>NC_063045.1:18212085-18530002 GCF_018812025.1 Megalobrama amblycephala | reverse complement strand
GTGTCCTTTATAATGTCCGTCTGCAGCACCCATTCATCCCCAGTGGAGGTCTGAATGAACGGATATACTGTCTTGTTTACCGCAGTGAGTGTTACACGGAACCGAGCCAGCACGGACATGAGCTAGCAGCTTTTGCATCAACTGCGAATTCCCTTGTATCCCCCTCCTTTCTCTCTCTCTATCTCACGCACACATACAGAAGGTAAATGTGTTCGATTCCTGAATGAATCGTTCTAATGAAACGGATCTTTCCTATGAATCAATTGAACCAGTTCACAAAACCGACTCATTAAACCAAGAATCGGTTTTTTTTTTTTATTCGATTCGTAATGAGCCGAAAACTGATAATTGGTTGAGCAGATATAGTAAAGTAAGTAAACCGAGAATTTACTGGTAAGGCGAAAAATAATTTACTTTAATAGTCAAATAACGAAGAAATGTTACAAATAAAACAGCAAAAAGCCCTTATTAACATCACGTTGCACAGCATCTGAAATGCTGTTCTGGTCATTTTGTAATGGCTGAGCAAAGTCTGTTGTTACCTCACGCGATTGCTTTCACAAACACCAGGCATTTGAATGAAAGATAACATGACAGCATTTATTGGGTTTTGTCTGCGCGCTCCCAGGTGCAAGTAGCTAATTTATTATATACAACAATTATTAGTTACAGTGGCTTCTACTGCAGCAACTTCTATTTTTCTCAAAGGGACAGTTCACCCAAAAATGAAAATTGAAAAAATCATTTTCTCACCCTCAAGTTGTTGCAAACTTATACATTTCTCTGTTCTGCTGAACACAAAGGAAGATATTTTGAATAATGTGGGAAACTGAACAGTTCTGGGGCACCATTAACTTCAATAGTAGGAAAAAAAAAAATACTATGGAAGTCAGTGGTGCCCCAGAACTGTTCAGTTTCCCACATTATTCAAAATATCTTCCTTTGTGTTCAGCAGAACAAAGAAATGTATACAGGTTTGGAACAACTTGAGGGTGAGTAAATGATGACAGAATTTATATTCTTGGGTGAACTATCCCTTTAAAGGTGCCCTAGATTTAAAAATTGAATTTACCTTGGCATAGTTAAATAACAAGAGTTCAGTACATGGAAATGACATACAGTGAGTCTCAAACTCCATTGTTTTCCTCCTTCTTATATAAATCTCATTTGTTTAAAAGACCTCCGAAGAACAGGCGAATCTCAACATAACATCGACTGTTACGTAACAGTCGGGATCATTAATATGCACGCCCCCAATATTTGCATATGCCAGCCCATGTTCAAGGCATTAGACAAGGGCAGGGAGTATTAACATCTAGATCTGTGCACAGCTGAATCATCATGCTAGGTAAGCAAGCAAGAGCAATAGCGAAAAATGGCAGATGGAGCGATAACTGACATGATATTTTTACTGATATTTGTAAATTGTCTTTCTAAATGTTTCATTAGCATGTTGCTAATGTACTGTTAAATGTGGTTAAAGTTACCATAGTTTCTTACTGTATTCACAGAGACAAGACTGTCCTTATTTTCATTTTTAAACACTTGCAGTCTGTATAATTCATGAACACAACTTCATTCTTTATAAATCTCTCCAACAGTGTGTAATGTTAGTTTTAGCCACGGAACACTATCAAACTCATTCAGAATCGAATGTAAACATCCAAATAAATCCCATACTTACGCGATTAGACATGCTGCATGACGAACACTTTGTAAAGATCCATTTTCAGGGTTATATTAGCTGTGTGAACTTTGTTTATGCTGTTTAAGGCAAGCGCGAACTCGGGGGGCGGAGAGCACGAGAATTTAAAGGGGCCGCAGCATGAATCAGCTCATATTTAATGATGCCCCAAAATAGGCAGTTAAAAAATTAATTTAAAAAAATCTATGGGGTATTTTGAGCTCAAACTTCACAGACACATTCAGGGGACACCTTAGACTTATATTACATCTTTTAAAAAGACATTCTACGGCACCTTTAAGTAAGCCTACCGTACTGTATGTATTGGAAAAAGCGCCATTATTGATATTTAGCGCCAGTTTATCAGGAAGTGATGATTTTGTGCTGTTCGACTCACTAAATGGAACCAGTGCTTTATTCGCAAATGTTTTATACGATATTCCAATTTTCAGCACAAGATAGATTCGCAACTTTGGATGGAAACATAGACTAACAATAGAAGACATTTGCAAGTTTTGTTTCCTAAAATGGATTGTAGGTAAATATCCACCTCATCCAGAAAATGTCCTGTTAATATTTATGTGTGAGAAAAAAAAAAGAAAAAAAACAAACACTGCAAAGCGATTCGAGTGCGTGAGTGAACTGTCCTAACGAATCAGACTGAATCGCAGAAATCCGTTTGACTGATTAACCCTAAAACAGGCGAGTGAACCATGTTACATAGTTTTTATTGTCTTGTTTGGGGCATAAGAAAGATTTTTTCATTTATCATAATCTGGTCTGTCTTGAGTATGCTGGTCACATGATTTGTTACAAGTTTTCTGTGATCCAACATGGCCGCCATTGGTGCAGGACATTCAGATTTTGCGAAAAGTAAATATATATTAATCTTACTTTTTTTCAGAAAAAAATGCAAAACAACTGCTAATATTGTGAGCATTGTCTTAAGATGTTGAAAAAGGAAATTAAGTTATATGTTGCTTATGCTGTTACCGCATTTTGAAAAGTATGTAACTCCCAGGTTACATTGCCTGTTTAGGGTAAAAAAAAGGATTATCCACAGTATTGACAATGAATGGTGTTTCAAGGCTGGACTCCCTGTACTGGTCACTGCATTATTGCAAATTCCAGGGTGATGAGTGAGAGGTGGGTTGTGTGTGGTGGGAGGGCCAGTAGAAATCTCGTTCCAGGACCAGGCCCCCAAGGGAAGACCCTTATAGGTCCTCCAGGCCCCCTCTACACAGTCCCAACCCTGATCAAACACAAACAAATCTTATCAAAGTCTTCAGGATAACTTAGAAAAGACTTTGGTAAGATTGTTTGTGTTTCAGGTCTATTTATGTTTATTTCAATAAATCTTTTAATTTTTTAACTAATGTGTCAGTAAAGTCATTATGAAAGTTGAATAATAGCTGAAAAAAAAAAAAGGTTTCAGGAAAATAGAATTGGAGTAGAACATATCATTTGAGCTCTGCAAACTCGTGCCTCGAACATCATAATTCAATGAAATCATGGAACACATTGAACACACGTACAGTGTTTGATGGCAAGTTTTGTTATTTTATTACTGAAATTTCCTAAATCTATTGTCCTCACAAGGTATAAATACCCTGAACATCCAATATTGACACATTTCACAGTGAAGACATGTTTTGAGCTTCAGATCGAGTTACCGAGAGGGAGACCAGAGTGGCTTTTTTTTTTTATAGAGAATCATGTACAGTAGTGAATAAAGCCCACTGGTGGGACAGACATATTACATCTACGGGGCCAAGAAAATAAGAAGGTGCAAATTTCACAACAATTTCACAATATATACACCGACTCAAAATAATTTCAAGTTATTTAGAGGTGACATCATCAAAAGGAGATACTGATGTGCTGTTAAAAGTCTACAAATAAGAAGCTTGGGCCAAGAATATTATTACAGAACATCTGGCACAAAAAAACAAACAAATACAACATACGGCTTGTCAAAAACAAGGTCCAAAATCAATTGACCTCCTCTGGTATTTGTGCATGGGTGCACTTCAGAAAATGTCTGGACAAGAGAACATAAGTTATGGCAAAGATGCTGCTGTTCTCAAACTTAATACACAGAGGAACAGATGAGATGAAATTAGTCAAATTTATGTTCTAGCATCACCAGAGGACCCCTGACATACTTTAGACCTTTTGACCCCTTTGTAATCATCAACCCTAGTGTTAAAAACCTTGCTATAAATACAATGAAAACAGGCTACTTTGAATGCAATGCATTTTAACCTGTAAAAGTGTCTTCAACTAGATCAGTGACAAACCGATATATCAGCCAGACTGATTCAACCAAAAAATATTAGACCATTCTGGCCTGCTTGGGGGCAGGGGGATTTATTGTATTTATTTATTTATTATTTATTTAACACGCACACTCACACAACCACCGGTCAAATGTTTCAAATAAATTTATATTTTTTAATGTTTTAATGTAAAAGTCTCTTTTACCAAGGCTGCATTTTATCTTATAAAAATACAGTAAAACAGCAATATTGTGAAATATTACAATTTATAATAACTATTTTCTGTTTTAATATATTTTGAAATGTTATTTATTCCCATGATCAAAGCTGAATTTTCAGCATCATTACTTCAGTCTTCAATGTCACATGATCCTTCAGAAATCATTCTAATATGATGATATGCTGCAAACATTTCTTGTCATTATCAATGTTGGAAAAAAAAAAAAAAAAAAAAAAAAAAAAAAAAACGCTTAATATTTTTGTGGAAACCTTTTTCAACATTGATACCATTATTAATATTTGAGTACCAATTATAATTGATAATTGAGAACCAAATCATCATATTAGAATGATTTCTGATGGATCATGTGACACTGAAGACTGGAGTAATGATGCTGAAAATTCAGCTTTGCATCACAGGAATAAATTACATTTTTAAATGTATTCAAATGGAAAAGAATTATTTCAAAACGTAATAAATCTTCTTTCAAATGCATTAAAACTAAAATCTTAATTATTCCAAACTAGTAGAAAACCAGTCCAAACCAGTAGTACAATAATGTAAAATCAGTTTTTAGATTTTAATCAAATTGGGCTAAAAAATAATAAATTAAAATAATTCAACATTTACGTAAAATCAGAGCACTGGCCATTTCAGTCTCATATCGGTCGATCACTCAACTTCACAATGGTGCATACAATCTTGATTTAACATACAGGTAAGGTTGGATACTCTTATTTATTAAAGGGTTAAAGCGTTACACAATACATTTTTCATTTTTATGTGTTAATGTTATCTATGTTCTATCCCATGCTAATGTAATTTGTATGATAGCGCAAGCTATGGGAAAGGATCTAACCAGTAGACCAGTTGGTCTACTCTATTTATCGTGTTTCTTTGTGAGAGTTATGTTTTTCTGCACTTCCGATCAATCCTGAACACACAAAATCTGTGTATCTGCACTATGATGTGGGTGTAAATGTGAACGTGAAAATTCGATAACGTTGGGATCAACAGCTACATGAACAGTGATTCAATACTAGGCGGAAAAATATTGGCCTCTGTCAGCTAAAGTCCGCTGACTTTCAGTTTCTCCCTCCAGAAAAGCATGATTACTTCAAATGGCTTTCATTTCGAAAAGTGCTGGACAGGAGCGGTCGAAGTACGGTGCACTTGGAGGTCGGACGGGGTCAGTGAGGGACCACTTCCTTTATGGAGGCGAGGGCCGAATGGATACGGACATGCAGTCTGTTCTCGAAGTCGTACCCGGTGTAGTTCTCCTGCAAGCAAAGGTAGTCATCAACTGAACTCAATTTACTGACGTATTCAAGATACTAAAATCGATGACAGTTGTGGTCTCACCTTGGCCTGAAGCAGTAATGATCTTCCTTTACTCAGAGTCTTAGGGCAGAAAAGAATATTAAGAGTATTTAGAAATAGAAGAAATACTTAAATATAGTGCCTTCAAATTGAGAATCAAGTGATTCTGAATGTCATTTACCTCAGGTTTAGCCAGTAACACGCAGCCCAGCTCATAGCAGGAATATGGCTGCACGTAGCTGTTATTCAGACGGCCGTATTCATCCTGTGCTGCCAGCTGGAATGACTAAGAACAAAATGAACCCAAATCAGTATTAAGCACTGTACGTGAGCGGATAAACAAGATTAAAACTGTGCCAGATCAATCTGAAACATGTTTTTAAAGGTGCCATCTTCTGCATTTTGTAACATTTGTCCCCTGAAATCTGTTTGTAAACCGTTTTTGGGGACCAAGAAACTATTTTAAGACATTTTCACTGATCCTCAGAATCAAATGTCTGTTCTGTTACTGTACCTTTAAGACTTTGATAGGTAAATGGCCTTAGTTTGCATGCACAATGAGTAACAACAAACCTGATGAGATTGAACAAACCTGAACAGCATCTTTAATATTTCCAAGACATTTCTGAATAGCACCAAGAAGCAGGTGTTTGAGGCCCAGACTTGACTGGTCATCCAGCCCCTGTAGCACTGAATACAGCATCAAGATCAGGGTTATAATGAGGGAAGAGAGGCGCTCAGAGCTGACTGACAGGATGCATTTCATCTCGCTGCAAGTCATGGTGCTCTTTACCTTGGTTCATAAGCTGGAGTTTGGAGGAAGAGCAGTTTGGAAGAGCTTTCCATAAGTATAGCACCTCCACAACACCCAGAATGCACAGCTCTCGTGTAAGGGGGACTTTCCTCAGTCTCTCTGCCTAGTGAGACAAAAAGAACGGGTTTAGAAATAACTAATAATAAAATAAAATAAAAATAAAACTGGTTTATACAATACTGACATAATTATTAATATAAAAATAATTAGTTATGAGTTTAAGTTTTTATATAAGCTGAAACTTGAAAAAAAAAATTGAAATATATATATATATATATATATATATATATATATATATATATATATATATATATATATATATATATATATATATATATATATATTTTACACACATACATACAACAAAAATTAAAAATTCATAACTATTTAGTAAAAACTTTTTTCAACAATTACATATACAGGTGCATCTCAAATTAGAATATCGTGGAAAAGTTCATTTATTTCAGTAATTCAACTCAAATTGTGGAACTCGTGTATTAAATAAAGTCAATGCACACAGACTGAAGTACTTTAAAGGTCCCGTTCTTCGTGATCCCATGTTTCAAACTTTAGTTAGTGTGTAATGTTGTTGTTAGAGTATAAATAAAATCTGTAAAATTTTAAAGCTCAAAGTTCAATGCCAAGCGAGATATTTTATTTAACAGAAGTCGCCTACATCGAACGGCCAGTTTGGACTACATCCCTCTACTTCCTTCTTTAATGACGTCACTAAAACAGTTTTTTGACTAACCTCCGCCCACAGGAATACACAGGAGTTGCGTTTGTATAGTGTGTTTGTTGCCATGTCGTCGAAACGCTGTTATTTTCATCCCGCAGTCCAATCACCGGGTCTGATTCCGGCTCAAATTGATAGGGTAAAATTAAAGACATGTTTACAATAACACTGAGCGCGTGCATCTCCACGTTATGGTAAGAGGCGTGACCTTTCCGGGCAAGATGCGCTAAACTGCTGTCGAATCACAACACAGGAACCGCTGGCACAATCAGAACTCGTTACGTATTTCTGAAGGAGGGACTTCATAGAACAAGGAAGTCATCAGCCGTTTTTATGACAGTGGAAACAGCGGTATACAGATAAGTAAATTATGTGAAAAATACTGTGTTTTTTTACACGCGAAACATGAACACATGTTATATTGCACACTATAAACTTCAATCATCTATAAGCTTAAAAAAAAACACGAAAAATGGGACCTTTAAGTCTTTGGTTCTTTTAATTGTGAAGATTTTGTCTCACATTTAACAAAAACCCACCAATTCACTATCTCAAAAATTAGAATACTTCATAAGATCAATAAAAAAAAGGATATTTTAAACAGAAATGTCAGGCTTCTGAAAAGTATGTTGATTTCTATGCACTCAATACTTGGTTGGGCCTCCTTTTGCATGAATTGCTGCATCAATGCGGCGTGGCATGGAGTCGATCAGTCTGTGGCACTGCTCAGGTGTAATGGAAGCCCAGGTGGCTCTGATAGTGGCCTTCAGGTCATCTGCGTTGTTGGGTCTGGTGTATCTCATCTTCCTCTTGACAATAGATTCTCTATGGGGTTCAGGTCAGGCGAGTTTGCTGGCCAATCAAGCACATCCATGGTCATTGAACCAGCTTTTGGTTCCTTTGGCAGTGTGGGCAGGTGCCAAATCCTGCTGGAAAATGAAATCAGTATCTCCATAAAGCTTGTCAGCAGAAGGAAGCATGAAGTGCTCTAAAATGTCCTGGTAGATGGCTGCGTTGACTGTGGACTTCAGAAAACACAGTGGACCAACACCAGCAGATGACATGGCAGCCCAAATCATCACTGACTGTGGAAACTTCACACTGGACTTCAAGCAACATGGTTTCTGTGCCTCTCCTCTCTTCCTCCAGACTCTGGGACCTTGATTTCCAAATAAAATGCAAAATTTACTTTCATCTGAAAAGAGGACTTTGGACCACTGAGCAACAGTCCAGTTCTTTTCCTCCTTAGCCCAGGTAAGACGCTTCTGACGTTGTCTTTGGTTCAGAAGTGGCTTGGTACGTGGAATGTGACAGTTGTAGCCCATTTCCTGAAGACGTCTGTGTGTGGTGACTCTTGATGCACTGACTCCAGCTTCAGTCCACTCCTTTTGAAGCTCTCCTAAGTTCTTAAATCGGCTTTGCCTGACAATCTTCTCAAGCCATTCCTTTCACTTGTACACCTTTTCCTACCACACTTTTTCCTTCCAGTCAACTTTCCATGAATATGCTTTGGCACAGCACTCTGCAAACAGGCAGCTCTTTCAGCAATGACCCTCTGTGGCTTACCCTCATTGTAGAGGGTCTTGATGATCGTCTTCTGGACAACTGTCAAGTCAGCAGACTTCCCCATGACTGCTGTTGGGATTACTGACCTAAACCCAGTATTTATACCCTGAGAATTGTAATTTAATAGAGCTTGAAATTAAATATTCTAATAATTTGAGATACTGATTTTTTATTTTATTTTGATGAGCAGCAAGCTGTAATCATCAAAATTAAAACAAAAAAGTCTGGAAATATTTTACTTTATGTCTAATAAATCTAGAATATATTAAGTTTTTCTTTTTGAAATTAAATTACAGAAAAAAAAAATAACTTTTTCATGATATAATTTATTGAGATGCACCTGTATACGCATATTTGCAAGCATATATATATTTTTATATGTATTAGAGAGATAGTGTGAAATGTAATATTTATAAATTATAGTTATTGTTGTATAGTTGTTGTATAATTATTGTACAAAATAAATTATTAGTAAAATACTATATAAAACAAACCAATACATACATAAAATGGTTTAAACATTCAATATATATATATATATATATATATATATATATATATATATATATATATATATATATATATATATATATATATACACACACACACTAAAACGAACTGTAACTGTAAAAAAATTAGTTATTATATAGTATTTTCTAATTAAATACATAAAACAGTTTATACATTCAATATATTTACACAAGTATAATTAATTTAATATAAAATAATTATTTGTATATTACAAATTACAATAATTACAAATTTTATATACAATTTATAGTAATTATGAGTTTATTATGAATTAATTTTTTTTAACGTTAATAATAAAAAAAATCTAGTTAATAAATTATTGAAAAATGGTTGATACATCAGAAAATAACTCACTCTTTTCAGTGCAAACTGCTCAATCTGATTGTTCTTGCGTTTAAAAAGCTTCTGGACATCTCGAAAAACAGCTTTGGCTCCCTCTAGATCACCAGAAGCCCCCTGACATACTTTGGGTTGAGACGTAAAAGCTTTCATTAAAACGGTTATTTTAAAGAGACGTACGAGAGAGTTTGACAGAGAACATAATCTGACCTCCAGTGAGGTAAGCATAGTAACACTGCGACCATCGGGATTCATTCTTCAGTCGCTCAAAAGACCTGAAGGCATCTTCAAAGTTCATCTCTATCATGCTGCACCAGCCTGCAAATACAGAACAATACGTAAAACACTGAATTATTAACACACCCTTAAGTGCAGGCCGAGATTCCATCAAATTATTTAATAAACGACTATACTTTGCAAGCACCGATTCTGTTCCTACTAAAAAGAGAACTATAAATTTGTACCAATTTCATAGAGGCACACATGTTGAATCTCTCTTTGGTCTGAGGCGAACTCCAGAGCATCCTGAAATGATGCCAGCGCACTGTTGATTTGGCACTGAAAATAGAAAAGAAAAAAAGCTCTCTTATCAATATATTTTTTACAAAAATGATTTACAAATTTACGTTAGATGCGATCAATCGATTTGACAGCACTAATGTTTATAGCACTTAATTATAGTAAATAAACATAATATTATGTTGACTTGATTTCCTTTTATTCAATTTTCTTCACATTTTTTTAGACCATGTTCCTGTGCTCTGATTTAACTCGTGACGCATGAAACACTATCATCTAGTATCAAAAGGACATTTGTTTTTCTCTTTGTATTAAAGACGTTTAAAATTAATGGTTGGCTTTGGATGCCTTCCATTGCATCCAACACACCCACTAAAGGAAAGTAACTGTGGTGATCGCATAGTAATTAAATATCATGGAAGAATAAACCGCACTATTATTTGAATTATTTAATCACGCCAATCAATTATCAAGCACCAAGCATCTGCTTTGATGAAACCGTGATACGAAAGCCCTAAATGCCCACCTCTAATCTCTGCACCCGTCCTTTAAAGAAGATAAAGAGAGAGGAGTTTGGGTAGACCATTGCCTTCTTCTGCAGAATGGCTTTAGCCTCCAGGAGCCCGGCTCGCGAGTCAGCGCCGTCCAGCGCAAAGAAGGGCTGCACCACAGTGTGGTACCACAAGAGGGCCAAACTGAGAGAGATAACATGAGAAAAGAAGTGAAAATACATATAATAACACAGTTTGGATGTTTATTAGACATGTTTGCAAATATATTTGGTGTGCACAAACTGCACAAATGCTACAGCAGCATCGATTCTAAAAAAGCTGCATCTATTCATCTGAAGAGCAAATTGGGAGGGTTTTGTCCCAGGCTGGATTAAGTATGCTTAAATTCATCTCTATTATTAGAGCTGCTCCGCAATCTGTCAGCCCCTGGCCATGAACAACCGAGAAATGCATCGCAGAGAAGTGAAAAAAGGGTTAGGAATAATTCAGTTCAATGTAGTCAATAGTAGATCAAAAATAAAATCTTACTTCTTTAAAACAAATCAAAATTAACTCGTTTTTTCAATTTTATGAAAAAATTCTGAATGATGTTTGACTGTACGAAATTTGCCATATTTCTAGGGTGTTGTGGATGGTTGCCAGGGTGTTGCTATGTGGTAGCTAGATTGTTCTGGGAGGTTATTAGGCCATTTCTAGTGTGTTCTGGGTGGTTGCTAAGGGGTTATGGATGGCCTTGCAACTTATAATGCTAGGAGGTTGTGGATGGTTGGCAGGGTGCTGCTATGTGGTAGCTAGATTGTTCTGGGAGGTTGTTAGGCCATTTCTAGGGTGTTCTGGGTGGTTGCTAGGTGGTTGATAAGGGGTTATGGATGGCCTTGCAACTTATAATGCTAGGAGGTTGTGGATGGTTGCCAGGGTGCTGCTATGTGGTAGCTAGATTGTTCTGGGAGGTTGTTAGGCCATTTCTAGGGTGTTGTGGATGGTTGCCAGGGTGTTGCTATGTGGTAGCTAGATTGTTCTGGGAGGTTGTTAGGCCATTTCTAGGGTGTTCTGGGTGGTTGCTAGGTGGTTGATAAGGGGTTATGGATGGCCTTGCAACTTATAATGCTAGGAGGTTGTGGATGGTTGCCAGGGTGCTGCTATGTGGTAGCTAGATTGTTCTGGGAGGTTGTTAGGCCATTTCTAGGGTGTTCTGGGTGGTTGCTAGGCTGCTGCTAGGTCGCTGATAAGGTGTTATGGATGGTCTTACTACTAATAATTCTAAGGTGTTGTGGATGATTTCCAGGGGATTGTGATGTGGTTGTTAAGGTGTTCTGGGTGGTTGATAGGCTGTTCCTAAGTGGATGTTAAAGTGATACGGATGGTCTTACTGCCATTATGCTAGGGTGTTGTGGATGATTGCCAGGGCATTATGTGGTTGCTAGATTGTTCTTTGTGGTTGCTAGGCCGTTGCTAGTCTGTTGGTAGGATCTGAATGGTGTTTGAACAAAATTTGTCATAATGTCATAATGTCATAAATGTCATAATTTGCCATAGAGTGTTGTGGATGGTTGCAAGGGTGTTGCTTTGTGGTGGCTAGATTGTTCTGGGTTGTTACTAGGTCATTGATAGTGTGTTCTGGGTGATTGCTAGGATCTGAATGGTGTTTGACTATATAAAATTTGCCATAATGTTAGGGTGTTGTAGATTGTTGCTTTGGCGTTGCTATGTGGTGGCTAGATTGATCTGGGTGGTTGCTAGGCAGTTGCTAGGATCTTCTGGGTGGTTGCTAGGCTGTTGCTAAAGTGTTATGGATGGTGGTTGCTTTACGACTTAATGAAAACTCCAAGTCTGTGGGGGGATTTTCACCCATTTTAAAAGTCTGATGATCAGGGGCTGGAAAATACTGTATCATCTGCTTTTTGATAACATTTTAATTAATCGTTTTCTTGTTCAATTATTTATTAAAGCCATACTAATGTTCAGTAGTAATAGATGAGTCTGTGCTAGCATTTGCTTGCACATGCTCAGATGGCCTTTCCCTCTAATGCCCTTTATCTCTAATTGTGACCTTTCAGAGTGCATCAATTATGTAACCCCAGTGTGAAACCAGTTCAGCAGCGTGACAGCATGTGTTCACGAACACACATCACCCCACAGCACATCATGAGCGAGGGATTTTCCTCTGGCATACAAGCACAAAACATTTCAGCAAATGCTAATAAGCAAGCATAAAATCACATCAAAAGCTGGATTGTCATTGTTAAGGTGTGAAAAACACCCCAAAAAAGGCTTACGTGGCAAGAGGTGCTTTCATATCTTTGCTCTCGCTGGCGTAAGCTAAGGAGGCAAGACCTTGGTGACGGTCTCCAGGGAAGCCCAGCAGGTTGACGATTTTGAGCAGGTGTGGAGGCACCATCGAAATACACAAGTGAAAGAGCCCATAGCCGAAGCTGACCGAACCCTTCAGGCGATCCAGAACCTCTTCTGTTACCCGGCCGCCACTCTCAGTTGAGGTGTTGTGGTTGGCATGATCAGAGGGCAGCGCCCCCTCCTGGTCGGAGGATCGTCTCCGGCAGGCTTCCTGCAGTTGGCTGATGTCACTGTAGCATTTGTTGTACATTTTCCAGGCCTTACGGAGGATCCAGCCTCCTTTGATGTATGCTGAGGGGTGACAGGTCATTACAACATTAAATGAAAGAAAATGTGTTTACAACTCTAAAATACAGTAATGTTCTACAGCATTATTCAGCCTTTTTAATATTTCTGATGACAAGCTGAATCATTTTAAATAATCCAAATCTGTGTATACTTAAATAAAAAAAATAAAAATATAAATAATATTTTCTTAATATTAAATTTCCAAGTAAAATTATAAAATTAAAGAAAAATATACAATAGAAAAAAAAAAAAAAAAAAAAAAAAAAAAAAGTAAAAAAACAACAAAATTATTGCTTGAAAATTGTTTATCCTTGTTTAACCCACTGCTCCCCCTAAAAAAAACACAACTCTACATGTTGGCATGCAAATGACGTTTCAAGCTGGTAAAACGTAAACAGAGTCTACCTGAGAGTTCCTGTTTGACGAAGGACAGCACGGCGAGATAAACCTGGCAGTCAGCCACGATGATCTGTCTCTGAAGACGATCCACAATCGCCACTCCTGATCTCTGAGAGTCCATCTGGCACAAGATAAAAACCATGAAAATGTGAAGAATGTTAATGTGAAGAATCTGGCAAACAAATTCCAGCCGCTCCTGCTGGTACACACTCATACAAACAAACTCACGCTCTTCTTGATTTTGTTGCGGATGGTCTCGATGACGCCGGCGTTGTCACTCTCGCAAAGCTTTTCAGTAGTCCTCAGGTCATCGCTGGCCATCTGCATTTTTTCCTCCTCGAATGTCATCATGGCGTTCTATGATCACACGAATATTAGGTCTGCAGTATTTTACAACATTGGAATATTTAGTTTTTCTGCAGTAATCTTCAACACATGACTTGAGTGGCTATTTTTTGAAAGAATGAACCATTCTAAAACAGGGGTTTTCAAAGTCAAAGACAGTGGGCTGCCCCCCGAATTCCATTCTCTTGCATTTTTTTGTGCTTTTAATAACTTGTCATCAAGCACTTCCCACTCTTCTCATTCATCCATGTTTCTTTGCTGCTCTATTGTGTTTAAAGGTGCCCTAGAACCAGTTTTTACAAGATGTAATATAAGTCTAAGGTGTCCCCTGAATGTGTCTGTGAAGTTTCAGCTCAAAATACCCCATAGATTTTTTTTTATTCATTTTTTTAACTGCCTATTTTGGGGCATCATTAACTATGCACCGATTCAGGCTGCAGCCCCTTGAAATCTCGCACTCCCCGCCCCCGAGCTCTCGACTATAATACAGTGCATTTACAAAGTTCACACAGCTAATATAACCCTCAAATGGATCTTTACAAGATGTTCGTCAAGCATACTGCATGCATGGATCGGATCATGTGAGTAAAGTATTTATTTGGATGTTTACATTTGATTCTGAATGAGTTTGAGGCTGTGCTTCATGGCTAAAGCTAACATTACACACTGTTGGAGAGATTTATAAAGAATGAGGATGTGTTTATGAATTATAGACTGCAAGTGTTTAATAATGAAAATAGTGACGGCTCTCATCTCCGTGAATACAGTAAGAAACGATGGTAACTTTAACCACATTTAACAGTACATTAGCAACATGCTAACGAAACATTTAGAAAGACAATTCACAATTATCACTAAAAATATCATGTAATCATGGATTATGTCAGTTATTATTGCTCCATCTGCCATTTTTCGCAATTGTTCTTGCTTGCTTACCTAGTCTGGTGATTCAGCTGTGCACAGATCCAGACGTTAATACTGCCTGCCCTTGTGTAATGCCTTGATCATGGGCTGGCATTTGGAAATATTGGGGGCGTACATATTAATGATCCCGACTGTTACGTAACAGTCGGTGTTATGTTGAGATTCGCCTGTTCTTCGGAGGTCTTTTAAACAAATGAGATTTACACAAGAAGGAGGAAACAATGGTGTTTGAGACTCACTGTATGTCATTTCCATGTACTGAACTCTTGTTATTCAACTATGCCAAGGTAAATTCAATTTTTGATTCTAGGGCACCTTTAAGCATTCCTGCGCTGCATGAAAAATCGTCATATCATGCAGTTCTACTCCACGTCCCTCACTAGTTACACTTACTTTCCATAACAGGAAGACCTTCATAAAACGTGACAAAAAGTGGTAATATCATCAGATGCAAAATACAGAACAGACAGTCCCAACAAAAAGCCTTTTCTTAAAGTCGTGGTGAAACGGAAGCCGTGACGGATGTTTTTTTCCGTAGTGTGACGTACACTACCAGTCAAGTGACCTCAGAATTCACATCCTGAGGCACCGGCCTAGACGTAAGAGGTTGTGACAAGATCTGTTCCTCAACTCTTGAGGAGAAACTCGAGCTGCGTTTGTACAATATACTGCACAGTAAACACTGAACACCGCCTACTACTTTTTTAAAATAGAATGTGAAACAGTATGCATTACACATCAATAAACGTTTAGCCTTTTGGGTATTCCATGCTATGTAAACGGTATACTATATATATATTCCACTATTCCACACATTACCATTATTACATTAATAAACTAAAATAAACTAAAATGGGGGGAAATAAAAATGTAAAATAAAATTTAATACAAACAATATTTGGTATACTCATAAAAAAAAAATGAAATGAAAAATACAATTTTTTTTTTTAAGTTTTTGCTATTCTCATACAAAATAAAATAAAAAAGGGAAAAAAATATATCTCTTATAAAACAGACACTTATTTGCTACATTCCTAAAATTAAATAAAATTTCTCTTCAAAGAAATAAATATTCAATATAAATGTAGAATACAACAATAAAAAATATTTGCTGTTCTCCTATCAAATATAAACAATAAAATAAATACAAATAAAATTTCACTTCAAGAATAATATTTTTTATATTTTAAAAATATAAAAATGTAGAATAAATAAATAAATAAATAAATAAAATAAAATAATTAGGAACATATTCTCATTTTCTTGCCAATATTTTACTTCCTTTCCTCTCATTCCTATTAATGGCCAGGATGAAACGAGAGCAGCGCTGCAGGAAACGGGACTGCGGTTGGAGTACAAATGAGAGCATTTGCTGACTGTGTCATATAACAGAGATGGACTAGGAACGATGGGTTGATGTCAAACTAATTAAACAAGACAATGACCTTGGGCTGCCCAGTGGATGTTACCACTACAGCTATTCGTTTTGTTATTCTCAGCATGCTTTCTGTTAAACAGGCTACTTGCCCCAATAAATACAGGGTAAGCTGTAAAACTAGCTTAGTGGCAGGGCCGGCGCTACCTATAGGCAGAGTAGGCAATTGCCTAGGGCCTCGGGCATACCGTAACATCCCCCGATACGCTAGTCCACCAATCAAGACAGGCAGCAAAATACTAGGCTCTTTGGCCATTGGATATAGATGAATTGTCACTCACCTAAAATGAAACCAATTAATCTAGGGTATGAAAAGATTGTTCTGAAGCTGACTAGCCTCGAAACCTTCGGGGGCTGCGAAGCGAAAGGTTAAACAGGCATGCAAAGAAGTGCAGCTCGTAATGTAGGAGTTGACATGATCAATTTAGGAGTGATTGTAATGTATTCTAAAAAATAAGCTTAAAAAAAGAGCATTGAAAGAGAATGCTTAATCCAGCTTCAAAAGTCCACGTGCTGTCACGGTAATGGATTACAAATGTGACTTTGCAGTTTTGCATTTTTTTTTATATCGAGTCAACTCACAAAATAAGATAACTAAGGGTACGTTTACACGACAATGACGTACTAATAATGGAAACATTTTTCTTTTCCTTTTCGCACAAGGGCGGATCAGCGAAAATGACAAAAAAATGCTGTATTATTCATGCCAGGTCAGTAGATGGCGATGTCACTTTGTAAAGAAACATAATACACATGTGCATGACTTCACCGTTTTCACAAATTTGCGTTGTTGTACTATACACAGAGATGATAACGTTTTCAAACACTTGCACATTTTTGTTTTCAATGTAAATGACACTGTCATGTAAATAAACCAATCCAAAATGCATAAAAAGTTTTACATTTCAGTTGAAAACAGCATTGTGTAAATGGCCCCTAAAAGTCATTTAATGGAGTTTGCTTACCAAGAAGCTGACAAAACTGGCACCGAAGCTCATCAGAGGACTGTGGGTCCTGCAGACAGAATAGGGAATCATGGAATATGGCAAGCCTTGGGTGACGAAACAACACACTAACAAGTTTATCCTCTGAAAAAAACATGAATTATTAAAACAAAATAAAAAAAACATGGTAAAACGCATTATAGAGCTGAGGGCAATATATATTTGTGTTGGTGGCTGAAAGCAAAATAAAAATGAATATTAATTATTAATTAATATTGAATAAATATATTAAATTGAATATTAAATTAACATACTATATAATACATTTTATTATTTAATATTGAGTAAATAAATTGTGGCAGAGATGTGTAGAACTTCGTGAAAGATGTGTAACTCTGTGCAGGCCTACTCATAAGACATTCATTCATTCACTACTCATTTTCACATTAAACAAGGAATTACTGCATTTAAAGCCAAAGCACTAAGCTCATAATAGCATTAAACCTAATATCCATGATTACCTGTATCCTTAAGAATGTTTTAATAGCAGTTTCTTCTGATACATAAATCCTCAAGCTTCACGTATAATTATGTACGTTTCTTCAATTGAATGCATTAACATTTGAATTACTATTAACTGCATTTACTTTGGCTTTAAATGCAGTAATTCCTCTACAAATCAGCAACAAGTCAAATAGATACAAAAAAATAGGCTTTTATCACTCAAAAAGGTGACTCCTATTTTTATCTTTCTAATCACATCTACATGTTTATGTCATCAATCCATGTTATTGTGCAAGTGTGCGCCCATGCCTAGGGCTACATCGACCAGGAAAACAGCCGTTCGTCTATGTACCCATCATTTCATTTATCTGATGTACACAAAGAGTTGTCTATGATCTCACGAGAAGGTCTGGCTGCAGTATCCTTATTTTTTTCAAAGCGTTAGAGGTACAAATCCAATGATTGTTGTTGTAAGACCTATTAAATATGTTTGATAAATTATTCTGTAACATAAAAAGTAGGTTTTCTGAATATTTTGAATGTTTTTATTTTGATATTTTTCCATTTTGGTAGATTTATGTAGCTTTTAAAGGTGCTAAAGAGGATGTTACTGTTCAACCTTTCAACCTTGAAATTGATAAAATATTACTGTCTTTACTAACTGATAAAAGACTATTTATTAGGTGCACTGAAAGGAATAATATTAATATACATCATCTGTGCACGAGGTAGGGCCTTAAAAACATCAGCCAATCGTTTACGCGATCATCGCGTAAACGATCGGCCCTCTGGCTTGTCAATCACTGCCATGACGTTCCTTGTGAGAGACGCGTGGCTGCGCGCTCCAGTAACTTTCCACACTCTACAGGCGCCGCATGCAATGTTTTTGTCAGGAGACAGGAGTAACAACTGCAGATTATGAGTTACCTGCGGTGAGTCCGACACAATGAATCCACTAACACGACACAGCGAATGCCGGTCGTAAACACTCGTGTTCCAATACTCGTGCACGAGTTTTGGGAGGCGTTCCCTCGAAAGGAGGGGGGGTTGTTCTTACGCATGCGCTCATTTCAAAAACTCAGTAAGTGTCTTTGGTTTCTCAGTCGAAGAAAAGATTCTCTTTATCACCTTTAATGATTTTTATTTTTATTTAAAAGGTACAATATGTAATAGTTTTGTCCGCTAGAGGTCGCTAGAAGCCTATTCAAAACAAAGGCGTAGCTTGATGATGCCAAGTTTTAGAGAGGAATCTTGGGACATGTGGTCTCCATCTCAAAAAATGGTGCAAAAGAATAGGGATTGCAGTCGGGAAGAAATCATGTTCATGGATGAGATTATTAACATTACTGTAGTATGAAGCAGAGCAGGACCGAGTGTTGTGGGAGCTGAACGAGGCCGTTGGAGCAATTGTGCAACACACGCCTCACGAGCAGCAGAACTTTTATTATACAGAGTCACCGTCGCTGCTTCTGCTTTTCCGGTTATGAATATGAGGTAATGCAACTCTGTTATTTATTAGATACATTTGAGTGAGTTGAAAATGTTATAACGTTACTCTGTGCGTTCGCTCGGTGGCTGCTGTGAGACACTTGTTACACACTGCAGTAAGATAGATCAATTTTAGAATATCATATTAAATGCTGGATGGCTTGTGTTGATAAATGGCACGCAATTCATTTTAAAACGTATTGTATGATGGAGAAAATTCTGTATTACGGTTACTAAAAATAAAGCTGCATCTGATTATGCTATGTTAGCTACTTGACAAAATAGTGTTTTTCTCTGAGGCATGGTACTCGCAAAAAAAAAAATCAAGAAAATTAGATTCAAACAATAAGACTAAACGTGTTGAGCTATATAACAATAATTAGTTTTCTGTATATAAATATATCAAAATAGATGTTCCCTTGTCTATTAAAACATGTAATATATTAAAGCATCTTTGGTGTTTCCATGGTTTCTACAAAATAAAAACAGAAGGGTAACGTGGGTATGACGCAATTGACAGGCGACTCCTCACACGTCCCTTAGCCTTGGTTAAAATTGCAATTTTCTCACAATTTACAAATAGTTGGAAACATTTGGGATATTGTAACTACTCAAGTGAACAAAATATATAACACTGGCCTAGTGGTTTTTGGATATTTTACTGCAAAAATATTACATATTGCACCTTTAAGTTATCAAGTTAAACTTGTTACATTTTTATTTTATTAACAAGTTACATATTTATTTTATTTCAGTTAATATTTACTTTATTTCAAGTAACAATTTATTTGTTTTTACTTTAACTAAGAACATACATTTTCTCTCTTTCCATATCTATATACATCTAAATATTTTTCTCCCTCTCATATACACATATATACACATACATACATACATATACACACACACATATGTGTGTGTGTATATATATATATATATATATATATATATATATATATATATATATATATATATATATATATATGTGTGTGTGTGTGTGTGTGTGTGTGTAGTTCGTATGTAGCTAACGTTATATATAAATGACACAGATCAATGTTTTCAATTGTACTGAGGCATGTCCCATGTTTTGGTTATATAAATAGAAAATGAACAGAGATAAAGACAGGGGGGGGGGGCAAATAATTTGTCTCCCATTTATGTAAACAAACAAATCCCATTTTAAAATATAGATCATTATATAATCATAGACGCAAATGAATCGCACCTGTATCTCCTGAAGAGTTCGTCGCTTTCTTTGAAGCCATTATTGAGCAGCATATTGATGCCTTGAAACGCCAGCTCGGCGTCATCTATCTGCTCGGCGTTCTCCTCAACCTGCTGCTGCGGGGGATCTGGGCCTGCCATCCTCTCTGTTTACTCCTTTATACGCCAATAAACCGGTTCTGCTGTAAATAAACCGAGGAAAAAACAGTCTCGTTGTTTTGTTCGCAAGCGAAACGTGCCGAATAAACAATCACCATCGGTGCGGCGCCGTGCGAAATGAAATGATATGTTCCTTACCAATGCACAGCAAACCGCTGGTGATATGTCGTCTGGATATAGTTTGATCCCTTCCGTGTCCAATCTGCGATGCTAAGATGTTTTTAGATCCGCAATCGTCCCCTCCATCAGGCCGCCGTGAGCTGTGAAGTATCAGCTGGTCGTTCGCATATCAGCATCGCGCGTTACGCAATATTAAAGGAGCAACAGAGAGCAGTGACGTTATTGTCCCGTATCCGCTTCTCATTCACCCCACTGAGGTGCTGTAGGTGACTGAACCGATTTTTGCTTTAAAACACAAGCTTGACAGCTTCCTCTAGAGTCTAGACAGTAACACGCCCTTTGCCTCCAACCAGGAAACGACTAGTTAACCCCTTGCAGTTTCTCTGGCTGATTTGGATTCATCATAACGCGAATCTTTTGAATCGGTTCACCAAAAAGATGTGTTCACTGATCCGTTTTCTGTCAGTAGGTGGCGACAAGCGAGTGCCTTGCGAACTAACCATTGAATAATTCACAATTCGGCGACACCAATATCAAAATAAGTTCATGCTTGTCTAAAAATCTCCAGAAATATGTATATTTGCCCTCCTGTCCAGTTCATTCACAAACAAGATAAAGTGCCACTCCAAGTCTCGTTCAGACTCAAAAAATAACCAGTGCACCCCTAGTTGCGTACTTGCACACTATTCTTTACCGTTTTGTAGTATAAATAGTGTGAGTAATGTGTTCAATTCCAAATAGAGAAAGTGCACTTTAAATACCCAGATGATGCACTTAATTAAAAGGGAAAAATATGAAGTGTGGACACTTCATACAGAGAGGGGCTATCAGACTCAGATGTTGAATGACAAAATAACCATATAAAATTCATACACACTACATAGTACATAAGTACATTTGGGACAGTGCAGGGGGTGTGTCTGTTCAGTAGTTTCAGCCAATGAAATGCACCTTCACAGGCAGCCTACAATAATTTCATACTCACATGCATAACGTAAGACAGAAAGCGAAAGAGACAAAACGAAACGAAGAAAGCTTTCTGCACGGCCTGAATGAGGAAGAACATATTATTCACACATTAATGCACGTTATGAATAAATGATAAAAGCGCAGACATCTCAGTCTTTATGCCCTGAAATTCTTGGTGTGGTGCACCAAACCAGCTGAGTGAATACATCTGTTTACAAAAGAATCCGCCACCTGGATGCCAAGAGCAAGCACGGTCAACCAAATAATTTGAAGTATATTTTTATTTCCATACACACTTTAATTTTTATCCATCATAAACACTGATAATTTTCATAGCTGAGGAAATGTGCTAGCAATTCCTTTCAAGAAAGGATTAATTTCCGATAAAATTCCCGAAACAATCAACATTTTTATTTTACAAACTGTTTGACTCAAAATAAGTGCTTGTTTTGTGTTTCATCCTTCCATTATTCTGTCGGGCACTCGCCAGTGTTTATGGGGCCGAATACACTCGCGTCCTCAAATGAGACAGGATTTTGATTAAGCCGTACGTTCCGCAAACACCCCGCATAAGATGTCCTCATCTCCACTCCTCTCACGTTCTCTGCATTAACAAGAGGCAGAACTGTAAATTATTATGCACTGAAAGGCCTTTCATGCAAGATGATGTTTTTTTTTTCCATGAAGCTGGCTTTACCTGAAACGCCACCAATGTAGATGGTTTCCTGCGCTGAAGGACGGGATACAGAGCGTCGTCTGACTAGTGAGGTTACTTCATCTACTCTCAGCCCGATGGTTTTCTGCCATACGGACACTGAGGGATTCGTCATTTGAAATAAATGAAACCTCACTTGCATTACATTCCTGTGAAAATGATCTTTTATAATCTACCATGATAAGAGAAAAGCAGTAAAGTAATACCTGCCACATAGTGAAATTCATCACAGAGGGGTCGTGTTGGGGTCAATGCGGTGCCATAGCGGTGCTGTCCGTCGTTTGCTTTTACCACCACCTAATGAAGCATAACCCCACACAGATCGCACATTATGTGATACTAAACGTAATTATAGCATTAAAATCCAGAAACGGGCCCGAAACATACTTTATGCAAAGTATTAAAGGATTTATCCACTTTTAAATAAACTTTTCCTGCTAATTTACTCACCCCCATGTCATCCAAGATGTCCATGTCTTTCTTTTTTCAGTTGAAAAGAAATTAAAGTTTTTGATGAAAACATTCCAGGATTTTTCTCCATATAGTAGACTTCAATGGGCACCAAACAGTTGAAGGTCAAAATTAGTTTCACTGCAGCTTCAAATTGTTCAACACGATCCCAGATGAGAAATAAGGGTCTTATCTAGTGAAACCATCGCTCATTTTCTGAAAAAAATTGAAAATTATATAAGTTTTAACCATAAATGCTCATCTTGAACAAGCTCTCTTCTTCTTCTCCTCTATTAGAATTCCAGCAGTGTAGACACTGTTAAGCATAATATTGCCCTCCACAGGCCAAAGTTTGAACTAATTGTTATATACTATTGAACTAGCATATTGCATATAAAAATTAGTTCAAACTTTGACCTGTGGAGGGCAGTAATACACTTAGCAGTGTCTACACTGCTGGAATTCAAATAGAGGAGAAGAAGAAGAGAGCTAGTTCAAGATGAGCATTTCTGGTTAAAACCTATATAATTTTCAATTTTTTTTCAGAAAATGAGCAATGGTTTCACTAGATAAGACCCTTATTTCTCATCTGGGATCGTGTTGAACAATTTGAAGCTGCAGTGAAACTAATTTTGACCTTCAACAGTTTGGTGCCCATTGAAGTCTACTATAAGGAGAATAATCCTGGAATGTTTTCATCAAAAACTTTAATTTCTTTTCGACTGAAGAAAGAAAGACATGGACATCTTGGATGACATGGGGGTGAGTAAATTATCAGGAAAAGTTTATTTAAAAGTGGACTAATCTTTTAAAGGGTTAGTTCACACAAAAATGAAGTTTCTGTCATTAAATACTCACCGTCAGGTCGTTCCAAACCCGTAAAACCTTTGTTCATCTTCGGAACACAAATTAGGATATTTTTGATAAAATCCGAGAGTTTTTTTTAATCTCCCATAGAAAGCAATGAAATGACCACATTCAAAGGTCCAGAAAAGTAGTAAAAACATTGTTAAAATAGTCAATGTGGCTACAGTGATTCAACCTTAATGTTATGAAGTGACGAGAATACTTTTTGTGCGCAAAAACAAAACAAAAATAACGATTCAAAAATGTCTTCTCTACCCTGTCATTCTCCTACACAGTTCATTATCATGATTTGTTCATGAAAATGTTCGTATGCAGATTTTTTAGACGAGAATCTTAGTGATTGTTAGCAAGAAATGTCCACCTTATTTTTCAACACGAAAGTTAGCTACTTCCTGTGAATATGCGAGACTTCCCAGCAAACACTGGTCCGACGGCAACGTCACGTCCCTGGCCAAAAATAGTCGCCGTAAGATGGTATAAAATATGTAACAGAAAATTTCCTAAAAATTCATTCAGATATGTTTGTACATGTCTACAATTCTCTGGGGTTGCATGTATAATTGTTACTTTGACTTTTAGCTACATGTGTAGTTCAATATATAATAATTAATTAATTATTTAATTAATAAGATAATGTCAAAGACGTCTGTTCAAACTTCATTTTAGAACAATTTTTCAACCATGATGGGACGTGTCGGAGGGACGTCTTTTCAACGGTCATTAAACGTCCGAATGTTTGCTGGGTTCTGATTCATTAGCTGCTATAAGTAAATAAATAGAATAACAGTGCAGTAAACAGTAAAACTATTTGCACTACAAACCAATGTGTTCAAGCTTCTTATGATACATTTTTACTTCATAATGAGGTTTGTTACCAGCACAGAAGCACAAAAACATGTTTAGTACAGTAAGTACAAGATTGTATGTTTGCTAAGCATTAGCATTCTGCATACTTGCGTAGCTCGTTTTTAGTCTCATCTTCCTTTCAAAATCCTTTTTTTAATCAGTAATACAGACAAAATACAATGTTTTTTAAAATAATAAAATAAACTATATTTTTATTCACCTTTCCTCTCTTGAGAAACAGAGTGAGTGTTCGTCCATGGTTATCACTTTTGTGGAAAATAAGGCCGGTGAGGTTCCTGGGTCGAATTTCAAAAGCCAGGTCATACATAGAACCAGAGATGAGGTACTTTTCTGCCAAAGAAAAACATATATTTAATTTCTTGAACCTATTTTTCTGTCACTACACACATATGTATCAACATGATGAGTCAAACCTAAGACCAAATGTGCGCCATTTCCAGCAAAATATGCCCCCTTCTCAGTCACGCCTTTGAAACAGGGCATGATCCCATGATTGACATCTGGATGCGCAAAGAGAACCTTGGAAAACCTGAGGTCACGGATGCATCCGATTATACTCTTCTGAGGGACTTCTCCCTGTGAAAAAAAAATGTGATGACTTTGTACAAGAACACAAGACATGTGGTTAAGCTACTGGCTGAAATAAGGAAGTTGCACATTCGTACGTCTGTTTTGTGAAGCATTTGCAACTGTCCGTGTCCCACATAGACAGGAGACTGCAGATCATGTGTGAATCCTTTCAACTGCTGTCCTTCAGGTGTTCGAATGCCATCCACAGCTAGAAGAATATTGTGTTTCTTCATGCTGAACTTGATCTGTACACAGCATGAACTAAAACTTAGGATTTCACAGAGTTATGGAAACACACCATTTTAGAATTTTTCTACATACATTGTGCCAGTCACCATCATTGATCTTCTGAGAGGAAATCATTTCACCTGCCCCAACAGAGAGTTTGACTTTTCCATCACTCAAATACAGGATCACAAGAGGAACACCATGTTTCCCTGAGATATAGAGTAAAAGTCCTTCAGATGATGTGGTCCGGATGTCTAGGGAGAAATGCGGCCTGTAAGACAAAGATCATCTCGTAAAAGTGCTACAAAATTAAATATTAATACGTCATTCATTGACATCATTTACCTGTTATTGAGCTCCTCCGGATCTATTTTAAACTGCATTTGGCTGTTGGAACCAAGGTGGTAGGTGTGTTTGGCAGTTTTTGGGTTTCTGCAGCCTTGTTTAGTGCTTCCCTTTTAAAAAAAGCAAAACATTGACTAAATGACATTAAAGGTGCCATCGAACGTTTTTTTACAAGATGTAATTCTAAGTCTAAGGTGTCCCCTGAATGTGTCTGTGAAGTTTCAGCTCAAAATACCCCATAGATTTTTTTTAATTAATTTTTTAACTGCCTATTTTGGGGCATCATTAACTATGCACCGATTCAGGGGCTGCTGGCCCTTTAAATCTCATGCTCCCTGCCCATCGAGCTCGCGACTCTATAATACAGTGCATTTACAAAGTTCACACAGCTAATATAACCCTCAAATGGATCTTTACAAGATGTTCGTCATGCATACTGCATGCATGCGTTGGATCATGTGAGTATAGTATTTATTTGGATGTTTACATTTGATTCTGAATGAGTTTGATAGTGCTCCGTGGCTAAAGCTAACATTACACACTGTTGGAGAGATTTATAAAGAATGAAGTTGTGTTTGTGCATTATACAGACTGCAAGTGTTTAAAAATTAAAATAGTGACGGCTCTTGTCTCCGTGAATACAGTAATAAACGATGGTAACTTTAACCACATTTAACAGTACATTAGCAACATGCTAACGAAACATTTAGAAAGACAATTTACAGATATCACTAAAAATATCATGATATCATGGATCATGCCAGTTATTATTGCTCCATCTGCCATTTTTCGCTGTTGTTCTTGCTTGCTTACCTAGTCTGATGATTCTGCTGTGCACAGATCCAGACGTTAATACTGGCTGCCCTTGTGTAATGCCTTTCATAATGTTGGGAACATGAGCTGGCATATGCAAATATTGGGGGCGTACACCCTGACTGTTACGTAACAGTCGGTATTATGGTGAGATTCGCCTATTCGTCGGAGGTCTTTTAAACAAATGAGATTTATATAAGAAGGAGGAAACAATGGTGTTTGAGACTCACTGTATGTCATTTCGATGTACTGAACTCTTGTTATTCAACTATGCCAAGGTAAATTCAATTTTTAATTCTAGGGCACCTTTAAATGTCACATGTTAAGTATTGCCACTTAAAATGTGTATTTGTTTAATGATTTCAAGGCACAATGTTTAAAGGTGCACTAAATATTTCTGTTATTGTTTTATAAACTTAATACTGACACCTAGTGGTGTTGAGGCAGCCTCAAGCAAACAAAACATTTCAGTCGCCACTGCCATTTTAAAAATACCCTATTCGTAAGTAATCACACTTGTTTTGCAACCAAAAGTGTTTGATAATAGGGGGTGCTACAATAAAGTCAGTGCAGTTCAGCTAGTCATGTGATCTCAATGGCGGCCGCCATAAAGGGGTCCTGCTTTATGTATAAAAAAAACTTTGTGTAGCTAAAAAAAAAGGCATCTTAGAGCAATTAAACAAGCAAAACCTCTATCAAAAATGTAATTTTGTCTTATGGACGATTGCTTCTCTTATTTGAGTGGACCAGCTCCACTCAATATAATGTCTCTGTCACTAATCATTTTTTATTCAGATGTAAAACTGTTTTAAAGGGTACCTATTATGCCCTTTTTCAAAGTCTTGATTTCAATAGGTCCAGAAATGTAGTAAAAAACATAAAAAAACAAAACAAAACAAAACAAAAATAATGACTTTATTCAACAAATTCGTCTCTCCCCTGTCATTCTGCTATGTTATTTTCGTTGCAGCGCTTCCAGGTTCTGTGTCAGAACAGTGACTTGGCTGACACTGTTCATGTGAGCAGCACAACACATGCATATGATGCTGACGCAGGACCTGGCCAATACTGAGTAGAGATGGGCCATACCACTTATTTTGTTTTCGATACGATACCGATACTTTTAAGGCCAAAATCACCGATATCGATACCGATATGATACCTCTAATCTGAATTTAAGTTATTAAATTATTAATAATTTAAGTCCTTAAATTATTGGATTACTATGAGTAAAGTGGGTAATGGTACCCACTTAACATTATATTTGAAAGGTATTTTAACATTCAATATGCCTTAATTGCAATTTATTAGATTATATTTTTGTTTGCACATGGTTAAAATGTTTATTTGTAGTGGTGTTCAGATGAGCAGGAAAATAGTTCTATAACACAATTATTCTGTAACATAGGTTATTTGTTCAATTCAATGCATATTGTATACATTAAATTGATTGTTAATTAACAAAATCACTAGGAAAAAAAAACACACCTTAGTATCGATATTTTTATTTGAGTATCGATACTTTCGATACTCATCGTCAGTATCGATATATCGATACTTAAAATCAATATGTCCATCCCTAATACTGAGCCGGCATACGGATGTAAACACGGAAACACTGCACTGACTATACAACGTCAATTGTGTAGGAGACTGACAGGCTAGAGAAGAAATTGTTGAATAAAGTTGTTATATTTGTTTTGTTTTAGCACACAAAAAGTATTCTCGTCGCTTCATAACATTAAGGTTGAACCACTGAAGTCACGTGGACTATTTTAGTCTTTAGTACCTTTCAGGACCTTGAATGACGGTAATTATGTTGCTTTCTATGAGGGATAAAAAAAACCCTAAAAAAATATCTTATTTTGTGTTCAGAAGAGGAACGAAGGTCTAAAGGGTGTGGAACGACATGAGGGTGACAGAAATTTTCATTTTTGGGGGGAACTAACCCTTTGGAGTGGACTTTATGCTTTGTAACTTTGTAAACAGCAACATTACACACTAAAGACAGTTGAAAATGTATAAAAGCATAATGGGACCCTTTAAGTTTTATTGCACATTTATCTGAAATACCGAATTGCTGTTGGATATAATTCCGGCATGTCTTGCACGCTTCTTAGTGGTGTCCAGAGGGGGGCGCTCTGCTTTACAGAATCCCAAAGATACATTTCCAGTCTGATTGAAGCTGCTCAAGTCGGCTGGAATGAAGTCACTCTGTAGACTGAAACATAAGGTCATTATGAGTGGCTTATTTCTGTTATATGTCATGATAACACATTAAGAGTAAATCATAACATCAAACCTGCGTATGTACAAGTTCCTCAAACAGCCTTCAAATAAACCCTCCCCCAAAATAATATTTTCTCCAGGTTCATCGAACGTGGATGATGATGGCTGATCTTCAATGTCTGTGTTGTCAACATTTAGCTGCATCCTGATGGGAAATGTTCAACATGTATTGAAAAGCATCTCTGCGAGCAAGTTTACCAAGATATTTTCTTCTTACCCCACACTACTTTTGGAGGCTGTTACGTAGTGCCATTTTCCAGTTTCACATTTGTTTCTGGACGTTAATTTTGCCTTACGATCACTCATTTCGACAAAGCCGTCTTTCAAAGACAGCAAAAAGTCATTATTCTGCAGACCAAAGGAAAACATCAATAAATCTTTAATTTATGTTGAAATGAAATGTATAAATATATATTTTATTTATAATTATATATGATTTTGTAAATAATTATATAAAATGTATTATATAAAGTACATAAATGGCTAACTAAAATATAAATACATAAATAACAATAAAAAATATATAAATAGTTAAATAAAATATATATCCATAAATAGCTACAAGAACCACCAAAAACCATATAGCCAACTTGGAATACTTTATATGGAAAAATTGTTCTTGATTAACTAACCATTCCACCATTCAGAATCAAGACTGGAACATTTTCCTGGGATGTCTTAAACCCAAGTGAAACCACTGTCTCAGAGTCTTTCTCTTTAACAGTGGGTGACGTCGACAGTGAACTACCAAATTCAAAAGTAGCCTCTCGGGAACCCTGAGAACAACCGACCAGAAACAGTTTAGATGAATTTACTCCTGAAGCACATACACTTTCAAGTAGTGATGGGCTCTTTCGAAACACTGCTTTGTGAAGCTTTGCAAATCATTTGTTTCCATTTCCAGTTATTTGGAATATCAAACTGCTGAAGTCAAATTATTTCAGTAAATAAGGCTTTGTTACATCATATTGAAATGTTTTGACATTTCAAGGGGTGCGATGATCTCTGTCACCAGCATGTGGGGTTTTGAACGCTTCGACAGCTGGTTCAGTGATTCAAAGTTTCGAAAAGCTTTGTTTCTCCCATCTCTACTGTCAAGTAATCCACAAAAACTGTCTTACCAGTAAAGGATTTGGACAACCTTGGACAATTCCAACTTCCTCTGTAAAAGTAGCATGGATATCTACCTGAACATTATTGACACATCCTCTAAGTGATGGAAGAACAATTTTATATCTGGAGACAGAAAAATGATGTGAAAATGAATATTCAGTTAGGTGAATTACATTCAAGAAAATTAATTTACTGGGAATTAACTGTGCTTATTTTTTTTTTCAAAATCTCTCACTTTCAGCTGATCCTGTTAAGGGGTCAGATTTTTTTAAAAAGTTAGTTCACCCAAAAATAAAAAAAAATTTGTCATCTATTACTCACCCTCACGTCGTAAGACTACACCCGTAAGACTTTTGTTCATCTTCGGAACACAAATAAAGGTATTTTTGATGAAATCCGATGGCTCAGTGAGGCCTGCATTGCCAGCAATGTCACCAAACCTCTCAAGATCCAGAAAGGTACTAAAGACATATTTAAACAGTTCATGCGAGTACAGTGGTTCAACCTTAATATAATAAAGCGATGAGAATATTTTTGTGCTCCAAAAAAAACAAAATAATGACTTTTCAACCATATCTAGTGACAGCCAATTTTAAAACACTGTTTTGAAGCTTGACGAATCTTTTGTTTCAAATCAGTGGTTCGGATCGCGTAAACAAAGCCTTATTTACTGAAATCACATGACTTTGGCGCTCTGAACCACTGATTCGAAACAAAAGCTTCGTAAAGCTTCGAAGCTTCATGAAGCAGTGTTTTGAAATCGGCCGTCACTAGATATTGATGAAAAGTCGTTATTTTGTTTTTTTGCCGCACAAAAAGTATTCTTGTCGCTTTATAATATTAAGGTTGAACCACTGTAGTCACATGAGCTGTTTTAAATATGTTTTGAGTACCTTTCTGGATCTTGATATGTTTAGTGACATTGCTGGCAATGGAGGCCTCACGGAGCCATCGGATTTAATCAAAGTATCTTAATTTTTGTAATTTTTGTAGAATGACATGAGGGTGAGTAATCATTTTTTGGGTAAAAATATTTTTTGGGTAAACTAACCCTTTAATCAAAAATATTGTTTCTTATATAACCAATGCTCTTCACATTTTTCGCAAGATTTAACTTTCATTTAGCATGTTTTACTCTGTCCCTAACCAATAAACATAATGATGAAAAACTGAAGAAATGCACCAATAAATAAAAACAAAAGAGAATATAAATACTTTTCCCGGACTGCAACTGGAACACCACCAATGTAGGCCTCCGTGAAGAGCCCTTTGACATATCCCAAAAAAATGTTGATGTAGTCTTTGATAAGTATTGTTGTTGGTCTTCTGTCATTCATAGTTATTCTGATTTGGAAGAAGTTTGTCTAAAGGGAGATGATAATATAATATAATATAATATAATATAATATAATATAATATAATATAATATAATATAATATAATATAATATAATATAATAAGAGGTTACGAGAAAACTTACTTGGGGAAATACCTTTACATTCGACTTTTCAGAAATTGTCGTGCCATTGTTTTCTCCTTGCAAAACAATATAGCCTCCTTCTAATGTAACAAAGAAGTAAGAGTTCTGTAAACAAAAACAAAAAAATCACTTAAATTTTATTCAAATCTTGTGACATTAAATATCAAACAATTGTTGTGTCATTTTTATATCTGGATTTAAAATGCTACATTTTTGTGATTCAGTAGTGTGAATCAAATCAAAGTTTTTATAACCAACTTTACCTCATTTCCCATGTAAAAAAGCACAGCATCAATTTGATGACTCAGAACATAGAGCTTAATAAAAGAGTTTGAGTTTATGGCAACCTTTCCGTAACCCGTGCCATCAAAATAATCCCCCAGTGTGCTGACTTTTCCCCTAGGGTTGAAATATTGGAATAATGACTCAAAAATTCTGAAGCAAAAAAAAAAAAAAAACTTCTGATGACATCATTACGTACCTTAAACACGAATCATTTTTTGTGATGTTCTCTGCATGTTGAAAGTTATACAAGCCGAGGATATGATCATTTAGAGTTGAAAACTCAATACAGCCTTTGAATCCTGGGTACTGAAGCTCTGCAGGTGGCTGGAAGCAAAATTCAGAATACAGAGGGAAGGAAAAAAGTGTTATTTAATCTTAAAGAGATTATTTTTTGACAAAAATACAGAAAAAAACAGCCTGGAAATGTTGCAGATTTCAAACTGCATAAGAATGAGTATAATGTATTATTTTTATACTATAAGTACTAATTTGTTTTCCATTCGTTAACATTAAAAGAACTGGAAAGAAAGCGTTTATAACGAAATCTCTGAGGAGAGCCATTAGTCAGTTTTTAACAGTTTTGCTGACTTATTTACCGTAAAATTGCTTGGGTATCCGCCCACATATAAGACGACCTCATTTGGATCCAGATCGAGCAATCCATTCCTGGTGCTAGGTCGATTAATCATGGGCGGCAGCTTTTGGGGTTCAGTTGATGTGAAAGTCTTTGTGTATATGACCTGTGCGTCTTGATAAACTCTGATTTGGGAAGAAAACATGGACAAATTGTTTTGCAATGTGGAAATGTACGCAATTTGTGAAGCTCTACTATGACAAACGATGTTTACCTGCGGAAATCCACCCTATCCATAAAGGCTTTATCATGGCTGGACTTGGTGATTTTGCTGGTCTCTATCTCATGAATCTGGCCACCCAATTTGTAGACACAAAAGAGGACACCATTCCTCACAACCAGGCCAATGAAATCCTTGACTGCCTGTTAGTCCAGAGAGTTACAAATAAAAAGATGCCCTACGATACACACCTTGAATATCAATATAAAATGCACCATTATTACAATTCTGGCTGATATTAATAAGTTGATCATTTTTTTTCATGTTATGGCTGATAACCAAAAATTGGCCGATAAAGGTATAATGTTTATTCTAAAATAAACACAAAGAAACACTAAAAACAGTTTTAAAAGCTTCAAATACTTTTTTATACACATTATTATAATGTACAATATGAAATATGGGTACTCATTTTGAGAGTTGCTAAAGATTACATTCAACAGTGTTGTTAAATTATTAGCGTGTTTATTAAAGATTAACTTTAAGTGAGCGTTAGATGACAGAAAAGGTCTTCTAAATGTACAAATAGTGGAAATGAGCATGAACAATTAAATATCTAATATCAATAAACTTAAAAATCACTAATATTGGTAGATATATATCGTGCATCCCTAATATATTAAGTATCGAAATGTCTCCTCACATATTTATTTCCAAGGTAAAGAACAAACTGGTTGTCTTCATCACCCAGTTGGCGTCTACGTCTCCCGTCACCTCTAGAATTCGGTTGGTGCAGTGTAAGATTAAGAACCGTGAAGGCTCTGAAGTCTTCCAGGTCTTTAGGAGGTCGAAGTTCAATATGAGCATCACCGGAGAACAAGATCGGCCCCCTGATCTAGGAACACAGGAGAGAAGCAAGAGGATAAACATCTGGAGGTGACTGGAGAAACATCTCTTCTCCCATGAGCACTTACTCTGTTGGCCGCGTCTCTAGTCTGTTCGATCAAGTCTTTAATTCTCTGGATGCTGTTGGACATGTTGGCTGAACCAGGCATCTGCCAGCTTTGGTTCTCCACTCTGTGCAGTTCGTTAATTAGTGAAGGAAAAGTCTCATCCAGGTCTGTCACTGTAAAGGAGATCATTCAGTGTTGCTCCCCAGAATTAAAGAAACCAGGTATGAAAAGAACAGACTTTCTATTCAGATATCTTTGAACTGAATAGTACTGAATAATGTTCATTAGATTAACTCAAGGAAAGAAGAACTGAGAAGACTCACATGTTTTGTTGACACCATCAAGTAAGTCGTTCAGGTTTGAATCTTGAGAGGAAATCTTAATTTTGCTCAGTTCTTCAGTGATGTTCTGCATTCTGGTTATTGCATCACTTGCTGTGGCGTTCACATCCGAAGCACCTTCCTTGGCTTGGATGATGAGGACGCGAATATCGTCTAAAAAAAAAAAAATGAAACCACCAAAGTGTTCATCTGAAAAGACCATTACGATATTTGCTGTGGGAAAATGACTGAGCAAAATGGAGTCTCTCACCCCTTTTGATGTTGTTCATCTTCTCCAACACATCTCGCATGACTTGCTTCAGCTCGTTCTGTTTGCCTTCGGCCTGTTGGATCAGGTTCTTGTAAGCTTCACATTTCTGCGTGATACCTGTAGATGATAGTTTTGTTTCTACACAGCACAACATGTACATGAAAAACCCACTCATATGATTAGGATCAAAAGTTGATCTTGTTTGGTTGAAATTATTGCTGGATGTTATTTTATGGTTTGTTGTAGTTGCATTAAAATTGCATTGAAAACCTTCTAGCTGTATCACCGCTTCCTTGGCATTCACCAGCAGAGTATTTGCATGATTTTTCAGATCCTTGGCTTTGTTTTGTAGATCTTGTCCTCGCACACCCTGGGGAATAAAATTAATAGAACAAAGTTTGAATTGAAAATAAAGTTTGCTTATGATGGTTATAAGCAGTGTTGAGGTAACGCATTACAAGTAACTTGAGTTATGTAATCAGATTACTTTTTTCCAAGTAACTAGTAAAGTTATGCATTACTTTTAAAATTACAACAAAATATCCAAGTTATTTTTTCAAACAAGTTACTTTGTTTTCTCACGTATTGACTGACAGCTCTCCTGTCCCCGTGTTGAGAGAATTAAAGTGCAGAGGTGTTGTGTGCGCTGTTTGAACATGATGGTTATTGTAGCTCTAGACTAAATGTGAGCATGCATTTTCTCATATCACTTAAACAAAAACAGTACCAGTATTCCTCAAAATGAATAAAAACAGTGAAATGCAATAACAGAATATTGCACAAACCTACAATAATTAAATATATTAAATTAAACAAATATACTTTATGTATGTATATCTCACTTTATTAGCCAGTGTCTTTGCTGCTGACCTTCAATGATCTAATTCAATCATACTAAGCAAAAATGACCATAGATAAACATCACATTTGTGTTTTTTTTATTTTTTAATTGCTAAAGTAAGAGTACTCTTCTTCAATCCAGAATGGCAGCACAGCTGAAAAGTGTGTTTGAGCTGCACCCTCTACTGTACAGGTGTGAATTTGTATTTCCTTCAGAAAAATATAACTTTTTGTTGTTGTTATTAATAAACAAACAAGCAAACCCAGACCAGATGCGAAAAAGTAACACAAAAGTAATGTAACGCATTACTTTCCACAAAAAGAAACTAAGTAACGCAATTAGTTACTTTTTTAGGGAGTTAATGCAATATTTTAATGCATTACTTTTAAAAGTAACTTCCCCCAACACTGGTTATAAGTGGAGCGCAACAAAGAATGCAAAATATATTGGTATAATAATGGTTATACGCCGATATTAGACAATTTTTAAATTTATCTGTATCATTAAGTCTTGTATATTTAATTAGATTTAATTTTTACAATTACATTATCTTCACAATCAGCTAATGCTCACTTATAGTTAGTCATTAAAAACACAATTAATTTAATGCTTTAAAATGTAATCTGTAGCCAATCTCAAAATTAATATACATTTTTCATACTGTACATTATAAAATTATGATGAGTAAATTCACTTGTTTTACTTTTAGTTTATTTAGACAAACTATTATAGGCTTAGCCTGAGCCAGTATTAGACCTTAGTTCAACTAGGATATTTAAGTAGCTTTTATAAATGTACACTAGAAAAAAACATTACTGGTGTTCATCTTGAGACAAAACAATGGCACTGACATATTTTAAGATATGTCAGTGCAAGTTGCTTTCAGTTGAAACAGCTCAAACATGCATTTTAGACTGGGACTAGCTTAAGCCTTGTCTGTGAAACCGGGAGATAGTTTTTTAATTTATCGTCTGACATACTTCAAAAGCGTGGTCTGCCGCTTCTTTGGCACTTTTGGCGGCAGCTTCCGCCTCCTTTATGGCATCGATGATGGCTGTGAATGCTCTGATGGCTTCGATTGCTTTCTGAACAGCGGTTGAGTTGGTAATGTTCAGTATGACCCTACGAGACACATGAACTCATTAAAACTTCATTAGAAACAAAAATATGGTTTCGGGATGTTTGGAGAACTCATGACGTACATTTGAAAGTCCATAGCCAGCTTCATAAGTTCCTGCGCATGCTCCTCAGCCTGTCTCACAATTCCCTCCTTAGCAGTTGCTTCGGAGAGTAGCTCGAGTTTTGCGTCTAGATCGGTTTTTGCTCCGTCAAACAAAGCTGCAAGACGAGACATTTCCTGGCAGAGAACAAAATGTAAGTATCCAAACTGGTGAATGTTTTACAAAAGAATAACATTATTTGTCACCTCTGTTAGGCCATCCATCATTTTCTGAAGATCTGTTATCTCTTTTAGTGTCGTTCTGGTCATGTTCACATTGGCTATGATATTTCCTTGATTTTTCCTCAAAACTTTGAACTGCTTCTGTTAAACAAACAATTGATGAAGGTGTTTAAAGACATATGTGAACAAATCCACATCTTATATTGTAATGGTTCTCAAACTCTGCTAAGTTAAGTTAGTCCTCGGTCAAAAAAGTTTGAAAATGACTGTTTTTACATTAAAGAGGACATTCGCCAACTATTATTAGTTGATTACCCAAATATTTTTCAGCTGTTCCTCATTGAGTTTATTAACACCATTGGCCTTGATCACATCAAGCTGCGCATCTACAAGCGCCTCTTGTATATCTCGAAGATATTCCGCCTGATCCATGAGGTTCTGTCCAATACGATCAGCCACAACCAAGGAGCCATTCAAAGGAACCATCAGGTCGTTCAAGATGAGGTTGAGTACTGTAAGAGAAACAAGCATGCTTTCGAACCCAAAAAGGAGCTTGGTCACTACTAAGGATCGTAAAACAAAGTCCTAAATCAGGGGTTTCTATTCCTGCTCCTAGAGGACTACTGTCCTGCAGAGTTTAGCCCCAATTAATCCCAGAGTTAACCTCAATTAAATACATCTGAACCAGCTAATCAAGGTCTTCCAGATTGCTAGAAATGTCCAGACAGTTGTGTTGGAGCAAGTCAGAGCTGAACTCTGCAGGAACGTTGGCTCTCCAGAAGCAGGATCGGACACTCCTGTCCTAACTGGTGCAATTCGGAAGCAATTGACCCACGTATTTGTGCTTTTCTGAGCTCCTGGTTAGCCAGCTCTCTCTGAACCCTGCAGCTCTGTCTTCGCATCTTCTCCAACATCCATCGGGCTTCTTTTAACATCCTGGCAGCCTCCTCTGTGTTCCCACCCGTGTGGTTTGATAGCTTCAACTCGTCCAAGAACTCTACGTGGGTCAAGAAATAAAAGTGCAAGTTTACCAGCAAGAAGACATTTAAAGAAGAAGTTGGCTATTAAAAGCTCAGCTGGATCTAATAGGTTCACCTTGTATCTTTTGTAAGAGGTTCACAGTCTCAGATCGTAGGTTTCCCCCCCTTTGATAGGTTTGGTCCAAAGTCTTTAGCAACTGAACTGCAGTACAGGACATCTGAATTGCCTGTAGAAACAAACACAAGTTGTAATTCTATGTCAATTCCCAACAACAATGAATTTGAAGCTTAATTTTATGGATGACATAAAGATAAACCACCATAAACAAAGTAACAGTACCTTGTCATTGAGAACAGCGAGGTCATCTTTGACACTTTCGAGATCAGATTCAAACTCCAAAATCTCTCGTTGCAATGCCAAGACAGATTCAGTGTACTTGTGGACCAAAACCTAAAAAAAGGAAAACGTTTGTTTTGTTTTTTTTTCCAAAAAACGATAAGCGTAAATACATTGGCATTCCAATGTCCTTCTAAACTGCTGTTATGGGAAACTGTTGTAGGGACCTTTGTACCAGCGATGGCATCTTCAAGTTTTTCCAGCCTCGCGTATGAAGTAACATTCTGACTAAAAGACTCAAGTTGATTCTTCAGTGTGGAGAACTCATCATCCATCACTTCAAGATCATCCATTAACTTAATGACACAGATATCGCATTCTAACAGGAAAAACCTGGAGTTAGTCAATTCAGATCTCAGTCATGCATTGTCACATCTGCATATGAATAAATATCACATGATCATTGGAATATAAAAGAGGCCCCGTGTAAGGATATATAGGCCCAGAATATTATTAAGAAATTTGAGGATTTTTTTTATGGATGAGGATTGTGAGAGCAAACCGTAGCAGTCGCCAGTGTGTGGGTCATCAGCCTCATAACAATCTATGAAAACAAAGAAAACAAATATTTCCACTTTTTTTTTTTGGTTTGAAAAACATTTAATTTTACTTTTTAAAATATTTTTATTATTTTATCTATTTTTATTTTGGCAGCATAAACTTTTATGTTATTATTATTACTATTTTTATATAATTATTACTATTATTATGTAAATCATGAGAGCTTGCTTACCGCCTGTTTGCGGGTCACATACGTAACCGTGGTCACACTCACATGGCTGACAACTTCCTCTTTCTACTAAAGGGCTGCCGTAATATCCAAGCGCACACCTAAAATATGAAGTAAAGGAGAAACTTTCTCTTCAAAAGCATTCATGCACACTCTTTTGCATATTTGCATATTTTAAAAACCAGACACACCTTTCACATCGAACCCCAGAGTAACCAGGTTTGCACAAACATTCAAACTCATCTCCAACCCGGAGACATCCAATCGCAAAACTGCACAAAAAATTGTTTAATAAATTAAACAATACATTTTTTTTTTTAAATAAACAATAAAAATAATTTAACAATAAATAATGCAAATAATTAAACAATCAATAAAAATGTTTAAACAATAAAAAATTAAATAAACAAAGCAAACTTTTATGTGTGTATTTTTATGATTATATGACATCGTACTTGTTCAGTGGGTTTGCTAAGGGACACGGACACATACGGCAGGTTTTGAGAGCGGCGCTGCCATAGTAACCCTCCATACAACGCTCACAGTGGTCGCCTGCTGTATTGAACTGACAGTTCTGCAAAAATACAAAAAAGCATCATTTCAACACTGCATTGGCTCCCCATTAAAGGGTTAGTTCACCCAAAAATGAAAATCATGTTGTTCCACACCCGTAAGATCTTTGCTCATCTTTGGAACACAAATTAAGATATTTCTGATAAAATGGCTCAGTGAGGCCTGCATTGAAAGCAAGAGAATTAACACTTTCAATGCCCAGAAAGGGTATACTAAAGTTATATTTAAAACAGTTCATGTGACTACAGTGGTTCAACCTTAATGTTATAAAGTGACGAGAATACTTTTTGTGTGCCAAAAAAACAAAATAATGACTTTATTCAACAATATCTAGTGATGGGCGATCTCAAAACACTGCTTCATGAAGCTTCGAAGCTTTACGAATCTTGTGTTTCGAATCATTGGTTCGGAGCGTGTATCAAACTGCCAAAGTCACGTGGACCATTGAAATTTCGAAAAACAAAGCCTCGTTTACTGAAATCACGTGACTTTAGCGCTCCGAACCACTGATTCGAAACAAAAGACTTGTGAAGCTTCTAAGCTTTTGTTTTGAAATCACCCATCACTAGATATTGTTGAATAAAGTCGTTTTTTTTAGGGCGCACAAAAAGTATTTTTCGTCACTTCATAACATTAAGGTTGAACCACTGCAGTCACATGAACTGTTTTAAATATGTCTTAAGTAGCTTTCTGGGCATCTGACAGTGTTACTTATCTTGCTCTCAGTGCAGGCCTAACTGAGACATCGGATTTCATCAAAGATATCTTAATTTGTGTTCTGAAGATGAATAAAGATCTTACAGGTTTGAAATGACACGAGGGTGAGTAATTAATGCCTGAATTTTCATTTTTGGGAGAACTAACCCTTTAAACATTGCATACATTTTAAAATCTTGCTAATTACTTACAAAGCACTAAATGGTTTAGCTCTTCAGTAAATGGTTTAGCTCTTCAGTACTGAGGTACACTTAACGCACAAAAGACTTTAATGTCTATTGCGATCTCAAAATTCTGGCCAGTTAATAATACCTAAAATATAAAAATCAACCACAGGCAGTAGATTCTTTCTTAATTTCAATCTGGTTTCTGACTGCACAGAAACAGCGCTCATAAAGAAAATAATGATATTTGCTTAAATACTGATACAGGCAAATTATCAGTGCTGGTACTACTTGATCTTAGTGCTGCATTTGACACTGTCGATCACAACATACTTCTTGACAGGCTCGAAAATTGGGTCTGGCTTTCTGGGATGATCCTAAAATGGTTCAGGTCATACTTAGAAGGGAGAGGTTATTATATATGAGTATAGGTGACCATAAGTCTAAGAGGACATCCATGACATGCGGAGTCCCTCTTGTTCAACCTGAATATGCTTAATAATGAGAAAGAACCAAAATGGCCTATCACAGCTATACAGTGGGTACGGAAAGTATTCAGACCCCCTTAAATTTTTCACTCTTTGTTATATTGCAGCCATTTGCTAAAATCATTTAAGTTCATTTTTTTCCTCATTAATGTACACACAGCACCCCATATTGACAGAAAAAACACAGAATTGTTGACATTTTTGCAGATTTATTAAAAAAGAAAAACTGAAATATCCTAAGTATTCCTAAGTATTCAGACCCTTTGCTGTGACACTCATATATTTAACTCAGGTGCTGTCCATTTCTTCTGATCGTCCTTGAGATGGTTTTACACCTTCATTTGAGTCCAGCTGTGTTTGATTATACTGATTGGACTTAGGAAAGCCACACACCTGTCTATATAAGACCTTAGAGCTCACAGTGCATGTCAGAGCAAATGAGAATCATGAGGTCAAAGGAACTGCCTGAAGAGCTCAGAGACAGAATTGTGGCAAGGCACAGATCTGGCCAAGGTTACAAAAAAATTTCTGCTGCACTTAAGGTTCCTAAGAGCACAGTGGCCTCCATAATCCTTAAATGGAAGACGTTTGGGACGACCAAAACCCTTCCTAGAGCTGGCTCAAACTGAGCTATCGGGGGAGAGAGGTAAAGAAGAACCCAAAGATCACTGTGGCTGAGCTCCAGAGATGCAGTTGGGAGATGGGAGAAAGTTGTAGAAAGTCAACCATCACTGCAGCCCTCCACCAGTCGGGGCTTTATGGCAGAGTGGCCCGACGGAAGTCTCTCCTCAGTGCAAGACACATGAAAGCCCACATGGAGTTTGCCAAGATGGTGAGAAATAAGATTCTCTGGTCTGATAAGACCAAGATAGAACTTTTTGGCCTTAATTCTAAGCGGTATGTGTGGAGAAAACCAGGCACTGCTCATCACCTGTCCAATACAGTCCCAACAGTGAAGCACGGTGGTGGCAGCATCATGCTGTGGGGGTGTTTTTCAGCTGCAGGGACAGGACGACTGGTTGCAATCGAGGGAAAGATGAATGCGGCCAAGTACAGGGATATCCTGGACGAAAACCTTCTCCAGAGTGCTCAGGACCTCAGACTGGGCCGAAGGTTTACCTTCCAACAAGGCAATGACCCTAAGCACACAGCTAAAAAAACGAAGGAGTGGCTTCATAACAACTCCGTGACTGTTCTTGAATGGCCCAGCCAGAGCCCTGACTTAAACCCAATTGAGCATCTCTGGAGAGACCTAAAAATGGCTGTCCACCAACGTTTACCATCCAACCTGACAGAACTGGAGAGGATCTGCAAGGAGGAATGGCAGAGGATCCCCAAATCCAGGTGTGAAAAACTTGTTGCATCTTTCCCAAAAAGACTCATGGCTGTATTAGATCAAAAGGGTGCTTCTACTAAATACTGAGCAAAGGGTCTGAATACTTAGGACCATGTGATATTTCAGTTTTTCTTTTTTAATAAATCTGCAAAAATGTCAACAATTCTGTGTTTTTCTGTCAATATGGGGTGCTGTGTGTACATTAATGAGGAAAAAAAAAAGAACTTAAATGATTTTAGCAAATGGCTGCAATAAAACAAAGAGTGAAAAATGTAAGGGGGTCTGAATACTTTCCGTACCCACTGTATACACAATAGTATGTAATATAATTATATAATATAAAAATAATCTAATATTTAAAATGGCTAGATGAAAATTGCCACACAAGCCTGGGCATGAAACATCTTTTCACGGACAACTGACATATAGTAAGATAAAAATTGAAGAGGAGATGAAGAGGACATAACACTTTCTTTAATCATTTATATATTTTCTTTTATATGCTCTGATATGTTTGATTATTTCCAAATGTAAGATCTTTGGTGTCTCTTCTGTGCTGTAAGATCGAGTGGGTGTACTTTCCATCAGAACTGATTATGTGATAAACCTTCGTATCAAAACATGTCTGTTTCCAGCTCTGCAGACATGAGATAATGCGAGATCTGCGATATATTCTCTTAAAGGTGTCAAAACAACTTCTGCTGCATATCTATTTTCGTCTATCTTTGACATTTGACCAGTCACGCCGACCTAGCTGTTACACCAACTATGACATAATGGATAAGTCTGTTTGACCTTTTCTTATTTGACCAAAACATATGTTTAGGAGGATGTAAGGTTCCTGCATATATTTGTTGCTCGTATTTTGCTCTTCACTTCTGCTTCTTCTCCTGCTTCGTCTCTTCTACCTCTCCTTTCATTCTGCAAATATCTTCTTTTGTCCATCTTTCTCTATACTATGATCTTCACAATCTTCATTTGTTAGATAAAATACTTTGGATTTTATAATAAACTATTATTTACTTGATTCATTTGTTTGTCTCTATAATTTTAAATTTTTACTTAATACATTTGTTTTTCCTTATTTAAATTTGATCTTTGACAAAAACATTGCTTATCTGCCTGGATCTCATTGAATCAATCTGGAAAAGATTTAAGATTAAATCATACCAAACATTTTCCGGTATGTGGTTCGCAGTCATTGGACAGGCCGTTGCAGTTGCAAAGTACACACCGTCCCTTATGCGGTCCACTTCTCTCCCTGTAATAACCACGATCACAGTCCTGTAATGGTGCAGAGGACAGAATCATCATACAGTATAAGATCTCAGCATGTGCAGACATTTTGATAAACCCTACAAAAGTATACAGACATTATTTTAGTTAAAAACACTGAATATTATATTAATTTTTTACCATAGTTAATAACCATTTACACTGTTCCAGCTGGCAAAAAATATGAAATCAAGGCACTGAAAGAACTTAGTGAATCACAATGGAGTTGTTTCATAGTGTCTGTAAGTGTGGCTGTAGTTTGGACGGTTCATTAAAAACACCTACAAGTCAGAGCTGGGAATCTGAACTTTAACCCTCAAGGTATGGTATTACTTTACAAATTTGACATATAAAAAGACAGATAAGCAACTGTAAGGACTTCAGTATTGCGCAGGCAGATCCACAGAAAATGAGGGTTAACGTCTTCATGTTCTACTGTAGGCTACCTGCAGTTTTAGCGTGTGTTTATTTTGGCTGCATGTCAGTCCGTTATGCCAAATTTGTTATCCGACATACCTAGAGAAAAACAAGCTTGAACCTGCTTGACCGGGGGGGGGGCTTTTGATTCCTAAAAATGTTGAAGTAGTATACATGAATGATTTACTTTTCAAAAGCTAAACAATCTGTAATTAAAGCACATCCGAACACAAAGCGATCCAAACTGGTTCAAGCGATTCACTGAAAAGATTGAACGATTCGTTCACGAATCAGTGGCTGAATTCGGAACATAAATAAAATTGAATAATATGGTAGTGTGAATTTACGAATGAGAGCTTCTACACAATATCAAACCTGTTGTTTACAGCGCAGGTTAATCGACGATTCGACACTTTTTTTTTAACAGTTCATGCTCAAAAAAGATTGAGGGGCAGTTTACACGACACTATTTTCAACTAAAAGCGGGAAAACATTTTTTACTTTGGATTTTTCCCATCTGCTTCAAGGATAACTTCGGGAACGCAAGTCGGATATCTGAGTGTGAACTCGTCTCGGGGTACAACCCGACCTCAGCGAGACGCGTCATTTGACGTCACTTCCAAGATGTCGACGCGTCCTGCTTCCAAAGAATATGAACGTAAACACTTTAACATTAGACATTAAGTTCATGTAATAATACCTTCGTTTTTGTTTTTTGTTTTTGTTTTTCAAAGCGATTTTTTATGTTATTTTCATTCTGTTTTGCCATAATTTACACAAAAACACGATATGCTCTCATTGTGTCATGGTGACATCATGTGGTCAACAAGTGACGTATGAGTGACTGAAACCTGAAACTCACTGAGGTCTGAAGTGGGCACTTATACAGAATGATGGGACATTTAATTTGGGTCTGGAACGCAACAGTAGTGTTTTTTTTGCAAGGTGACATCGCCATGACTGGCCTGGTATGCATGCAGCGTTTTTAGTCGATTTCGCGGATCTGTGTGAACGGGGATCGTTTTGACTACATTGTCGTCTGTACGCAAAAAACGCACAGAAAAAAATCTATATGTAGACACATATTTCTGTCTTAGTTTTTATATAATAAGTGTGTTTATTTTAATTCACATATTCGGAAGAGGATGTGTCGGCGAGTTGTGCGATTCGTAATGAACCAGATGTTCGAAACGGTTCGAAAGAGAAGGCTGTTCATTGGGATTGATTCAAACGAATCGTTTTCGTGAAGTGGTTCGATGAATTCACTGAAAAAATCGAATGATTCGTTAGTTCGGTTAGTTCACCCAAACATGAAAGTAATGTCATCTATTACTCACCCTCATGTCGTTCTACACCTGTGAAACCTCGTTCATCTTTAGAACACAAATTAAGATGTTTATTGATGTCCGATGGCTCAGTGAGGCCTGCATTGCCAGCAATGTCAATGAACCTCTCAAGATCCATAAAGGTACTCAAAACATATAAATCAGTTCATGTGAGTACAGTGGTTCAACCTTAATATTATAAAGCGACGAGAATACTTTTTGTGTGCAGTGGTAATCACAAGATTCGAGCAGTGTTTTGGAATCACCCATCACTAGATATTGTTGAAAAGTCGTTATTTTTTTATTATTACTTTTTTTTTTTTTTTTTTGCGCACAGAAAATATTCTCGTCGCTTTATAATATTAAGGTAGAACCAATGTACTCACATGAACTGATTTAAATATGTTTTTTTGTACCTTTATGGATCTTGAGAAGTTCGGTGAAATTGCCGTCAGTGGAGACCTCCATTGGATTTCATCAAAAATGTCTTAATTTCTTTGGAATGAAATGAGGGTGAGTAATGAATGACATTATTTTCATTTTTGGTGAACTAACCCTTTCATGAATCTGACTGAATTCGGAACATATTATGAACATATATGATCAAGATCGATGTTGATTTGTTGATGCATCAGACAATCTAGTTCAATATTTGTTCTTTTATTTAAAAAAAAAAAATTAATTATAATTGTAAGAACTGCACAAAATATCAATGCTAGTCTTAGTTGGTTTAAGTTGGTTTTAGCAGTTTTTAGCTGCTCCCATCTGAAAAATACACAAAACCTCCCTAAAACCATCCAAAAGATCATTAGTCAGGGAGACCTGCTTATCAAAGTCCAGATTAAGACCTCTCATGCTTTAAGAGGTTTTTAATTTTTAATTTTTTAAATTTTTTAATTTATTTTTTGCAGCAGGGCATGTTTTACAACGTCTTACCTTAATGTGTGTGGAATCACAATACTTTCTGAAAATAGGCCTCCACGACTCTTGATTGTTGTTGATTTTAACCTGGATATCATTGTCCCACCAGAATGTTATTGGATGTCCCCGCTCATCTGCAGATACCCAGAGATCCAGATAAAAGAGCACAAGTACTCCAGTCCACATAATTTGGACTCCCAAGAATAAGAATTTAGCCATTTATAAATGTACATGCCATATATGCATTTACAGCAAGACTACAACCCCATACACTCTTGGACCACAAGCTGCGTGTGTTCTTACTCTTGGCAAAGTTCAAAAATTCCCTTTTCTTCCTGTTTGTCTTTCCAGGTGTGTGATAGCAGTGTGTACAGAGGAGAGGCAGGGCAGTGATTTTTACCCACCTGCTGGCACCACCAATAGGCAAGTCAAGGAATATCTGTGACCTCAAGGAACTTCATAAATAATTAACTTTTTATGTCTCAGCCCTAACAATGTCTAATTTTTAACATGTATTTATTGGTTGATTGATTTTTGAAACTTTTTAAATGTATTTATTTGTCAAAAACCTTTTAAAAATAAGAAATATGTATTTTACAATGTAGAAATTGATTATGAGATAAACAATTAGATGTTCGTTAAATCATTACATAAAGAATAATATTGCTGATCATTATAAATTAGTATAGTTATCTTTGTAGCATTTTTAATTTTTATGATGCATTTTAGCAGTTACTATTTGTTTTGATATTTGTAACGTTTTATGTTTTTAAAATGGTTAAAACAGCAACTTAACTTTTTTTATCTTCATTATTAACATTTCTCTTAATTAAACATCATCACAATTTTTTAAAAATGTTTCTTTCATTTTAAAGGCACATTTGTCATGTATGAAATGCACTGATTAAATACAGTTTCCGCAACACTGCACAACAATAGCACCAAACCTGTTGTTGACACAGCAAGCTAATCGACACACTAAACTAGACAAAACATTTAAGCATATGACCTCGTCTCCATTAGTAGCCTATTGTGAGAACTAACAGCTTATAGTTTCAAAACACACCTGGGTATGCAACAAAAAACCCAGTTTACACAGTGGGAGAGGTTGTGTGAAAAAATCGGATAAAACACCTTAAGATGGGCTGCAAACACATTATGAATAAAGTACAGCTCTGTAGTGCTGTTGTTCTGCTGCCCTTAATGAACTGATTTCTGACACAAAAATAAGACCTCATTAGTCTTTATTGGAAAATGTCTCGTTCGTCTCACACGATGGGATAAAGAGCATAGCTGGCGATCCCGCAAGTATTTTTGCCATTGCGTATCATTCGCATGTAGCCTCCTTCTCCCCATCCTGTACCCCAACTGAGAAAAGACAAACATAGTATTTTATGAAGTAACTTTTTATTATCGTAATGAACTTATCTACACTGCAAGTGCACAACGTTTAAAAAAGGTGTGTTTAGTTGTTGTGTAGTTTGTTGTGTTGTGTTGCTAGCAGTGAACATGATGTGGTAATGTACTAAGTGCTGGGCGTTCTCTCACCTGTTTTTGATTATCCAGTAATCTTTGCCCTCCTCTGAGCCATAACCAACCACAAGCACAGCATGGTTGAGGTTGTTAGGGTTACAGTGTGATTCCTTGTAGATTCCTATAATATAATATAATATAATATAATATAATATAATATAATTAATAATATATCATTATATACAGTCAAACCAAAATTTATTCAGACACCTTGAACATTTCACTCATTAATACAGTTTATTCACTATAGTTTAAAAAAAAAAAGTAATAAAAATATGACAAGTTCTCAGAGTTAAACTGTGTCAGAAAAAATCTATAATCTTTATGTCAGATAACACTTAAGCAAAACATGATCAGGTAAGCAAAACATGGTCAAGTGTCAAGTGAATAATTTTTTTTTCAAAATTTTTAGCAATTTTACTGGTCCACTGTATGAAGAATGTTTGGGTATATGATGTCACAGTTTATTTTTTATTTTGCTATCCTCACTTACATAAATTAACTATAGTGTCCTGCACCCACTAGTAAAAATATCAAAAATGTCTGAATAATTTTTGGTTTGACTGTTTATATATATATATATATATATATATATATATATAAAATAATATTATAGTGAGTGATATTTCTATCTATCTATCTCTATTTGTATATATTTGCGTATATCATTTTCCTGAAATCCTACCTGAACTGTAGAAGAGGAAGCTTGGATGATCGGCATCTATAGCGACAGTGATTGGACCAATGGTTGCCACGGCATCAGCCAGTGCCTGCTCATCTCCGGCCGGGATGAACCTGTAATCTCTGATTCTGGCAACAACTGAACTTCTGTCATAGAAACAGGGCTGAGTATCCTGGTAAAACCATAACCAAAAAAGATACATTCAGATTGGCCATCTCAGAAAAAAAAATAATACAGACTAAAAAAATCATACAGTCTTCAAACGAGCAAGATCTCTCACCGCCGACGTATAGGGATAAATATCAGAGCTCTCCAGGCCTTTATTGATCACATAATCATAGGCGTTTGCCATCCAGGCTCCGCTGCAGCCATACGTGCCATAAGGCCTGGAGCAGTCCACCAGTTGCTGCTCGCTGAGGGACACCAACCGTCCCGTCCTCTTGAACGTTTGGCCTTCGATGGCACCTGTAGTGCTAAAGGCCCAGCAAGACCCACAGTATCCCTGAAAAGAAATGACAAATCAGTCTTTTTTTTTTTTTTGCACCAAACATCCAGTACAATCATTTTCAACAGTGTATATATCCCAACTTAACAGGGAACGTTCTTAGAACTTTCGCTAATGTTCTGGGAAGGTTCTCTCAACGTTAAGAACAACCGTTTTTCCAGTATCATTAATAGAACGTTCGTTCATAGTTAACATTTTTTAAATGTCATTACTTGTTTCAGAATGTTAAGAGAACATTCAAAAGTAATGTTCCGATAATGTTTGAAGAATAATAAAATGAAATGTTCAGATAACCAAGAAACCAAAAAAAAAAAAAAAAACACCTTTTTTAACATTAAAGGCAGGGTAGGCAAAAAAATGTATAAATTTTTTTTTTTCAAAATTTGTTTAAACTTTATTTATATATCAATACATAATTAAAATGTAAGTACTCTGAAAAAGAAAGTATAAAAATCGAGTGTCTGTAGACCTCTCACGACTGTTTTAAAGACAGCTCATTATTTCCATTCACTCCACCCCCTCCCTTCTGGGCTCCTTCCAAAGCCACGCCCCCAAAACGCATGAACGTGCGACTCCGACCACTGAGCTGGAAGACGCGTTATTTACCTGAGACGAGCGGAGAGGAAGGAGCACAGTGCATGTAGTGACATCATGTCAGAATCACATGTAATAAAAATAACTTTATAATTATGAAGATAAACAAACAAGATGTATTTTAGTACTCACTATCAAGCTAGCATATTGATATTGGTAAAGTTTAAAATATATATTTTTTGATTCGCTAACGAGCTAGTTATCTATAAGGCAAAGCTAAAAACAGGTTGCATGATACACGTTTTTCCATTACCATCATTTACACTGTGATGAAGATGAATTTCGTGTAAGATTCATAACATATACGTTGTTCTACAGATCAACAGAGTAACATACACTCAAATATCAACTCACAACTGCATTGCAGACACAAAATAATAACACACACATACAACAAAGTGTGTACGACACACACAGATACAAGATAAAGACATCAGTAAACATAGGTAGAGAATATAAAAACAAAACAAAGGCGAAAAAAAACGTGCAGGTAAACTTACAGGTGAACATGGTAAAAGAGTTAGACAGAGGGTAAAATTATGCACAATTCAACACTATAGCTATCATTATTTATCGTCTCTACTACGGCTCGCTAAGTAATGTTATGTTAGCTATATTACGCAGCTAAGTGTGCTAATGACACATGCTTCATGAAAAAATAAACAAAAAAATACGTATGATCAAAATACAAAAAGAAAGATTTACCTGTCCAGCAGAAATAAAGCCATCAAGGAGTCACTTTTCAGCCCCTTGAGTTCCCTCAGTTCTCGCCATCGCTGGAAAGCCACGCCGATATTAACTCGCGTTTTATTTCTTTGTTTATCCAAAGACTTTTTGTTCATTGCCTTTTCTTGTACTGTTACTGTCTTCCTTTTTTTGCCTGGTTTGCCTTCACTAACTGCATAGGCCGATACTGTGCATTTAGCTTGCTGTTTCTCTGCCATTGTTTTGGTATTCCTAGGATCCATGCCTCTTGGATTCCCCAAATCAAACGTGCGCGCGCAAGTGGGCAGGTCATGTGTGGCAAAAGGGTGGTTGCCATGGTTGCGAGAGAGTGACAGCCGCCTAAGCCAATCCTATGTTTCGTCCCGGATGGAAATAATGAGCTGTGTTTAATACAGATTAAACGGTCTAGAGTCACTCGATTTTTATACTCTTTTTATCAGAGTTCTTACATTTTAATTATGCATGTATATATATAGAAAGTTTAAACAAATTTGGAACAAAATTTCTTACCTACCCTGCCTTTAAGAGAATTTTGAGAAATAAAGTTTTCATAACTTAATGGGAACGTTCGAAAATGTTCTTATATTTTTGTTAGCTGGGATGAAACTTTGAGATAAAAATAAGCATATCAGTGATGATCAACTAAATATTAGAAGAGAATCCCACCTGGTCTTTGACTTCAGTCACATATCCCTGTGCTCGATAATCAACATTGGTCAATCCCAGTCTGTTAGCATTGAAACGGAGCGACTGAGCAGATGCAACCTTTCCTCTCCTATTTATCGGGCCATTGATTTTGGCACCCAGCAAGCTGTTATACTCAATCTTGGTCTGAAGATAACACAAAAATGAGATGAGATATAATTTTGGACCACATTTTTGTACACTGTACATGACATCCACACCACTAGGTGTCAGTATAAGACCACCTTTAATGAAGCTTATAAAACAGTTTCACATAATTGCAAGTGAAGATTTTCCATCATATTACTCACGAGGTCACCATATTTGTTCATTGCCATGCTAAACGTTGACAATCCGAAATGGAAATCTTCATTGTTTCTCTCAATCATCTTCATGTTGGTTTCCCAGATGGTCTGTCTGTGAATGTCGTCACTCTACAGTAATAAAGTGAAACTTCATAAGGAATACACACAAAAATGCAGTGCATAACAGACATGATAATATGTTATCATCTTAACAATAAACTAAGTGACTTAAACCACGTTTATACAGGGTTAAGTTAAAGGAACAGTTCACCCAAAAATGAATTTTTAGTCTTTATTTATTCACCCTCATCGCTCATGTTTTTTATTTTTTTTTATTTTTTATTAACTGTCTCTTTAAGCCACACCCAAATTACCATAACTGACCTCTTCATCGTAGGATATTTTATGGATCTTTTTCCACAGAGTCCACTCTGAGGCGACCTCCTCTTCCGAATCTGCTGCCACCTGCAGAGGCGCCCACATCAAGAGTGTAAACACTGCCACTCTACCGAACAGCGCCACCCAGTGTGCTTGATAGGTATCTATGCAAATACAAAAAATTGCTTTACCACTTAGGATGAGCTGAAAGAGTTCTTATTGTTAGACTTTGTCTAGAGTTGTCTTATTGTTAGATAAATAAATGAAAGTATTGAGTTCAATTTTAGTTGCATGTTTGGTTAAACAAATCAATTTAAATTGAAGAATTTACTTAAACGTTTGAGGGTTTTTTGAGTTGCTATTATGATTCACTTTTAAAATAAAATAAAATAAAAAGTAAATAATAAAAAAAAAAACATGAGCCCAATTTAGGTTAAGATTTTGGTTCAGCAGTTAACTAAATAAGTAACAAAAATATTTAAACAACTGGTTATTTTTGGATTCACTATTACAATAAATATAAAAAACAAATGAATAAAATAAATAAAAATATTGATGACATTTTGTTTGCATTTTGGTTCAACAAATCAATGTAAGTAAATATTTATACTAAATATTTATTTAAAAGCTAAATATGTAACATAAATATTTACACTTGTTTATAATATTTACACCAGATCCAAAATGAACTCTTGGGTGTTTGCTTTGTTGTTCGCTGATTCACTTTTACAAACAAACAAATAATAAAAAAATAAAACAAAATGGGCACAATTTTTGGTTCAATTATTTGTTTGTTTGTAAAAGTGAATCAGATCAGTCTAAGAATAAGAACTCAAAAAAGCAAACAACCAAATGTTCATTTTGGATCTGGTGTAAATATTTAAATTGAATTGTTGAATCAAAAATGTAACCTAAATTGTGCTGATTGTTTTTGTTTAACAATTCAGTTTAAATAAATATTTATAACTAAATATGTAAAATAAATATTTACACTTTAGTTGTTTATAATATTTCATATCATATCCAAAACAAACTTTTGGTTGTTTGCTTTTTTGAGTTCTTATTCTTAGAATGATTCACTTTTACAAACAAATAAAAACAAATAAAATAAATAAAAATACTGAGCACAATTTAAGTTAGATTTTTGGTTCAACAATTAAATTTAAATATTTGTAATCGAATATGTAAAATAAATAGTTATGTCATGTCCAAAACAAACATTTGGTTGTTTGCTTTTTGAGTTCTTATTCTGATTCGCTTTTACAAACAAACAAATAAATAAACAAACAAAAACAATGAGCACAATAACAAAACATTTAACATAATATTTAAACAACTGAACTAAATAATATTTACACCATATCCAATATGATTCCTTCCAGACTTACCGAACATGTTGATGCACAGGCTCTGCAGAAAGTGACTGGCTGAGCGTCTCAGGTGCGGATGAAACTGCAGCACGTCTTCTGCATTATATACCATCATACGGAAGGTGTGTCCATACTGTTAGAACTTGCTATACCATGTCATCCTGCAAGAGGAAGGCACTAATTAACACGACTTAAAATGTTTAAAACTAACCAACAACTTGCCAAAACACTGACATTGCTGCACATAAAGCTTTCCCGAATGTCGTCTTAGGAAATCAATTGTGATGGTTCATATAACATCTTTTATTTTGTTATTGAATATTTAAATGAGGACTGAGTCAGCGATGTTTGAATGCCTGACGTGTTTTGTCTGACCTGATTTTTGTTTGGAATATAATGAACGTACTACTACAGACATTATATCCTCAAAGTATAGTGCATCCACACCAAGGCCTTTATTACGGGGGTGACTGCTGAGTCATCTGTCTTTCTTTTTCTCCAGTCAGGCTGTGTGTTCTTCGGTGCTGTCATAATGGTGTCATAATTTACCCCCATTATTACAGTTCATCCCATGATTGCCTCTGCAGGTCATATTTTGGGGCTTTTCATTTTACACAGTCTGAGTTGAAGGGCAGGTACAGGTGAACAGCCTTACGATTTGCCTTACAAAATTACTTTGCCTTATTAAATAAAAAGGTTAGCCTTTTTTTACTATAGCCTATATTTTTATATTATATGCTATAGCCTTTATTTTTTACCATAAACTATATATTTTTTACTATAGACTATATTTTTATACTATAGTGAATAGCCTTACAATTTTCCTTACACTTTGCTGTATTAAATATTATATTATATTTTATAATATAGACTAAAGTCTTTATTTTTACTATAGACTATCATTTTTTTACTATATTTTTATAGTATAGCAAATAGCCTTACAATTTTCCTTACAAATTACTTTAATGTATTAAATAAAAATAAATATAAAAACTATTTTTACTATAGCTTATTTTTAGATTTTTATACTATAGATTATTTTTATATTATATTTTATATTGTAGTGAATAGTTGTACAATTTTCATTATAAAATTACTTTGAATTAAATTTACCTGAATTAAAAAAATACAGTGGGTACGGAAAGTATTCAGACCCCCTTAAATTTTTCACTCTTTGTTATATTGCAGCCATTTGCTAAAATCATTTGTTCATTTTTTTCCTCATTAATGTACACACAGCACCCCATATTGACAGAAAAAACACAGAATTGTTGACATTTTTGCAGATTTATTAAAAAAGAAAAACTGAAATATCACATGGTCCTAAGTATTCAGACCCTTTGCTGTGACACTCATATATTTAACTCAGGTGCTGTCCATTTCTTCTGATCATCCTTGAGATGGTTCTACACCTTCATTTGAGTCCAGCTGTGTTTGATTATACTGATTGGACTTGATTGGGAAAGCCACACACCTGTCTATATAAGACCTTACAGCTCACAGTGCATGTCAGAGCAAATGAGAATCATGAGGTCAAAGAAACTGCCTGAAGAGCTCAGAGACAAGGCACAGATCTGGCCAAGGTTACAAAAAAAATTCTGCTGCACTTAAGGTTCCTAAGAGCACAGTGGCCTCCATAATCCTTAAATGGAAGACGTTTGGGATGACCAGAACCCTGTATAAATTTAATTACTATAGCTTATAGTTTTGCTTTTTAATTATTTTTATATGTTTATTTTATATGTATATATTTTCTTTACAAATTACTTGTTATTTTTGTTTTGTGTTATGACTTTACTCATTTAAACTTTAAAATATGAAAATTACACATTAGTGTATTAAATTTGCAATTTGCATGATATATCTAAATGATACAGACACCATGACCCTTTTGTAACAATTATCAAAATATTTAAATAATGCTTTATGTATGTAAATAATTTAAATAATGCTTTATGTATGTAAATAAACATTCTTTTTGGCATTTTATAATAAGATAACTAAAAAACTCCCCTCTGACAAATGCTTACTATCTATATCTTTTAAAAAATATCTAAAATTAGGGGTCTCTCTCACACACACATACATATACATACATATATATATAGAATTGTGTGTGTGTGTAGTATATCTGAAACGGCAAGGCTTGTGGGTTGCTCCTAGTCAGTAGTGGTGAGAATTTACAAACAGTGGTCCATAGAGGGACAAACCTCAAACTGATGACAGGGTGTTGGGCGCCCAAGGCTCAGTGATGCAAGAGGGTAACATAGTCTATCCCCTCTGGTCTGAGCCAACAGAAGGTCTACTGTGGCATGAGTCACACAAAATTTTATGATGGTTATGGGAGGAATGTGTCACGACACACAGCGCACTGCACTCTGCTGCGTATGGGGCTGCATAGTTACAGACCAACCATCGAAAGCACCTACAATGGACACGCAAGCATCGGAACTGGACCTTGGAGCAGTGGAAGGTTGCCTTGTTCGATGAGTCCCATTTATTTTTACATCATGTGGACTGTGTACATGTGTGTAGTTTACCTGGGGAAGTGATGGCACCAGGATGCACTGTAGGATGACGACAAGCTGGTGAAGGGAGTGTGATGCTCTGGGCAATGTTCTGCTGGGAAACCCTGGGTCCGGCGCTCATGTAGACGTAAATCTGACACGTCACCTACCTAAACATTGTTGCAGACCAGGTACACCCCTTCATATCAATTGTGGTCCCTGGTGGATGTGGCCTCTTTACGTATTATAATGCACCCAGCCACACTGCACACATTGTTCAGAAATGGTTTGAGGAACATGATGAAGAGTTCAAGGTGTTGCTCTGGCCTCCAAATTCCCCACATCTCAATCCAATTGAGCATCTGTGGGATGTGCTGGATCAACAAGTACGATCCAACCTTGTCGGTCCGCCTTGCAACCTACAGGACTTGAAGGATCTGCTGCTAATGTCTTGAAGCCAGATACCAGAGGACACCTTCAGAGGTCTTGTTGAGTGAGTCCATGTCTCGGTACTGTTTTGTCAGCACGTGGAGGACCAACAGCATATCAGCATATCATATCAAATTTAGATGGTCATAATGTTTTGTCTCATTATTTTCTGTCTTACTTTTCATATTGCATGAAATGATCATACACTTCTTTTTTTCAGTTTTATTTAGATGTGATGTAAATATCTTTAATGCCTTTTGAACAATTCTATGCATTACATCTGCAGTTTTTTTTTTAAGATAAATCTCTAAAAAAAAAAAAAATGTACACACAAAAACATGTAACAGCCACACAAAATAAATGGATATGGGGTTAAAAGTAGACTGCATTAAGTGACCATTACTGCTCCATGTTCCTGTTACTGACCAACTTTAAAATTTAAAAACAGATGAATAACTAATTCATGATAAATACATAATTAAAATAAGATTGTTATATTATAAATTAATATAACAAGACATTAGTTAATATATTAGTGACACCATAGAGGCATTCCTCTAAATAAAATTCAACAACACAACTGAAAGAGCAGCAGAAATAGACTCACTCCTAATACTGTATTGTGAGCGGAGAATATGAACTGTGAATTTGCATATTAAAAAGTTCTGATCCAAACGTAACAGTCATTTTCAAAATGAATTGTGTTTTACATTGGTATACATTTCAACCTCAACACAGTGGGAATGTTACGAACTTAAGAAATGACAAGTGATATTTTTAAAGGGTTAGTTCACCCCAAAATGAAAATAATGTCATTTATTACTCACGCTCTAGTCGTTCCACACCCGTATGACCTTCATTCATCTTCGGAACACAAACTAAGATATTTTTGATGATATTTTTTGCCAGCAATGGTACTTCCTCTCTGAAGATCCATAAAGGTACTAAAAACATATTTAAATCAGTTCATGTGAGTACAGTGGTTCAATCTTAATATTATAAAGCGACGAAAATATTTTTTTATGCGACAAAAAAAAAATTAATAAATAACGACTTTTTAACAATATCTAGTGATGGCCGATTTCAAAACACTGCCAAGTCGTTTAGTTTTTTTGGCGCACCAAAAATATTCTCGTCACTTTATAATATTAATATTGAACCACTGTACTCACATGAACTGATTTAAATATGTTTTTAGTACCTTTATGGATCTTGAGAGAGGAAGTACCATTGCTGGCGATACAGGCCTCATCGGATTTCATCAAAAATATCTTAATTTGTGTCCCGAAGATGAACGAAGGTCTTATGGGTGTAGAATGCCATGAGGGTGAGTAATAAATGCCATTATTTTCATTTTTGGCTGAACTAACCCTTAAACCCTTTGTCTTCCAATAACAGAAAACAAAATGGACTCAGACTTGAGCCTTGGGGGACACCCAAATTTACCAGTTAACAAATCTTTAAACAAATGTCCTATTTTGTAGGACAAAAATAGCACATTATTGCTATTACAGTACACTGATATTATTACTATATCAAGGCCAGCTTCTGACTATATCAAAAGCCTTGATTGTTGCATATGAAACTGTGAAAAATCTAAATTCAGCTATACAGAGAAGTGAGTTTAAAACAAAGTTGTCTTTTGGAAAAAGTACTGTATATATGATATTTGAAATATTCACCTGGCCAACCAGCCCAAGGTATGTGTTTTTATAGTTACATTAGGGGTAGTCTTAACTATACATTTATCAATGACAGTGCAAGATTCCTGTGGATCAGTATATGTCCGGTACTTGGGAATAATCACGGTCCCAGTAACCACTGGAGAACAGCCAGTCCTGAGAGCCATTGTGTGGATTTGGACCTTGATGAAACCACCTGTTTTGGGGAACGAGAAAAGGTTCAGGTCAGCAAACACGTAAAACCACTCATAGTTGATTATAACAAGACGGTTTTGCCACATTGAGTCTCCTAGGGTCAGTCAACTCAACAGCCAAACATGCGTAAGAAAATGTTTCTTTGACCCCATTACAATCATCTCTTTCTTCATTTAATAGATTCGGTGGAGCATTCGGCTGTAACACTTAAACCAGGTGTAAAGTTTCACCCTGCTCTCGCAGTAGAAGGCCAGAGAGCTCTGTTTACATTGTCTTATTCCACATTAAAAATAGATTGTCTAAGGGGGACATAAAAACAACACTCATTCCTTTGGTGTGAAGCCATTTACATATGATAATCTAAAAAAGACTGTTGAAGAGACTTGCTATATGTATAAATTTGGTGTAATACTAGTATTAATTTTTTTGCATCATAAATGGTCAATATTAATAACTTTTTGAGGTTTAAATTGTTTTTTAAAAGATCATATTGACAAACCCCACACACAAAACAAATGTTTTACTACTATTGTGTTTGTTGCAAGAGTTATTCTACCACAAAAATCAAATTGTGCAATAATTACAGACTGTGATTGTTACAAAGATCCTAGTTGCTCAAAGCAACAACGATTCAGGAGTGAAACTGCAGAGCAGTTGAATGCAAAGGACAGATCAACAAAGCAAGCATCAAACCTGGGGCCTGAGACGACGTTTCTGCTCATCGCAGTCACACGACAGATGATAACGCCAAAAGAAAAGAAAGGGAAAATGGGGTTAAATGCAAAGGACAGTGTCCAGTGAACCAGGACTAAGAGTGCTGTTAAACATCAATGAGTTACTTGTAAGCTATGGATTAAAAAATGGTGTAATAAATAAAAAAGTAAAATAAATTACTAAATTTAGTGTGCATAATAGAATTTGTTATGCAGTAAGTCACAAGCAAACCCTAATATTACACACACACAAAAAAATAATAATTCACTGAGTGCGTTTACATGTCGTTAGCCTCATAGCATAATTACCTGAGTCATTTTTTGGCCAAATTGTGTATCTGCCTTTGAAATATCATCTGGGCAATTATGCTATGAGGCTAACGATGTGCATCTTTCATAGCATAGTTACTACAGTTATTTTGACTACATTTTACATGGTATTTGCCAACACATTCATCAAAAAATTTGACTCTGAAAAACACTGTTTGAAGGAGATCCCATTTTTTGAGAATGATTTTTAAGTATTAACAATAACTGTAGTAACTTTTGGAAAAAGCGAACACCAAAATGATTGTGTGGAAATAAAAAACAATAATAAACAGTAATTGTTTCGTTAAAAAAAGAGAAAACAATACAAAACAAAACAGTAATAGAGTATTTCACCTCGTCTTCCACTCTTCATCCGACTTAGAGCGGTTCTTACGTGCCGCCCTCTGTTTCTCCTCCAATCGCTTCTTCTCCTCACTGGCCAGGTCTGGGATGATCAAAAAAGAAGTTGAATATTTCCATGTTGCTGGTTTGTGAGAAGTTCTACAGATATGCAATATGACATTATAAACCCATCATTTGCAATGGCACAAAAATGTACAAAGAAACACACATACCGATGTCGCCATTCTCCATGGCTCGTATATCCGGCCTCAGTCGGCTGTCTGTTTTTGGGATGACCGTTTCGATCTCTTTGTCCAGCTCATTGAGTTGCATTGCGAATGTAGTGAAGTTGTACATCTTTTTATATGCAAATAAAACCAAAATAAATATAGGGGAAAAAATGAGAAAATAAAAAGAAACAAATATAGAAAAAAGCTCAATTGACAGCATTTGTTGCATAATTGTGGTTACAACAAAAAATAATTCCTACTCGTCCCTTCAAGGTTAAATCAAGGTTACATTGAGCCTCTTAGAATGGAAGTGAATTTTTGGAGAATTTAAAAGCAAAAATGAGAAGCTTGTAATTTTATGAAAGCACTTACATTAAAGGATTAGTTCACTTTCAAAAAAATTTTTAATCCTGGAATGTTTTCATCAAAAACCTTCATTTCTTTTCGAATGAAGAGAGAAAGAAATTAACATCTTGGATGACATGGGGGTGAGTAAATTATCAGGAAAATTTTATTTGAAAGTGAACTAATCCTTTAAAGGGTTAGTTCACCAAAAAAAAAAATATCCCATAATTTACTCACCCTCAAGACATCCTAGGTGTATATGACTTTCTTCTTCCAACCAAACACAATCGGGAGTTATATTAAAAAATATCCTAGCTCTTCCAAGCTTTATAATGGGAGTGAATGGTGCCATTTTTTTTTTCGAAGCCCAAAAAAGCACATCCATCCATCATAAAAGTAATCCATATGGCTCCAGGGGGTTAATAAAGGCCTTCTGAAGCAAAGTGATGGGTTTTTGCAAGAAAAATTCTGTGCATTCACAACGGAGTCGAGTTTCGGCATATGACGCAGGCGTAATCTTAAGACTAGTGTTGTCAAAAGTACCGACTTCGGTACCTAGTCGCTACTGAAATGTAAAAAATGTGACGCTATGAGCGCTGTTGAGTGGATTCGTAAACATCTCTGATTGGCCGTTGTTTTCACGGCTCATCGGATATGTCTGTGATAGGCTTCACGCTGTAAAAACGTTGTAAATAGTCATCAATTAATCTCTTCACTAAGTGCTTACACAGATACACACGTGAGTGTTTGAAAGCAGGTGTCTATCGCAGATCGGTCCACCGTTAGACACCTGCTTTCAATCGCTCGCGCTCCCACTTTCAAAACGCTTTCAAATTCAAACACTTCCGTGTGCTTTCAAATTCTCCCACGCGTTGATCATTGTAGCCAATCACAGGCATATCCGATGAGCGCGTCAACACAATGGCCAATCAGAGATGTTTACGAATCCGCTCAACGCGTCACATTTTTAAAGTTTCAGTACCGATAAGTACCGAAGTCGGTACTTTTGACAACACTACCTGAGACTTTATGTATTCTGAAGCATCCTGGATAGACGTGTGAATGCACCATTTTAAGACTAATACAAATCTACAGTATTGCTTAAACAGCTCACTCCTTTTCACCATTTTCTTTGCTGTAAACAACGCACTCATCCACGTTCGTCACTTCTCACCGGAGCTTACGCTATGCTTACGTCATTGAAAGTGCGCATGGCAGTTACCAGAAGCCAGTTACTATAGTTTATAAAGTTATAAATATGGATATTTTTCTTACAAAAACGCATTGCTTTGCTTCAGAAGTCATTTATTAACCCCCTGGAGCCATATGGATTAATTTTATGATGGATGGATGTGCTTTTCTGGGCTTCAAAAAAAGAAAAGAAAAAAAAGGCACCATTTACTCCCTTTATAAAGCTTGGAAGAGCCAGGATATTTTTAATAAAACTCTGATTGTGTTTCGCTGAAAGAAGATATACAGCTGGCATGGCTTGAGGGTGAGTAGATTATGGGATAATTCTCATTTTTGTGTGTACTAACCCTTTAATGCAGACAAAGTTTCTCAGAGCGACAACTATTTTGGAACAGACCTGGACAGAGTTTGCTGGTCTAGGTGGTATTCTCCAGAGCAACTGACTTCCCGGGATCACATCCAGTGAATCTCCACCTGGTTGAGGTGTTTCTTCTGAGTCTGATGTCTGAGATAGCTGAGAAACACCAAGAAAACAGTTATAAAAACATGTAGTGTATCTCTGACATTTAGCCTTATTAGTCTGGCACCATTACAATAGATAGGAATCTTGACAAATGTTGTGTGAAAACATTCAGAAACACCTGTTTACTGCTCTTCTTGTCTTCCGACATTTTCTTATCATTCTTCTTTTGAGTTTCGAACAGAACCGGATCGACTATGTACATGCACTCCGTCCATTTCCCGTAAAGGATAAAAACCTTCTTTTTGCTATGTGGAATAAACAAATAATCAATGTAAAATGATGTGACGGTGGTGTGAAAATTTATGATGTAAATTATACTCTCAAACCACTGACCTCTTGTCCAAGATATAGCCTTCAACCTTATGTAATTCTTTCCCAAAAAGGCCACACGGTTTAAAACTCAGGCAGCATTTTTCACCGGTTCTATTGGGAAATATCAGTCAAAATGATCCATCAAGGGGCAACATTAGTCAAGTTTATAAAGTGAAACCAGAACTAGATAAGAATCTGGTTGGTACCTGTGGTTGATAACCTCCATACTGCCATATTGTTCGATCCACAGCTGTCCCACGATGATGTTGTGGACACAACACGTGGGATTTGTCCATGTGTACGCCTCATTATACCTGTAATGAGTTTTATATATGACATTTACTAAAACAATGGGTGTCGAAGTAGGTGTATACATTAATTTGTTTTCACAAACAAATCATGGTTCAACAAAAATGTTCGTGCTAGATGTTATTCTAAATTTTTTCCTTAATGTAGGAAAAATAAAACCACACATATGCAAAATCCGTGTACTCTGGGAGGCATAACAAATGTATTAAAGGTGCAATATGTAAGATTTTCTGTCCGCTAGAGGCCTATTCAAAACGAAGGCATGGCTTGATGGCGCCAAGTTTGAGCGCGGAATCAAGGGACATGTGGTCTTCACCTCACAGCCGGTGGAAAACAATCGGGATAGGACTCGGGAAGAAATCATGTTCATGGATGCAATTATTAACGTTACTGTAGTATGAAGCAGAGCAGGAACTTTTATTATGCCACAGTCGCCGGCGCCGTTTCCGTTTCCGTTTCCGCTTTTACGGTCATGAGTATGAGGTAACACTGCTCTGTTTATCATATTAGATACATTTGAGTGTGTTGAAAATGTTATAATGTTACTCTGTGCGTTCGCTTGGTGGCTGCTGTGAGACATTTGTTTGAGACACTGCAGTACACTAGATCGATTTTAGAATATCACATTAAATGCTGGATGGCTTGTGTTGATAAATGGCACGCAATTCATTTTAAAACGTATTGTATGATGGAGAAAATTCTGTATTACTGTTAATAAAAATAAAGCTGCATCTGATTATGCTATGTTAGCTACTTGACAAAATAGTGTATTTCTCTGAGGCATGGTAAAACATGGTACTCACAAAAAATCAAGAAAATTAGATTCAAACAATAAGACTAAACGTGTTGAGCTATATAACAATAATTAGTTTTCTGTCTATAAACATATAAAAACAGTTGTTCCCTGGTCTATTAAAATGTAAATATTGAAGCATCTTTGGTGTTTCCGTGGTTTTTACAAAATAAAACCGGAAACCGAGGCTTAACGCAGGTATGATGCAATTGACAGGCGACTCCTCACACGTCCCGGAGCCTTGGTTAAAATTGCACTTTTCTCACAATTTACAAATAGTTGCAAACATTTGGGATATTGTAAGTACTCAAGTGAACAAAATATATAACACTGGTCTAGTGTTTTTTTTTACTGCAATTTTACTGCAAAATTCTTATATATTGCACCTTTAAGATGAAATTTTATACATAGATATTTCATCTTAAATATATTATATCATATACAATAAAAAGGGTAAGAAAAGCTGCATAATAGATCGAGCTGTGAGGTCGAAACACATAGAAACACATAGAAACACAGATATGTTTGTACAGCTGGCTAATTAGAAATTGTTTTAAGTTTGTGCAGAAAGCCCTTATATGGAGGTGGTTTGGACATGTTTTTACAAATGACTTAACTTAGGCAAGTGGTCGCTCATTTAAAATACTCCAGTTTTATTAACATTATGTTGCATTCAGGCCATGTTGTAATTAATGTAATTATGAGATGACAACCTGTGACTTTCTACTCAGAGCTGTTCACATCCTTGGACTTGGATAGTAAGTGAACACTATCAACGCCAACATGAATCTGCAGTGGTCAGGTGGTATAGCAGTCACATGGTACAAGTCAGAGCTCTCCGAAAATTCTGAGTTTACAAGTTGTAATTACAAATTCTGCAAGGATGTGAACACATAATTACAATAATTCCACCATGGTGTGAACTCATTAAACTTATTAAAACAAGCTTTTTGCGAATTAGGTGAACATTTTTCATGAAAAATTCTCCTGTGCATATAAATACATAATAGTCCATACAATTATTAACAAATGAGAACCAATGTGCGGATATTAGTAAAGCTTCATCACACGCTTACTTAGGAAGTTCTAGAGTGATGATGCCTTTAGGTTCGGCCTCCACGCTTTTGCCCCAGAACTTCAGTTTGGGGTAGATTGAGCCATGAAACACAAAGTCCTTCTGCAGTCCCTCGGCGTGGAAGGCGCTCACGGGAGGATGGTGGCTCACTTGTTCCGATATCAGCCGGAAACCAAGATCATCCCTGAAGGTTTGAGGAAAAAACATGGTAACTATCCCCGAGAACACAACACACTGATATACTGATATTCACACACTAAGAGGAAAAAAGTTACATTTGCAATGTTAATGTTAACAAGTTAGCATTCAAAAAAAGCAAAAGTCACATTTGCAATGCTAACAATTTAACATACAAATTGAAATGCTTGCACTAAAAGTGCAGTCACATTAGCAACTTTTCAGTGAAATTTCATGGGCAAAACAATGTCCATTGCCTATTGTCAATAATGTATGTATGAAGCACAGCTCACACACAGGTCACTTTGAAACCAAACGGCTTTCTGTTAGTCAACGCGACAAATTTACATGATTAACTTGAATCTGTTGTGAAATCTGTTGTGTGAAATTCCAGATCGCGTGGATTCACATTGAAATGGTGGTTTGGCCTGAGAAAATTCGCCAAACAATGGTAAATGTAATGCTAATGTTAATGCTAACAAATTAACATTCAATCTCTCACCTGACTAGCTCGTATGTTTCTCCTAGCAGGGGGTTGAAAGGTTTACCCGTCCTTTCCCACTGAGATGCCACAGCTGATACCGCAAACGCTGCCACACACTGGATAGAAAACACATGAATTCATTTACTATTAGAAATCTAAAGGTTAGACTAGATTTCATCCAGGTGACTATAAAAGATTTTAAAGGACTTTGAAAACCTTTAATCCAAGAAATATCTGTTTAGTATGCATTAAACAGGCCAATAGAAAGGTAAAGTAGTTCATTAGTTATAATTATTGCTCTGTCTATGTGGGTTTTTGTCAATTTTGAGAGCACTGTAGGTGATCACCAGTATATATACTGTTATAATACAATAAAACATTTTATGATAGCATATGAAAATATATGAATTTATTGCAAAAATTATTATTCATTTAACAATATATTTAGTACAAGTTTAACTAAAATTTAAAGTTGGCTGGTTAATTGGCTATTAGTCATATTTCATTGTTATTTAGCATGTTAGGACTGTAAGGGTTTTGCTTGTGTTTTCAGATAATAAGGGGTCATGTACATTATTTTGGTTTTTTTTTTACCTTCATTCTCTCAATAGAGTCTTCTAAAGCATTGGCCTGGTGGATGAGGTACGTGTGCTCCATATATTCTGTTAGCCTCTGTAGAAAGCTTAGCGGTTCATTAAAAATAACCGGCATGGTGATCTTAGACAGCTCCTGAAAGAGAGATGGAATCAGTCAAAACATGCTGCTTAATTTAAGTGTTTTGAATGAAAAAGACATTGTCTTAAAGTTTGAGCATAAGTTAAAGGTTACTTGGTAGTAAAAACCTCACCATCCCGATACACTTCCTCAGTATGCTCCAGATACTGAAGTCATTTCTGGAGAACATGGGAGCTGGTAAACTTGTCCTGTGGAATAATTAAAAGTAACTTTGCTGTGCCTTATTAGCTTCTGAAAACTGCCTCTTTACATTAAAGGGACAGTTCACCCAATAATGAAAATTTTCTGTTAATATACTCACCCTCTGGTCATCCAAGATGTAGGTGCCTTTTTTTCTTCTTTAGCAGAACAGTAAAGGATATTTTTAGCTGAAACCACAGTCCTTGATGATTCATATAATGCAAGTCAATGGCTACAGTCAAACAAAAAAACATATACAGGCAAAATAAAATAATACCCGTGGCTCCTGACGATACACTGAGGTATTATGAAGTGAAACAGTCAGTCTGTTCAAGAAGCTGAACATTATATATGTTATTGCCTGTAATCCACAGCCTCTGCAAACGGTCTTAAGCGTGTTCACGACAGTCTGGAGTCCGAGCTTCATGTAGCATAATGACCTATGCGTGGGATCTCAAACGTAACATTCAGTCTTCCTGAAAGAGATTGCGCAAGAGAACTTAATCTTAATTTTTAATATAAGTTGCGGCATCCAGGATCCAAACTGTCGTGAACGCCTCTGAACCGTTTGCCGAGGCTGTGGATTGCAAGTAATAATGTTGTAAATAATGTCCAGCTTCTTGCACAGACCAATCGTTTCACTTCATAATACCTCAATGTATCGTCAGGAGCCACAGGTATTAATTCTGTTGTGCCTGTATGTTTTCTTGACGGTAGCCATTGACTTGCATTATATGAATCATCAAGAATTGTGGTTTGAGCAAAAAATCTCCTTTACTGTTCTACTGAAGAAAAAAAAAAGATACATCTTGGATGGCATGTGGATGAGTAAATTAACAGCAAATTTTCATTTTTGGGTGAACTGTCCCTTTAAGAAACCACTACAATAATACAAAACAGACTAGTTAGCCGTTTCCATGTTAACTGCTGTTGTCAGGCAGACGGAACACGTCTAGACTGGCGTTATCAGACAGGTAACGGAAGCTTTATATCTTATTCAGTAAAGCGAGGCCAGTGTCCCGATCAGTTTCAGAGTGCTCAAGATACTCCAAAACCTTCTCTTTTATATCGTACCTGCTAAATGTAAACGTAAAAATTGAAGAGATGTAGTGTGTGGTTACTTTTTGCATTTTTTCATGCATGTTCCATGGTGTTAAAGCAAAAAGTAAATATTGTGAGCAATATGAGAAGTCTCTAAAAAAAAGAGGGTATACATCAAAGTTTAATGGACAACAAAAAAAATCAGTTATAACAATGTGTATGTGTGTATATATATATATATATATATATATATATATTTAGAACAATGTTATAAATACATTATAAAATAGATGCATCTCCACAATCTATAAAAATCTATAAAAATACTCTATGATCGGATGCAAAGTCAGTCAAATGTCCGTCAACAGGCCATCAGTCAACATGCCGAGCCTAAAAAGTTCAAATTACAGCGTTATCATCAATGCTACCTCATCAATCTTTTACAGTTTCATTATGAGCGCCTCTTCTGGCCTTGGCTCACTGAATTATTTACCACAAGATACAAAACAAAACAGAGAAGTTGCGTCCAAGAAACTGCACAAATAACAACAAAGTGACATTAAAAAAACAAACTGGACTGAATGTTACGTCTAAGTTAACATTTATTTTTATACTCTGCATGTTTATTTGTATAAGTTTGTTTTTATTTAAAATTTCCAAAAACTTTGAACTTTCAACTTCAAAAAAATATTTAGCTAAATATTTATGCAATAAAAAGAGTAGTTTGTTTTGTAGTTGTATTTGTAGTATTGTCATTTGTCTGTTTTGTATTCCTACCTGTGTTTCCTCACTCCATTAACTCTGGCCACCTCATCTTCATCCTCTTCCTCTCCACGACGGTCTTCCCGGGACATCCTGCCGTCGAGATGAGTTGGGACGCTGCAGTAGAGCTCGGACTTGAAGTCCTCTCCGTCTTCGTATGAGTGGCCGGCCGTCTCAAAACCGCTCAACACAGGCTCAGAGTCCGAATCTGTGGCAACCGAACACAAACAGACATGGCTTAGAGGGACAATGCGTGGCCGACAGAAAGAGGCTCTCTGAGGAAACCTGAGCAGGGGATCAGGTGGCGATTAATGGAACCGGAAGTGACCGGACACATCACTGAGAAAGGTGGCTCATGATTATGAGGCTCATTCTGAAGATTTACTTTTCACTGTAACAGTAATTACACCACTAATTGCTGACAGTGGGTTCAGGGCTTGACATTAACTTTTTTGCTCACCAACCACTGAGTTTTCCAAAGTTACTAACCATTCAGCATTTTCACTGGCCACAATTTTAACATTGATACCATTGGGGAAATCTGTCATGTATTTTAATATTATATCATAATATTAGGCTACTGTCACTTTAAGACCTGACGCACGGATCCAGTATACTGTTACACATGCGCTTTCTTTCTCAAATTAAGTTCACTTAAAACATAACTGACTGCGTTTACATGAGTACTAACCAAGACTGACATTTTGACATTATTTTGTGTGTAATTGACTGTTTAAGTGCAATAAGCAGTGAAAAACAACTCAATTTAGTACTGATAGACGGCTTTATTAAAATTTGCAGGAATGGCAAACGCAATCCTGTGCCGAAAATTCAAGCCCTTTAACACCAACAATATTCATCCGGAGCAAATGAAACGAGAGAGTGAGGGGAGGCAAGTTTGTGTGTCAACTCGCTGTCGGAGAGATGAGAGAGCGAGAAAGCGCAGCTGATATAGTGTATCTATTCTGCAGAAAATGAGTATTGGAAAAGTTTCAGATATTTCAGTATCGATATGTATAATTTTTTTTTTTAAATCGATATTTTTGACAACACTACATTGCACTTAGTTTATTATTTCAGATGCCTTTTTAAAAGACTTAAATTGAAAATGAATTTATTATATATAAAATTCAACCTGCCAAAGTGGCTAGTAGGAGTGACTGCGTTACACGCCACTCCTGAAATCCTCTCAAATTTGGCTGGTCTTAATGTCAAGCCCTGATTGGGCTCATGGTCTTTAATGATATTGTAAATCATGGATATCACATGATTAAGTATTAAGGGAAATAGGAATCATGACATAATCATCTTAAATCTATATACTTATTAACTTGAGAGAATTCAAACTCATTGTTATTTAAGGTGATGTCGTTGAGCCTTGGTGCTCATGTGGGAAACGCAGGTTTGAATTCAGTCTAGTGTTGTCACGGTACCAAAATTCCAGTAGTCGGTACCGATACCATGAAAATTTTACGGTTCTCGGTACCAATTTCGGTACCACAGTAAAATCTATTGGAACTATTTTACTATTTTATATAGCCTATTTTAAAAACATTAAATATGATTTGGAGTGTGTGTGTTTGTGTGTGTAAGGCTACCTCAATGAAATAAATTTTGAAATATAAAAAAAAAAAAAAAAAAATTAAATGCTCAAACATCCATTGTGTACTGTTGAAAAAACCAGCATATGCTGGTAAGGTAGGTGCTGCTGGTCCATACTAGTCCTAAACTGGTCCTGGACCAGCATAAACCAGCTCAAACCAGCATACCAGCTTCAAAACCTACTTTACCAGCATATGCTCGTTTTCGTGCGTGTTTATTTTAGCTATTCCGTCAGAGAAACAACACACTACAGCCTGTAAAACTATGAAATAAATATCGGTAAATAATGGTAACCTAAATAATAAGAAAGTTAAATATTATTTTAAAAAGCATTCGTTTTTTATTTCCACACAAAGACGCGTCATATATAGCCAAAGTCCCGTTATTACTTTGATATAGCCGCTTTGCGCTTTGAGAGGGATGTGGGACACGAGCAGGAAAGAGACCATTTCTCTTTAATAATATCTTCGTTATTTCCTGATGTTACAAACAACTGACACTTGTTGTAAAAGGTCTGAAGAGCGAGTTTTATCCTCTGCAGGGGCAAAACATTCAGGCTATGTTTGATTTAGCGCTGCCAGAGAAAACGAAAGTAAAAATCACCAGCGTATGAAACGCGATATATACAAATAAACTTGACGCGCCTTATAAAGTCTAATAACAAGCACAAACTCTGTTAAATAGAAACTGACGTGCAAGCAAAAAGGTTTCTGTCCTACGGTGTTTTTTTCTACTTTACCACAGTAAAGAATGCTAATAGCCTATAATAGGCCTAAATGCGAACGAAAGAAACGTTATAATCCCCTGCGTGAGTGAAGATTTGGGAAAAGAAACAGATTCCATGTTCAGTGGAATAACTAATGGAATATTGTTAAATTCTCTGCTAATCAGGTGACCAGATCGCGATTCGGAAAACAGAATACGAAGCTTAAATGTATGGACTCACGCACCTCTCTATTATTCGGCATTAACCAAAATGTTTCCATGGCTGCGATGTCACATTTAATTGCTAACCTATTATTTCTTCTGTAAACAAAGCTTTGTGCTTCACTCGTGTCATATTCAAGTAAATACTGCCAACAGCCTTATCAGTGGGTACCGAATATACCCGGATTCTCGGTACTACCGGTACTACAGAAATGCTGGTATCGTCACATTTTCAAAATTTCAGTACCGACTTGGTACCGAAGTACCGGTACTTTTGACAACACTAATTCAGTCTATGCTTGTTCCCATTCCATTCCCATTACACATGATCCCATTCCTTGTACAGTATCTCCTCCTAATAAATTTCTGTCACTCTACTATTTTATTCAATAAAAAAGGCAAAAGCATACACCTGAAAACATTACAGAAATGTGCATATTTACGATTAAAATACTAAAAAAAATAAGGCAACTAAATGAGATGCTATTCATTGTAACTGTTCTCCAGTCACTCCCTTCTACTATATCTGCAAATTAAAAAAGACTAAAGTCCACAAATAAAATAAAATATTTTTTTACTTGTAAAACATGGGGAAAATTATTCAATGCAATTATTCTAAGGGGTGCACAAATAAGCTGCTAATTATTTTTTATATTATGACCAATAAGCAATAAATTACTATACACTTTAAATAATACGAGTGATTAAAAACATTTAAATGCATGATAAGTGTATAACAACAAGTAAATTCGGCATCACATTTGTACGCACCAGAAAGAGCATCATAGAACTCATCTTCACTGAGGACGCTGCGTGGCGATGATCCTTTGACCACCGACTGCTCCAGCTCATGATGTTCAGTGGCCAGCGTCTGGAGAGCCTCTGACAGGATTTTATTCTTCTCGACCTCATGTTCCAGTTTCAAACTGCGTGCCTGGGTAAACACACACACTTAGAAACCCACTATGCAAAAAAACTCATTGTGGAATATAATCTGGCACATTTCACATATCTGACCTGCCTAAAAGCAGACATTAATACCTTTGATAAATAACCCTTAGCGTGTCACATACAGGGTAACCACACCCATGCTCATGTTTTATACTTTCAATGTACTTGTGATCATTAACAAAAACAAATTTACCTGCAGTTTTTTTCTTTTTTAAATGTTATTTTGTGGTTTTAGCCTCTTTATTTGACAAATATATTAAATAGGCACCTAAAAATGAAAGAAAGAGACCGAATTCGAACCCGTGTAGTCCAAGTGAGCACCAAGGGTCAAATGAATCACAAACTATTAATTTTCTACATAGGGAAATTGATTTTTGACAATAATTTATAAACCTTTAACATTATTTCAACTTATTTTTAAAATAAATATAATCATGTTTAACAGCAGAATTTGTGGTGAAAACTACATTACCCATGATGCTGTACAGATAATTCCACCAATCAGAGTCGCGATAAGCAAAACATGCCAAAAGAGCTCTTCAGCTTCGCCCACCCCCATGAAGCACCACGAATGACGTAATGAAGTCGATCTCCCTACACTCTCAAAATACTTAAATTTTTTTATATATATATACATCATACCCAATGCTTCATGGGATTGCAGTTCTTTCCCTCACTTAAGCCTTTATAGATGCAGTCTTGTGCCTATGTCTTTTCATTCAATTTCCAATACTTTTTTGCTTCAAATAAAACCTTGTAATTTTGTGATTCACCTCGTAAGTGGTTGGCTTTATTATAATCACTATGAAAAAAATCAATAGAAAAATTATTCTGAAAAAGTGGGCAGCACGAATGCACTCAATGGGCATGTGCAGCGCAGGTGATACATACTCCTTCCTGTCTGGAAAAAAGCCCCAGGCACTGGTGCAGTGAGGAGCAGGTTTCACTGGAGGCTTCGCAGACCTCTTTCAGCTTCTGAATGACTGTTGCGGGCAATTCTGCAAGAATATAAAAAAGCACTGTGGCTTTAAAAATAGAGATGTACATATGCAGTTTCGGCCAATGAAATGCAGCAGATGATTTAAGCTCTTACGTTCCACCAGGCCATCTTCTTTCACCATGGACAGGAGGACCAACACCTCTGTCTCCAGTCTCTGATGGCACAACTCTGCCCGCTGCCAAACCAAAGAGGAACAAGACAACAAAATAAAAATTAAAAAAGGATATTGAGAAAGCGAAAGGTTATGACTGTAAGAACATTTATGGGTTAGTCAACTTTACCACTTCCTGCGGTTAGAGCGAAAAAAGGAAGTCAGAATTCATTTTCCTTGTACTGCAGAAATATATGAGCATGAGACAATATCTTTTTATAGTTCTTTTTTAATTTAATATAGTTAAAATAAAACAAAATAAAATTAATAATTTAAAAACTTTTATTTATTTTTTTATTTTAAATACAATTTACTAGTTATTAGAATTTTTTGAGGTTCCTTGTACCAAAACAAGAATTTCTTTCGTCTCCTCAACATATACTGCATATATATATATATATATATATATAGACTGCTTCTACAAACATTTGTGTAAGAATGGGTCGCTCTCAGGAGCTCAGTGAATTCAAGCGTGGTACCGTGATAGGTTGCCACCTGTGCAATGAGTCCATTCATGAAATTTCCTCACTACTAAATATTCCATGGTCAACTGTTAGTGGTATCATAACAAAGTGGAAGCAATTGGGAACAACAGCAACTCAGCCACGAAGTGGTAGGCCACGTAAAATCACAGAGCGGGGTCAGCGCATGTTGAGGCACACAGTGCGCAGAAGTCGCGAACTTTCTGCAGAATCAATAGCTACAAAGCTACAAACTTCATGTGGCCTTCAGATTAGCTCAAGAACAGTGCGTAGAGAGCTTCATGGAATGGGTTTCCATGGCCGAGCAGCTGCATCCAAGCCTTACATCACCAAGTGCAATGCAAAGCGTCGGATGCAGTGCTGTACACTGCATTCCAAATTATTATGCAAGTGACATATCAGTAAGATTTCTGTACAATAAACATTCAGATGTTTTTCTAAGAAAATGTTTGTTTGTTTATTTATCCATGTCTTTTTAGATAACTGGTATCAATCTCAGACAAAATAATTTGCCAGGTCTATGGAAACCCTACTTGGAGGTTGTTCCACATTATTAAGCAAGTCACAGTTCTCATGCAATATGGGGAGGAAGAAAGATCTTTCTGAAGATGAAAAGCATGAAATGGTGCAATGTTGTGCAAAAGGCATGAAAACAACTAATATTGTGTGAAACTGAATGGAGATTATCAAATTATCATAAGATTTGTGAGTGATTTAGAGCATAGCAGAACTCGGTCAGATAAAGGCTTATTAATGAAAGTTCCTGTCAAAAAAATGTATTGTATTAAAAGGGCAGCTATAAAAAAGCCAGTGTTGAGCAGCAAACAGGTATTTTAAGCTGCTGGTGTCTCTGGAGTCTCAAGAAGCTCTCCATGCAGGCTGGCAGTTGTGCGTAAAGATGCATTTCAGCCATCACTAACCAAACCTCACAAAGAGAAACATTTACAGTGGGTTTAGAAATACATGAAGACTCATTTTTAAATAGTTTTATTCACTGACTAATGCTGTACTACAATGGATGGTCTAAATGGATGAATTTCTGGATGGTTGGTGAATGGCCACCAAGTTCCAACAAGACTGTGACACCAGCAAGGAGCTGGTGGGTGATGATTTGGGCTGGAATACTGGGAAATGAGATGGAGGGTATTAAAATGACTTTTGCAAGATATGGGGAGTTCATAACTGGCCATTTTCAGCTATGGTATAAAAAGGAGGATAGTGCATAGTACAATGCACTATTGTACAATGCACTATGCACAATCCCATGCTGCAAAAAAACACCACAGCAATAAAACTGTTTGAAAATTTATTTCTAAAATCACTGTAAATGTTTCTCTTTGTGAGGTTTGGTTTGGAGTGGGTGAAATGCATCTTTACGCACAACTGCCAGCCTGCATGGAGAGCTTCTTGAGACTCCAGAGACACCAGCAGCTTCAAATACCTGATTGCTGCACAACACTGGCTTTTTTTTATAGCTGCCCTTTTAATACAATAATTTTTTTTGATAGGAACTTTCATTAATAAGCCTTTATCTGACCGAGTTCTGCTGTGCTCTAAATCACTCACAAATCTTATGATAATTTGATAATCTCCATTCAGTTTCACACAATATTAGTTGTTTTCATGCCTTTTGCACAACATTGCACCATTTCATGCTTTTCATCTTCAGAAAGATCTTTCTTCCTCCCCATATTGCATAAGAACTGTGACTTGCTTAATAATGTGGAACAACCTCTAAGTAGGGTTTCCATAGATCTGGCAAATTATTTTGTCTGAGATTGATACCAGTTATCTAAAAAGACACGGATAAATAAACAAACAAACATTTTCTTAGAAAAACTAAAATCTGAATGTTTATTGTACTGAAATCTTACTGATACGTCAATTGCATAATAATTTGGAACGCAGTGTAAAGCACGCCGCCACTGGACTCTAGAGCAGTGAAGACGTGTTCTCTGGAGTGACGAATCACGCTTCTCTGTTTGGCAATCCGATGGATGAATCTGGGTTTGGCGGTTGCCAGGAGAACGGTACTTGCCTGACTGCATTGTGCCAAGTGTAAAGTTTGGTGGAGGGGGGATTATAGTGCGGGGTTGTTTTTCAGGGGTTGGAACTCTGAATGCTTCCGCATACCAATACATTTTGGACAATTTCATGCTCCCAACTTTGTGGGAGCAGTTTGGGGATGGCCCCTTCCTGTACCAACATGACTGCGCACCAGTGCACAAAGCAAGGTCCATAAAGTCATGGATGAGCGAGTTTGGTGTGGAGGAACTTGACTGGCCTACACAGAGTCCTGACCTCAACCCAATAGAACACCTTTGGGATGAATTAGAGCGGAGACTGTGAGCCAGGCCTCCTCGTTAACATCACTGCCTGACCTCACAAATGCGCTTCTAGAAGAATGGTCAAAAATTCCCATAAACACACTCCTAAACCTTGTGGAAAGCCTTCCCAGAAGAGTTGAGGCTGTTATAGCTGCAAAGGGTGGGCCAACTCCATATAAAAAAAAAAAAAAAAAATATATATATATATATATTATTATTATTATTATTATTATTATTATTATAGGTGTGACTTCTGTTAAGTTGTAAACAATCAGTGAAAGGCTCGCTCTATGAACACAATAATATATATTTTTTTTAAACTGGGTACAATGAGATGACATTATTCGACTCACCCCCAACCATCGAACATTAAAAGGCCATTTAAAAGTGTAAAAGCATCAACAAGGTATTTTCAACAGACCATGAATAACCCCAAAAGCACGATTCTTTCCACAGCAATAACGGACGGGTTAAATATCACTGTAGTAATATAAATCTGTATTATGTAGCATACGTTGCATTAATCAAAAATGTCCATTAACTTCAGCATTGCGTGATACTATTTCAAAGTGATTTCCTTCATTTTGACAGATAATAAATTGTATTTACCTGTGAAAACAAACCTGGAAAGAAATGTGAGGACTTGAGGAGAACAACGAGAGATTCTTTGTGCATTCCAGTCAATTATTAACGGGACATATCGTAAATTAAATCGGGAGAACAGACCAAAAATGTGCAGTATATGTTGTCCTTTTTCATGCTATTACAACAGAATGCAAAGGGGGAAAAAAGAAAACAATCATGAGGAAAAGAATGCAGCGACTGAAAAGTGCTCTTGCAATAGATAATCTTGTTGTCACGTTAAAATACAAAGCGTTACGTTATTCTCATGATGTCTGAAAATAAAACAAGAAGGAAAACTGACGGATAAGCTTTATTTGTAGGGCAACCTTATGATTTGAAATGATTTGTTTCAGTCTTTTTGAATGGAAGTTCCCCAAACCCTAAGTGACACCCATAATTCAAAATGCAGTAGGCTCATCAGGAATAAGGTGGATACACACATATATTTATATACACACACATACTTGCAGACTCTCATTTTTATTTTAATTAAAATATTTTTTCCTAACTAAATAGAGTTTTCCCTGCCAGTCATCTTTGTCATAATTTCTGTAAAAAAATACGACCTTTTAGTTTATAGATAATGGTGTCACATGATTAAGGTTTCAGAACAGCCAAGTTTCCTCGTAGAAGAGGAAGAAAGGGTGGTCACATGCATTTTATCAACTGATGTGATTGTGAAGATAAAAGATGCAAATCATTTCTCACCTGAAGTGAGTCAGAAAGCTCAATTAAAGACACAACATCATCTTCGTCTTCCTCACTCTCTGGGTCCTGTGAGCAGTAATGTGTGCTAAAGGCTGAATGTTCCTCAATGGCCTCCAGCCAACTCTGAAATATAACAAACATTCACACAAACTTACATCATGCATTCCACTCTAGATTAAAAGAAGGAGCAGAAAGGAATCTCACTTTTCTGGTGGCTTCAGGGTTGTTCTTCTGTGACACTTTGAAATGGTGAACACTGTCGTCAAAGTATTTGACAGTGAAATAGCAGCTGTCTTTCGCTTTAATCTGAAAGTTGCAAAGAAAAGCCAAGTCCTGTTAAAAATCCCACAATTGGCTACTCATGATAAATCATAAAATAAATCTTACCATGCACTGTGCTTGTGTTAACGGTTTGCAACCTTGCCGGCGTGAGCTTGAATCTACATCTGACCTTGAGGAGTTAAAAAAAAGGATGAAAATTTACCATAAAAAAAAAAAAAATTCTAATATTTTTTCTGCAAAATACGTCTTTAATTTCAGCAATTTTGCTATCGTTCAATTTTATTATTTAATCAAATTTCTTTAAATTATAGCATTACATTTTGGGACTAGAGGCGGATACTCACTGTTTAGGGTACCATGACAAGACTCCATCTTGAAGAACTACCCAGTAGGAGCGCCAGCCAAAGAACCTTGAGCTCTGCAACAATATATTCAATAAACAATATTAAAGAAATTAATATAAATTAAATTAAAAGAAATTAAAGAAAAAAAGACAGAATAAATGAAGAAAAAATATTTAAAAAATAAAAAATATGAGAAAAATAATAAAGAATAAATAAAAATATTAAATACATAAATAAATAAATCAATACAAAAAATAAATAATAATGAAAATATAAATAAAAACAGATTTTATTTCAGAAAGAATACAAAAAATAAATAATTAAATACAGAAAGAATAAATAAAAAGATTAAATACAGAATAAATAAGTAAATACAAAAAGAAAAAATAAATAAAAATAAATAAAAATAGAAATAAATAAATCAATACAAAGAATAAATAATAACGAAAAAATGTAAATAAAAAAATTTCATTTCAGAAAGAATACAAAAAATAAATAATGAAATACAGAAAGAATAAATAAAAACATAAAAATAAATAAAACAGAAAAAAAATCAATACAAAGAACAAAAAATATAAAAAAAGATTTTATTTCAGAAAGAATACAAAAAATAAAAAAAGCAAATACAAAAAGAATAAAATAAATAAATAAAAATGCAGAAAGATAAATAAAATAAATACAGCCAGAAAAAAATTAATTAAATACATAATAAATACAGAATGAATTAATAAATAATACATTAAGAATAAATACTAAATCTAGAAAGATATATATATATATATATATATATATATATATGTGTATGTGTGTGTGTGTGTGTGTGTATACTATAGGTTTTGATATAGCATACCTTCCAAAGAGGCCCCTCGAATGTTTTAACATTTCGCGTCATGCCCTGTAGGATCAAAACCAAATTCACAACATCGTAAATGAGTGTAAATTATGCTAAATATCAGTTTTATGATATATGGTGATGGACAAGGTTTTTTGAAACATATCACACAAGTTATTACAAAAATATTGCATTTGTGACACTCGTACATTAGAACTGTCCAGTTAAATGAACCTACTTTCATAACATTTCCTGCAATGATCTGCTTCATTTCCGCATCGTTAGCCAAGTCAAAAACAGTCTGATCTGAAAACAAATATGACGTACTGAAATAGTAAAGAAAATGGGACTATGACAGTAACAAAACTGAAACAATAAAAACATTTAGAGAAATGCACAGGCAATTGAGTATATATTGACATGAAAACAGCTTTAAATTGATGCTAAAATAAGTTTGAGCTTATTACCATTTTGGTTCTTGATGTTAGGGTTGGCCTTGTGCTGCAGGAGTTTGATGGCACACTGTTTCTGAGCCCTGTAAGCAGCGCAGTGCAGCGGCGTGTTTCCCAGCAGGTCCGTGCAGTTTATGTTCGGGGGTTTCTTCATGTTTAGCTACACGAGTAACAAGAGACGTTATTATCAACGTTTAAAAAACGTTAAATCTATTGCACTTCATTTTACAGTACGTGTTTAGGTTTAGGTGTAGGTTCAGGGTTAGTACCTAGTTATTACCCAGTTATTGTAATTACTGTAATAAGTAAATGGGGAACAGGACTGTAAAATAAAGTGCTACCATTAAATGATGTAGCCGTCTTTACAATGGTTATGCAAAGATTACCAGTCTTGTGAGGGTCGTTATGGCTCCTTCCCGCGCCGCCTCCAATAGCTGCTCCTCTAGCTTCCTCTCTTCAGTCCTCTCCGCAGCTAGTTAGTAAAACATTATCAGTAACAGTTTAGTAACAAAAGTAATCACTCAGCAGATTTTATCCAAAGCACCTTCAGTACACTTAATAGAGGGACATTTTCATGCAATTTCAGCATGCTTACCCTCCAACATGCTTTTAATCTCAGCACTCTGGGTAATATCTTTAGGAATCTGTGCCGTCCCATTGATGACAGAAGGACAAGCGTCATACTGAAGAAGCAACATTACGACCTCCTAAACAGCAAAATCAGAATTCAGCATTCAGTTAGTATTCAGAGTCCAACCCATCCAATCGGTATTCAGCATTCAGATGAGTAGTTGTGTCAGTAAAAAAAAAAATTCATTATGAACACTGTGTTAATAATTAACATTTTACTAATTATATAATAATAACTTTGTAATTATGAAATGTATAATAATAATTATTATTATTACCATTGTTGTTATGTTATTATATTTATGCCAAGTTGTTTTGTCAATGTAAGTCAATGAACATTTAATATTCATGAGTATTTTATTAATAATTAGAATATTACTCATTGCATACTACTCAAAATAATAAATTGTAATAATTAATAAAATTACTATTATTGTAAATAGAAAATGTATAATAACAATAATATAAAAATATAATAATAATATAATTTATTAGTATTTTATTAATAATTAAAATATTACTAATTGTATAATAAAAAAAAGGGAATAATTGATAAAATTACTATTATTGTAATTATAAAATGTAAAATAATAATAATAATAATAATAATAAGTAATTAATTGTTTCATAAATAATTATTATTATCATTTTTGTTCTGCTGTTATATTCATGCCAGCTGTTTTGTCAATAAAAATGCAATATTCAGGAGTATGTTATTCATAATTAGAATATTAATAGTTGCATAATAATAATAATAATAATAATAATAATAATAAATTGTAATATTAATTAAATAAGTTGATAAATCATATAATTTATTAGTATCTTATTAATAATTAGAATATTACTAAATGTATAATAATAATAATAATAATAATAATAAATTGTAATATTAATTAAATAAGTTGATAAAATTATATAATTTATTAGTATTTTATTAATAATTAGAATATTACTAAATGTATAATAATAATAATAATAATAAATTGTAATAAATTAATAATTAAATAAGTCAATAAAAACAATATCCATTGTTTGTATTTAATTAATAATTAGAATATTACTAATTGCTTTATCATAATAAACTGAAAAATTATTAATTATGAATAAAAATATAATACCTAATTATAAAATAATAATTAATAATAAACAATTTAATAATAATAATAATAATAATAAAAATATTGTTGTTGTTGTATTTGTATGTATTTATATTTATATAGTTTAAGTTGTTTATTTCCATCTTTATTTTGGCCTAATTGTTAAGCTACACATTTAAAACATTTTTTTTTCCACCGGTAAAGTGTTTATAATTATGCAGAAACATACATAGTCTCAGCGTATGACGACATACGATACCAGTAAAACGTACTTTTCTCCCTGTGAATGCCGCTTTATGGAGGGCCGTGTCTCCGACATTATTTGGCAAATTGGCATCTGCTCCAGCCTGTAGGAAGCACAGAAGATCTAAAATCAGACACTCTCAAAGCCATTCTTCCAACCTAATTCTTCTCATAAACACACACATCTATGATACACAGAATGTGTGTTATATCAAAAGCCTGAGACGATCGATACCTTCAGTAATTCCTCAACAACATCCTTGTGACCAAAGTAACTGGCCAGATGAAGAGGCGTCCAGCCATGATTTGATTTGCTCTTGCCTGAAACAACGCAATGCTATTAGAAGTACTCAAAATTATCTAGAGTGATATGAACGGACATTGGAAACCTAATGACGTGTTCTACCCTTGCAGTTGATGTCGATCTTGGCCTCCTCCTTTATCTTGGACATCAAAAGCCTCTGGATACCTTCTAAGTTCCCGTTCCTGGCATCCCTGAGGAACTGCTCCTCCGGTTCCAGCTCCTCCATGGCTTTATTAACAAAACAAACAAAAAAGCATTACAAACCATAAATCTGAACCAGTAAGTGTGAAGAAGAGCAGGACTGTGAGAAATTATATCTGGAACAACAGTCAGAAAGTCATTCAATACTCAAGATGTTGTGAAATTTTTCTTTGCACTAATAGAAAATTATGAGGGCAAATTCTTTGAAATGGCTGCCACGTGATTTCCTCGTTTAGTTTGGAGGAAAAAGATGGCAAGCACATGACACCGCTTCGATAAGCAGGAATTTTCATAAAAAACAGCAGCAACGTGAACCCACATCACCCAAAATACCTTCATAGATCAGGCTTTTGAGGAATGTTTATTTGTTCATCTCTCAATCATCATTGTGTCTCAGTGCATTATATGTTTTTGCACCCACAATAAAAACTACAGAGCTTTGATTATAAAACTAAGGATTTAAATATCATCTAATCTTACACATATTATTAGAAGACAGAGACTGATGTTTATATGCATTTTATATATGTAGGCAAGGCAGGTTTATTTATAAAGCACATTTAATACACAATTCTTTACAGAATTTTTTTTTTTTTTTTTCCCATGGCAGAAAGAAGATTCCATAAGTATGAGCTCCATATATCTCCTACCTATATAATACATATGAACTTAATATAGTATGATATAGGCAGGAGAATGAATGAACCATAAAAGACGGTTTGAAGTATCAAATATGATTTTTTTTCCTTCAATAAACTCTTCCATTTACAAAAAAAAGATTTTTCAGACAATCATTTCATATGTTAGGCTTTACAGAGTTAAGACATTACCTAAACTGAACCAAGCAAGCACGACAAATGTCTTGGTATGCAGATTAGCAACATCACCTTTAACGCAATAACCGTTTGGTAAACCATAAAGCTTTCTTTGTGTTGAATGTAGGTCAGTAGCCTAAAGGAAACAAGTAGTTTATTTACGAACCATACTATGTCTAAACCACAATTAAAGCGAATAAAAGTGGGGATTGACAGATCAAAATACTATGGTTGTGTTTCTAAGACAACCATTTCAATGACATGCATCAAATTAAAAAAACATGAGGTAACTTTTATCTGGAAAGAACAAGTTACACCAAAAAGTTATGAAAGCACAGTGCTTTTGTGAGGGAATTAGATAAACTCTTACCGTACGTGATTAAAGAGCAAAGTTAAAGTAGACTGTACAAAATCATTTCAGTCATGTGACTTTCTAGATGGACACAAACTTGTCTGAGCAAAACATCACCAGGAGTGCTCAACTTGATCAACCCGTCTTCATGTTATTGCTTCATATCCTTTTAAGTTGTAAAGACTTCAACTTTAAAACCAGGTAGCCCTTATAAAAAGCCTCGAAAACCGTTTCTATACACTGAGTCTTTCAGTTCATTGAGATCCGCACACTGGAGATCTTGTCAGCAGGATGTGGGTTTACTCACTTATTATGACTTCAAGAATTAGGCGAGAATTTGGCCATGAGCTGCAGTCAACAATAGTAGGAGATATATGCAAAGCAGCATAATAAAATCCAAATATATTTATATATATATAAATCAACGTTCTTTAATAAGTCAAATCATCCAAACAAACTTTTCAAAGGTAACTTATATGTTCAAAATATTTTACTTTAAAAAAATAAATATAGAGAAGACTTGCCTGAAAGTTCTGAAAGTTAAAGCATGACTTGAGGTTCGAGACACGCTAACATCCCTAATCCAGAGTCACTCCAGAATAAAAATGAATAAATAAATACATTAAAAAGAGACTTCCATAAATTGTGCTTTATCATAGATTTGACAAAGCATGTGATGCACGCTTCCTGTTTAAGTAACTCACACATGTGGATCTTTCCTAAGAGTGCATAGTTCTTTACAAGCATCTTCAATAAACATCTTTCAATCTGTTGTGCAACTACACGCAGAATGTGCGCGTGCCGCTCGCGAAATGAACGCAAACACAACTATCATCACACGGCAGCACGTAAACGAACAGCTGACTGACAACACGCGTGATGACGATGCACTTCCGGTTTCGATAACGACAGTTAACAGGTACAATAAAAGTATATTACTATTACTACTACTACTACTACTACTATAATAATAATAATAATAAATAACATTTTACAGACATAAATTTTTATGGTTATCATCTCTGTCGTTCGTGTCTCTTATTTTGAAAAGTCTTGCGGAAGAAGTTAGTTGCGTCATCAGTATGGAGGGGTCCGCAGCGGACGGCGTGTCAGCGCCTTTACCTGGACGATGTGCCTTTTATGTAGTAAAAAAGAAGCGATACTGCAAGATGATTGTTGGAAGTGGGAAAACCTTCTGCGGGGAACATGCAAATGCTGTATGTTAATGAAAATACGTTATAATGTCCTTGTTATCCTGTTCTGAATGGATGCTCTTCTACTTACACTGCCCTCATTAGTACTAGTTGATCAAATTAGGAACTGTTTGCATAAACTTTTATGTCTTTTTCATATAGGGCGAAGAGAGTGAGAAAAAACGAATCCCTTGTCCTTTGGACCCTAAACAGTAAGATTTTAACTCTTCTTGGAGAGGTTTCTGTAGTCAGAAGTATGAAAGTGGAGTAGTTCTGTCCAAACTGAATCATAGAAATCATTCCAGCTTCAGATTGATGCATTAAGAAATATTACAGCTGGCTCGAAGTTGAATAAATCATTTAAAGTCATGTGTAAAATATTTAATATGAATACTGACAAATCTAGAAGTGAATGAATGAATTATGACTGGTGTAAAACTGATTTTTAGCTCCATCTTAGTCACCACAGTCAGAAAATGTTACTGTGTTATAATACACTACCAGTCAAAAGTTTGGAAACATTACAATTTTTTTAATGTTTTTGAACGAAGTCTCTTATGTTCATTAAGGCTGCATTTATTTCATAATAAATACAGAAAAACAATAATATTGTGAAATATTATTACAATTTAAAATTGTTTTTTTGTTTTTTAAATATATTTTAAAATTTAATTTATTCCTGTGATGCAAAGCTGAATTTTCAACATCATTACTCCAGTCTTCAGTGTCACATGAATCCTTCAGAAATCATACTAATATGCTGATTTGAAACTCAAAGTTTCATCAAAGTTGAAAACAGTTGTGTTGCTTAATATTTTTTTGGAACATGTGATACTTTTTTCAGGATTCACTGATGAATAACATGTTAAAAAGAACAGCATTTATTCAAAATATAAATCTTTTCTAACAATATAAATCTTTACTATCACTTTTTATCAACTTAACACATCCATGCTAGAATAAAAGTATTAATTTCTTTAAAAAAAAAAAAATAAAAAAAATAAATTCTGACCCAAACTTTTGAACAGGTAGTGTATATTGTTATAAAAGATTTCTATTTTAAATAAATGCTGATATTTTTATTCATCAAAGAATCCTGAAAAAGTATCACAGGTTATAAAATAATATTAAGCAGCACAACTGTTTCCAACATTGATAATAAATCAGCATATTACAATGATTTCTGAAGGATCATGTGACACTGAAGACTGGAGTAATGATGCTGACAACTCAGCATATATATATTTATATATATATATATATATATATATATATATATATATATATATATATATATATATATATAAATTATTTTAACATGATATTATGTTTTCAATAATATATGTGTTGACATAAATGACAGCTATGAAACCTAAAAGAGTGTATTGTAAAAAATTATCTATATCCTTCTGTATGCATATAGTAGTAATGTTGCATAAAAGATATAAATAGCCGGTAGAGTTTTGTCCCATGTCTCAATGGTAGATGTAGAACTTTTTATGTTATATTCAAAAGCCACCTCTCTTGTTTTAAACAGCACTGTATTTGAAGATAACTTGGCTAAACACCTGAAGAAATGTAATTCCAAAGAAAAACCAAAACCTGTACGTATGAATAACTCAACCTCCTATTATCTCTTGAGAGTACATTATTTTTCTTTGTTTCTTGAAATTCATAGCACAGTTCTTGTGCTAATGACTGCTATGTTTGATTTGTATTAGATTTATTATGTGAAGGACATCAATGCTGGGTGTGAAAGTGAACACCAAACCATAGAAGAGGTGATCATACTGTCTATGAGAGCATATATCTATCATTTCATGGCTTTAAAGAAGATATGTGCTTAATAAAGATGTGTTAATGCAGATTTCCATTGCTGATCGATCCAAAGAGGAACTGGATGAGTTGATTGTGAAACTCAAAACTGCATTACAAGGTAAGCAGCTGTCATTTGGGTTTTATCACATGACTATTAAATCTGTTTGTTACATATTAATTAGATCCCAAAAGACGTTATTGGTCACAAAAATTGGTGGCTTTGATGTTGGAGGGTTTAATGTCATTTTTTTATGTAATGTGTAATTTATGTTTTCCTCAGGACTAAATACCAAACTCGTTGAAAAAACACTCTCACATTCTGCTCTACATGAGCCTCTAAATGATCCAAAGAATGGAGATTCTGCTTTTAAACACCTCAAACAACAGGTAAAGCTTTCCAGAACTGCCAAACTATACTGCCAAATAAATAAAAAATAAATAAATTGCCTTGCCTTGCCTATACATAATCTATATCAGGGGTGGGCAACTTCAGTCCTGGAGGGCCACTGTTCTGCAGAGTTTTGTTTCAACCCCGATGATAACCTCACCTGCCACTAGCTTTCTAGGCTGCACTTAACTCCACTTTTAGACATACACTTGCAAACTTCCCTAAGCGCTTTCCCTTGGGGGAATCGCCGCTGCCATTTTGAAGTGCGTTCAACTTCGTCAAGTGGGCAAGGGACGTTTATTTGGACAGACCCTCGACCCCTCGATTTTGACAAAGATAGTAAGTCTACTCAATATGTATACTTCAGGCAGATTCAGAGACCACAATGCAACACGACTTGTGATGTCACTGCAGATTGTGCTTAATTTACCCCCACCCCACACAATATGTGTATGATATTGGAGTTATTTTGTTTTTTACACATATACATACATATAGCCTAGTTTATAGTATTGTTATCATTTTCGTGATTGTGTAATTTTTTATATTTTCTCCAATAGCCTAAGCATAGATACAGGCCTATAGAATAATGTGTAAAACAAATTCATAAGGAAAAAAACTGTAAATAATAAATCGGCTCCATTGTGGATTCCAAGTGATCAAGGGTTTAGGGGTTCCAGTAGGGCTGGGCGATATATATGAACGCGATATTTGCGTGGCTTATCAGTGAACTACGGCTCTGTCTGTTAATTGGCGCTTCATTTGAAAGCAGGTGATGGCGATTTAGCGGTAATCAGGGAACCGGCTTTACTGACGAAATGCGCGTGAGAATCGCATGCGATATATCGCCCAGCCCTAGGTTCCAGTAGTGGGCACTCATGCAATGTAAGCAATTACGTACATCTGAGTGAACAAGATGAAGGGAAGGGCATAAAAAATGGACTTATGCTTTTGGAATTATCGTAAATATTTCCTAGTTAAAAATTGGACATGAACACCTTCTCAAGTTGTATTTACCACTGGGAAGCTTGGGGATAATTTTGATGCCCAAGTTTTCCAATAAATAGGCAAGAATAAACCTGGTGTCCTCCGTGATTCTTGTTCTTTCCGACAACAAAGCACCTTAATAGATGAGCTAGACGAAGCTTGTTATCATGACTTCAGAAGTGGGAAGTGGGACATTTCCGATAGCACATGAGTGCAGCATTAAAAGCAGCCCTAGTAATCCTGAAGACGTTGACCTAGCTTGTTCCGGTGTGTTTGATTAGAGGTTGGAGCTAAACTCTGCAGGACAGTGTCCCTCCAGGACAAAAGTAGCTCATCCTTGCTCTATATAAATGGTCTTTTTTTTAATCAGTGTTCATAATATCTGATTTCACAGGCCTCGATCCTTGGAAACATGGAGGGTTTGGAACTGCTCAGCCCAAACAGATGCTACATAGAGTTTGGGGCAGGGAAGGGAAGATTGTCCCATTGGATTCACATTGCTCTTAAAGCAGCTGAAAATGTCCATTTTTTACTTGTGGAAAGGTCCAGTACTCGCTTTTAAGGTGTGGTATCCTTTGCATGAAGCTATCCTTTCCTCAAATACAGAACAAATATTGTTCTTTCTGCTCGAAAGTGAGGTTAAAATTGAATTTGATGTGTTTTTAAGGTAGATGGCAAGCACAAAAATGCAGACTCGACTTTTGATAGACTTCAGGTTGATATTCAGCACCTTGATTTACGTGAGTAAGCTTCTAAAACTGGTCCTTATGGTGTTAAACACTAATAATATAAATTGTTTTTTTTTTTTATATTGATCTTCTCATAAATAATATTTCCTCCTTGTCCTTTCAGGAAAAGTTCCTCTCCTGAGAGAAAAAGGACTTCCTGTTATTGGTGTTGGGAAGCACCTCTGTGGTGCAGCAACTGGTAGACTAGAATTCAGTAAACTTCATAAACATCATCATGGTATCAGTACTGCAAGATTGATGTAGTGTCAACTTATCTCCACAGATCTGGCCCTTCGGTGTTTATTTGAGCACAACTGCATTGACAAAGATGATGACCCTCCAAAAAAGCGTGTAAAACTTAATCAGACAGAGGGTGCTGGTGATGATATGAAGCCCGTTCCCTCATCCGAAGACAGGGAAACTGGTGAAGAGCTCATAGTGTCAGGACTGGCCATCGCTCTTTGCTGCCACCACCGTTGCGACTGGAGACACTATGTGGGAAAAGAGTTCTTCAGGGCAGAAAGGTCTTGGACCAGAAGAGTTTGCTGCTTTTCAGCGCATGTCGAGCTGGGCCACTTGCGGGATGAGAAAATTCAGCTCCAAGATAACAGAAAAAACAACTGAACTTAAAACAGATGAAGAGGAGGAACATGAGATGAGCGAGGAAGCTATGCCAGATACCTTCAACGGGTGAGTCTTCTGCTGAGTTTTCTCAACCAATAAGTATTATGTTAAGGTCAGGATTTCATTTGTAAACATTTCTTCTTGCAGTTTGATGTCAGTTGAAGATCGCGAACAGATCGGGCGGCTTTGTAAGCATCTGATTGACCACGGAAGAGTGTATTACCTCCAGCAAAAAGGCTTTGAAACCAGTCTGAGATACTACACAAGCAGAGATGTGTCATTGGAGAATGTGTTACTAACTGCCATTCCCACAGCCATTCAGAATAGAGATGAATCTAAACAGCCTTCTTAAGACACACAAACAAAAGTGCAGGACACATATGCTTCATTTTATTTGATCAATGTTTATGGATTTTTTTTATTTTAGTTCATCCTCAAACATTAGTAATGACATACTAGCAGGAAGAAGCAACTCCAACAAATGACAAACAACAAAACATTTAAAAGAAAGAAGTGCTCTTCACAGGACATTTGGGGGACAAAACTTGACACGATGGACTGGAAGATCAGGCCAAAAGGCAGATGAGCAGACAGAAGCCAGCATGCAAGTCACAAAGACGATGCTGTCTCAGACACGCCATCCAGCGTCACATTTAGCACTGACATGAAAGTTTGGGATCCTGCAATAGACATTTAACACAAAGGTTGGTCATTAAGAGGCTCTAAAGGCTTTATTTCCAGCTCTGTTTTATTTATGTAAAGTTTTTTAATAAAGTTCTGCTACAAGTTTTTCACACAATACATATTGAGTACGGCATAACCTCTTTTCCGGGCCTCTTGGATGTAGTAGTGCATAAACTCGCGACCAAACATCTCCCTGTCATTTTCTTCCTCATCTACATCCTCTTTTAAATCAGGAAGCGTCACATCATATGTCAAAGGATTGTCTCGGAAATTCACAAACCTGCAGAATGAGCATGTTATACATAGTAATCATAATAATTAGCAAAATACGCAAGTATGCGGACACGAATGCGTTACCAATGTGTTGCAACTCGGTCCTCAAAGAATTTGCATACTTGTGTGATGTTCTGGACTTGAGTTGTTCCTATAGAATCACTGTTTTGCTTTCATGAAGCTTTTTATTGGTCGCCTATAATGTTCTACAAATTAAACAAAATACTTGTGCTTACCTGAGGTTACTCATCCCCTCCATAAGCGGAGGAATGTCTCGTAGTTTATTTTTGCTCAGAACTAGTGTGTCCAGGCTTTTGCATGCGACTGATGTTGTCTGGCAGGTACTCTAGTTCATTTCTCGGGAGCCACAGGGTGTGAAGTTTCTCCATTCTAGATTAAAACATGACATAAAGGTCATCAGAGTCTTGATTTTATTAGTCATTGACAGACAAAATAGTATTTTACCTGTGAATATTGTCTGGCAAACTCTCCAACCTGTTGCTGCCCATGTCTAGCCACTCGAGAGAAGGAAGGTTGACCACACAATCTGGAATGGTGGTGAATTGATTCATGGAGAGGTCCAAGTGATACAGCTTCTTTAGATTGCTAAGCTAAGGAAATTCAGATTAAAGTAAATAAGGTGATGACTATATATGGGGATGTATAGACAAAATATGCAGTGTATCCGTGTTATTAATACCTCAGTGGGTAGCTCATCCAGATCTCGATTCATTGCAAGTTCCAATTTCTCCAGATTCTCACAACAACCAAGTTCTTCTGGTACATAGCTCACTCTGTTATAGCTCAACAACAGCTCTCTTAACCGAGTTAGTTTGCCTGTTAGTTATAAGGGCATATCTTAGAGTTACTTTGACTCAAGAAATTCATCAAAGTTTGTATAGGTTCCACCCATTTTTTTACTAACCAATCTCTTTGGGAATCTCTGTGACTGAATTACGAGACAAGTCCAAGACTATGAGACTCTCAAAGCTTGAGATGAACCGTGGGATTCTTTGAAGTCCTATTCGGTGTAACTGCCATTCTTGAATCTGGGAGAGTTGGACCAGGGCTGGAGGAAGAGTCTGCAGGAAGGGTCAAGGTGCCAAAAGTGAGAACCAAACACTCAATCCATTTTTTTATTTTTCATTGAAGACATTAGACTGATATAGCCTATCAGTAAATATTTATTGTTCTTGGACAATTAAAAGTTTTAACTCTTTCAGAATCTTTGCCCTAAGTCAGTGGAGTCCAATCCTTCTCCTAGAGGGCCATTATCCTCTAGAGTTTATGCTGCATTCCAGACAGCTTGGAATTTGGATTTTTCCCACCACCTACTTGGCAATAATGTCTGGAAAGCCACTCGGACATTCAACCTCTGAACCTGGGGCAGGTCAATGAATCCTGATGTCAACAATATGTGTTACTGTCATTTGTCAGATAGGTCCAGGCAGGCATGTTGGATCAGGTTGAAGCTAAACTCTGCAGGAGCTTGGCCCTCAAGAAGCAGGAGCTCAAAGTCCTGTCCCAAATAACACACTTAATCTTGAAATATTGGATGATAATAATCCTGAAATCTTTTGCTCCAACCTTAATTAAACACCTGAACCAACTAGTTAATGTCTTCAGGATTACTTGAAACCTCCAAGCAGGGGTGTTTGAGCAGATAATGTGTACTCTGCAGTAATGTGGCCCTCCAGGAGCAAGATATGACACCCCTGCCGAAAGTGCAAGTCCTTTGACCAGCCCTTTGGAACAAGACCTTTGTGGACATTCCTCTCTAGATAACAGCATTGTTTACTGATTGACTTCTAATATGAAAGTGAGCTCAAACTCACAAAGTACAAATCACAAGGAGCCTTACCTTCCACTCCTCATTTTCAATCCGCAGGATGACACGTCCTTCCTCAGTCACAACCTTTTCCTTTAGCTTGGCCAAAGTGATACGATCCTCCCAGGCACCTGTTAACCTACGCCAAAGATTTTGAACTTTTAAAAAACATTCTAAATACTAGTTTAATGGTGATGACAGTTTTGGGATAGACAAAAGCACAGTCTGTGAAGTAGTTCTCAACTTTTTGCTTCAGGACCAAGATTTTACATTGGACATCAAGTATCGATATCAACCCAACACAGTACCAAACCCAAAAATCACATTTAATATATGTTTTTTTTGTTCGTTTTTTTACATTGCATAGGTTAGCTTCAGGTGTTTGAGGATGAGGTTCTGTCATGCATCTTTCCATGTTGCCATCTTGCCATCTGTCTTGGCACTGAGTAGCTTCTACCAAGTAACAAGTGAATCATGGGGTTCAATTAGACACTTGACCTTTGATGATTGAAAGTATTTTGTTATCCTAACTACTCTTGATTTTATGGTTATTATTTGCATTTAGAGACCTGCAACCCTTTTTTAGGTCATGACCCACCCACTAATTAAGAATCATTATGATTCCCATGGGATACCTGACAGTAGTGCACGTACCTACCCACTGCTCTCCTGTCTCTCTGCTCGCTCTCCTTCTTCAGTTCATCTTTGCTTTTCTTTATCCTGGTTTCCCACAGAGCCTTGATGGAGTTTACTGTCCCACAGCACACCGTGACCCCCGTCATGATAATACAGAGCCCCAAATATCACCTCACACGCACATTGTGCTAAGGCAGCAGATAAGCCATTTTACCAGCCAGGAAAAGTGTATGCACTGCAAAACTATAAACATTAGGGTTTGATATGATAGGACACATTTGAATCAGTACTGTGGATATCATAAGCTGTGACTGACATAAAAGCAACTGTGAGAAAGTAAAGGTATAGTATGCTTACCACTCTCATTGGGTCATATTGTCCTTCCTATATACCATGTTTGTTTCAAGTTAGCGCCCATTTGATATGCAGAATTTTAGTCACCAATGCTGCACCAATAGTATAATTCCTCTGACAATTCCAATAAGTGTGATCTGTGTTGAAAGAATTGACTTTGAAGTAATTATCCCTCAGTGTTTGTCATTGGTCTTTCCTCTTGAAGCGTAACTCCGGCCAATGTCTATATTTAACCGGAGACAACACTGGGAATAGTGTGGTCACATGTTAAAGTTGGCACAAGAGCAGCTGTCCGCTTTCACATACTTTACCGCACCAGAATAGAACAACATTAACCTGATTAAAACATCACTGTTAGGCCTATATTTGAAAATTGTGGTCACCGCTCTAGTAGAGCGTTTTTAATGTTATAGCTGAAATATTTTATGTTCCAGCGTATATTATCCAGGTAGCTCACCATGAAATAAGAAATATTTATCCTGTTTTTTTTTTTTTTTTTGTTTTTTTTCGGATTCATTTTCAATTGCAGTCAAACACTGTTTTGCAAGAATTTGACAACAAATTCCACCTTTTCTATACTATTTTTAATAGCAGAGAAAGTATAAAAAAACCTATGGCAAACAAACATTTTATTTAGCTACTGAATGTTTATACATTATTTTTAATATATTCAACATATTAGTAGATACAATGGTAGATAGTATTAGCAATATAAGACAATAAATATTGGCAAAAATATAAAAAAATCTTGATTTAACGTTGTTTTTTATTATTATTTTAAATGAACAATAATTTGATATCTTGTATTACTAAAATCAGTAAAATTAATGAGTAAAAACTCATCTGATCTGTAATATGTACATTTGGGGTCAGTAAGATTTTTTTTTTTTTTTTTTTTTTAAATAATACTTTTATTCAGCCCGGATGCATTAAAGGGTTTGTTCACCCAAAAATGAAAATAATGTCATTTATTACTCACCCTCATGTCGTTCTACACCCGTTAGGCCGTCATTCATCTTCGGAACACAAATTAAGATATTTTTATTAAATCGATGGCTCAGTGAAGCCTGCATTCAAAGCAATGACATTTCCTCTCTCAAGATCCATAAAGGAACATATTTAAAACAGTTCATGTGAGTTCAGTGATTCTACTTTAATATTATAAAGCAACGAGAATACTTTTAGTGCGCCAAAAAAAAAACGACTTTTCAACAATATAGTGATGGGCTGATTTCAAAACACTGCTTCGGAGCTTTACGAATCAAATCAGTGACTCGGATCTCCTATCAAACGGCTAAACTGCTGTTCTTTTGAGCTTTCAAAGAATCCTGAAACAAATGTATTATGGTTTCCACAAAAATATTAAGCAACACTGTTTTTGACATTGATAATAAGTGTTTCTTGAGCACCGAATCAGTGACATGACCCTTCAAAAACATTCTGATAGGCCTATGCTGATTGTGACACTGAAAACTGGAGTAATGATGCTGAAAATTCAACACAAATCAATTAATCGCGATTAATCACATCTAACATCAAAGTTTGTAAATATAGATGCGATTAATCGCGATTAATTGATTTGTGCTGAATTTTCAGCATCATTACTCCAGTTTTCAGTGTCACATGACCCTTCAAAAACATTCTGATAGGCCTATGCTGACTTCGGTGCTAATATAAACATATATAAAATTGTAGCTACTTAAGTGACATTTGACCGATTACGCAAGCCTACTCTTTATAGACTGCAAACAAGACGCACACCGCAAATAAGGATCTGTTTTTATAGATATATTCAGTGAATGTGTCTGCAGTGGGACTCCAGACGGCTCTGCTGCAGCAGTTCACCACCGAGTCCTTCAGCTGCCCGATGGCCACAAAACAGACCAGCTTATATCGCTCATACAGCAGCTTCTTTACAGCCGTTTTAATGCAGTCAGACAGTTCCTTGGAGATGACCGCGCATGCGCCGCTGTACTCCACAGTCTCGAGTCTTTCATCAACGATGCGCTTGATTACTTCACGTGCTCGGTCAGTGGAGAAGCGTCTTTCTGGGATGGTCTGGTAGTGGATGAGCTTCTCGTCTCTGTCTGATGGTAACTTTTGGTCTCATCGTCCAGGTTGAGCTGCGTCTCCTCTGGATGGGGATCAGTGATGACTGAGGGTTTTCCTTGGATGTTTTCCTTCTGAGGGTGCTTTTGCTTTTCTCCTGGAGTCCCTTCCACTGTTTCTCCTCTTTCTTGTGTAATATATAAAAATGTTATTTTTATTTGTCATATGAAAAGGCACACAATATACAGTATCTATCTGTTCAAAATCAACTTTTTCATTTTTTTCTTATGCTTTTATGTATTTATTTGATCGAAAACACTAAATTTTATATTTTATATTTGAATAGGCTATATTTTAAAGTATAATTTATACATGTGACGGCAAAGCCGAATTTTCAGCATCACATGATCTTTATAATATGATTTGCTGCTTAAGAAACATTTCTTATTAATTTTGAAACCGTGACACATTTATTTTGCAAAAAAAAAAAAAAACTTTCTAACTTTATAAATGTCTTTCCTGTCACTTTTAAACAATTTAATGCATCATTGCTGAATAATAGTATTATTTTCCTTATAAAAAACCCAAACATGCATATTACAGAATAAATAAGTTTTTATTAGTTTCATTGATTTTTAAAGACCAGTTTATACTAATTCTGCCAATATATATGGTCTTATTTTGCTAATACTATCTTCTAATGTATCTACTTGATTTGTTTAAAATCAACTAATTCAGATTAAATCAAGGTTTGCAGACTATTAATTAATTTGCACCAAACTAATTTTAAGTTACATTTATTTTATTGTAGTAAACCTAGAATACAATTAATTCGGTTACATTAAACTAATATTTAAGACATCTAAGAAAATCTTTCAGATATGTATACATCTTACCTGCATGTTGTTTCTGTAACAGATGCTCATCTAAAACTCTATTTAGCTTGTGCTGAAGGGATGGAGGCATTGGGCTTTAAACTGAACAGAGAATGAGACACAGGCTCCGCCCCCTACTGATACACTGTTTGACTTGTCTAAGGATCATAAATCCTACAAGATTTACCATCTGTGCTCATTCCAGCTCCTGGAGTTCACTATGTATGAGATGGAATAATAACCGAGTATAAACTATATTATCATTTAAATCTACAGTCTGCAAACAGTTTCTCAAATGTATAATTTATTAAAACTTTCCTTCGAAATTCACACTTACACAACAATCTCTTAAGGAAACTCCTATTATTCACGAGTGGCAGAACATTATGCTCCAACAAGAATTGTCACACCAGAGAAGATGAGAGGACATATCAGTACAGATTCCCCACAGTTATAGTTTGAACCACATATACTTTCATTGTCCTTTAAAAACAATGACTGGAAAGAAAAGCAGCACTGAAAAAACATGAACCAAGAACATAGTCATAATTTATTCCAAAAAAGAAAAGAAAAAAGAAATTATATTTTGCATCAAGAAAAGTCCATTTTTAGGAATAGTAATATTTTAAAATGACAATAATAATAATTCTAGAAATATAATTTCTTTTTCATTTGATTTTGGTGACATTTTCATGAGCTTATTTTTTAAAAGATGTTACCCACTAACAAATATCACTAATGTTCATTGCTGATTTTTAAAAACCCTTGTGCAACACCACTGGAGACTTTACAGTATGTAGAAAGTTAATTTACAAAAAAAAAGGATCATGGGTAAATTTTCATATTGCTACATTAAATTCATATTCTCTAACATTCAACAATTCACAATACGTTCTGGTAGATGTAACATCTTTTGTCAGTAAGGCAACAAGAGGAGAGAATCACAACAACAAAACACCAGTTAGCTATTAGCTTCATGACACTGCTGAAATGTTTTTTTTATGTGCAACAGTCATGATGGAGACCAATGGCTCAAACAGCTCAGTGCCCAGTAACGAAAAATCTTTAGTGTCGGGATACGGAGTCATATGCCTAGATGTGCTTGGAGAAAGATGTGCTTTCTATTTTAGATCCAGGACCATGGAGGCGGGGTTTTCCAGATATGATCTCCACAGGTTGGAGAAACGACACATGGTGGCTCCGTCGATGATTCGGTGGTCTGCGGACCAGCTCACATTCATGATGTGTGCTTTCACTACCTCGTCCTTGTGGTTGAACCGGGGCAGCACCTGAGAGTGCCAAAAGAACATGTCACTTTAAAATCGGGCTCCGTTCTAAAACCTAGTCTTGGTGTCTTCTGCCTACTAAGGCTGCATACTGAACTAGAACCTCATAAGTGACTGATCTGATCTCTATATAGGCAGCAACTACAAGTCATATTTGCAGGTTATACAAGTTGCACGGTTTACAATTGATTTCAACTAGGGCTGTCAAACGATTAATCGCGATTAATCGCATACAAAATAAAAGTTTGAGTTTGCATAATATATGTGTGAGTACTGTGTGTAAATAATATGTATATATAAATACACACAAATTAATGTATATATTTAAGAGAAATATGTTATGTACAAAAAATGTATTTATATATAATATAAATTATATAAAAATATAAATAAATACATATACTTGTAAATATTTCTCAAATATATACATGGATGTGTTTTTATATATACATAATAATTACACACAGTGCACCCACATATATTAGGCAAACTCAAACTTTTATTTTGTATGCGATTAATCGTTTGACAGCCCTAATTTCAACTTAGTTTAACGTTAGCATGTTGCTAAGCTAACTGCGCAATAGTGTAGTAGGCGGTACAATACATAACACACACATATATATTGTGTAAAATTAACTAGGTTGAACTACTTTTATTACCGTAAGCTTTTTCTATACTGAGTGAATAAAATTGTCATATTAGCTTTGTTGGCCATTTTGGATTTTTTAAACTGACCATGTTGCAATGCATTATGGGAATGGCTAAGTATACATGAGATTCTGCCACAGCTATTGGCCAAAAATTATGCATATCTAAATGGCAACATCTGCTTGTGTTGCCTACATGAGCCAAGGTAATTTAGGCAATTCCAAGTTTTTTCCTCAAAATTGGACTGTGTCACTCACAATTGCAATTTTATATCTCACAATTGTGAGAAAAGAAGTCAAAATTGTGAGATAACTCGCAATTTTGAGTTTATATCTCACAATAATGACCTGGCTTCACAGACAGGGCTTTGATTAAGCCATCATTAGGCCTTAGTCCAATTAGGACATTTAAGTATCTTTTATAAACTTGTTTTAGAAAAAACATTACTGGTGTGCATCTTAAGACAAAACAATGGCACTGACATTTTTTAAGACAGGTCAGTGCAAGTTGCATTCAGTTGAAACAGCTTAAACATGCATTTTAGTCTAGGATTAGCTTAAAGGATTAGTTCACATTCAAATAAAATTTTCCTGATAATTTACCCCCATGTCATCCAAGATGTCCTTCTTTCTTCAGTCGAAAAGAAATTATACAAATTCTACTTACGGGAAAAAAAAATGGAACTGGCGCTGCGTTCGTTCCGTAAGTTGAATAGGGAAGGCGTAAGCTTTTTGAAGAATACGAAAGTACGGTTTTGGCGGAAGCACTTAGAAGGCGATCATTTGTTTATATAAAGCATATACATTTACATTTTTTCGAAATGACCGATCATTTCGCTAGATAAGACCCTTATTCCTCGTCTAGTATCATTTAAAGACCTTTGAAGCTGCACTGAAACTGTAATTTTGACCTTCAACCATTTGGAGGCCATTGAAGTCCACTATAAGGAGAATAATCCTGGAATGTTTTCATCAAAAACCTTAATTTCTTTTCGACTGAAGAAAGAAAGACATGAACATCTTGGATGACATGGGGGTGAGTAAATTATCAGGAAAATTTTATTTGAAAGTGAACTAATCCTTTAAGCCTTGTCTGTGAAACCGGGGTTAAAAATTGCAATTGTGAGAAGAAGAGATAAAAATTCACAATTATCTTTTTTTTTTTTTTTTTACTGTGAGGTAGAAACAAGCTTCCATAGTAGATAGTGTATAATACGAAATAATAATAATAATAATAAAAAGTTCTGTTACAAAACAATTTCAAATGAATCCAATGACAAATCCAAATTTTTCAAATGTCAACAAAGCACAAAAAGACATTATAATGCTAGTATGAAAAATGCATACTTAAGGATGTAGCAGATTAATATACCAGACAGTATAGGAACATACTACATTGTCGTAAAATTTTTTATTGTATCATTATTACTAACAATGGATACTTCGCAAAGTTTTCCAAAGTATTATGCATTGATATGCACTAATCCTAATCTTGCAAACTACATAGGCTGAATTGTATGCAAATTGGAATTTTAGCATGAAACTTTACACACCTGGATCTTCCCAAGAGCACCAATAGCAACCTCTGGTGGTAATATGACCGGCTTTGCGTAGGTTCCTCCAATCTGTCAGGAAGCAAATCCGGAAATCAACATCAAAGTTAATGTTTATGCCATTTCCATGTATAGCTATGGAATTAGCACTGAATAAAGAAACAAGCCATGGTCTTCCTCAACCCTCAACTTACAGATCCAATGTTTGAGAGCGTGAACGTTCCCCCCGTGAGGTCGACAGTCCCCAACTGTCCCGATGTTCCCAACGTCTGCAGGCGGTTGAGCTCCACTGCGATTTCGAAGACACTGAGCATCTGTACGTTCTTCACGTTGGGAACCAGAAGACCTTGATTAGTGTCCATCGCCAGTCCGATGTTATGAGCAGCCTGGAGGAGAAAGACCCGTGGTCAACGATCTACCTCGATTTAATCCAAAATGTCATTATTTAGACGGAAACATTACCTTATAGGTGATATTTGTGCAGTTTTCATCCAAAGATGAGTTAAGAATGGGAAAATGGAGGAGACCGAGAGACGCTGCCTGTTGATGATGAAAATACCGATATCAACACCAGGTTTGATTGGAGGTTGTTTTTCTTCACAAAAATCGCGTTCATACCTTAATGAAGAATGGCATGTAGCTGAGCTTCACTCCTCGTGACTCAGCCAGGCCTTTCAGCTCGGAGCGCAACCGGACCAACTGGCTCAGATCCACTTCGTCTTTGTAACCGAAGTGAGGGATCTTTAGGGCTGCTGACATTGTCTTAACCATCGCCTTCTGAAAGCCTTCGTAAAAAAAAATAATAAAAAAAAATTGTTAAATATTTCAGCAAATTTTTCAATTTACGAATCAAAACAGGCAAGCGAACAAACCTTTTATGGGTTCAGTGCGGTCTTTGCCAGTAAATACAGGTTTAGGGATCACAGGTGTAGGTATACTAGGTGGAGTCGTCTTCTCTCTGGGTTTCACAGCTGGAGTTGAAGGTGCTACAGACGCAGGAGGGGGAGGACAAATCTCCTGGAAGGGTGCTGGGGGGTAAGATGGCCCCCGTCTGTCTGGCTATGAAGTTCAGAATGTCTTCTTTGAGAATGCGCCCATCTTTTCCAGTGGCGACGACTTCGCTTAGTTTGATCTGTGAGGATTTTGAGACAGAAATCCTTTATTTTGTTACAGAGAAACGGCACAAAAATCCTGCCCCCTATTTGTGGCCATAGCAACAACACTAATTTCTCCAACTATGTGACGCTGACAGGCTAGCCATTTTTCTAGCTACATCTCATGACCTTGATTTATTGGGTTACTGCACTGCCTAGCAACTTCCCATCCTGTGCAAGAGTTTATGACCCTTGATGACAATGGCTAAAGTCAACCCCCCACCGATGCTGACGCCATGCTCTGTTTGATTTCTGCATGTACCCCTGTGACTTACTGCTAATTGCAAATATAGTTTAAATCACCCCATAATGCTCCAGGTAAAATTGATTATTCGGTGACAAATAAACTAGGGCGGGAATTTTATACCTCAGAGATTTATTTATTTACTTAAATGCATAATGCATTAAATGCATTTACTGTTTATATTAAATTAAATTTTTTATATTCCTAATGTCATATATGTCTGAGATATACTCTATATATATATATATATATATATATATATATATATATATATATATATATATATATATATATGCCACATATATCCTTCATGATGTTGTATGTTTATTTTTGTCATTAATGTTATGTTGAACCACCTCCTCCTTCCCTTAACTATAGAGCTGGGGTGCGTTTCCCAAAAGCATCGTTAGCCAACTAAGATCGCAAGTTCCGTCATTACTAACATTGTTCAATGATTTGGTGTTTCCTGAAACCAGTTCAAATGAACATTCGCAAACTGCATCGCAAACTTGCGTGGTTGGAACGACAGCTCTCAAACTGAGGTTAGAAGCTTAGTTTCTTGTTTTTATGACATGTGGACTTAATAAATCATTATCTTGAGCAAAATAAGCAAGCTGACATTAAGTACAATGTATATCTTTTATTTAGAATACATACAAATGTCATTTACACAGACATCCCAAGTCTCCCGGAAGTTCCGGGAGTCTCCCGCATATTGATAGCGGCTCCCTGATGCCCGCAAATTAGTTAAAATCTCCCGGAATCTAGAGCGAGCGAGCAAGATACCTCCCTGAAATGACTTTTTGCAGGTTGGGATGTCTGTTTACATATTTTAGTTTGTCAAGAGATCTGAAGCACCGTTTTTGAAGAGTGCGCATGTGCCTACGTGCTCTGATACGTAAGAACGAGCCTATGATTGAATCTGGAAATAAAGCAAAATAACTGAGAAAAATGAGAATTTGTCCTTATATGCCATGTCCGCAAATTATAGCAAAAAAATCTAGCATTAATTCGATCTCAAACTAATTCATTTAAAGAAGTTATTACTCACCACCTGCGTGACATCATTCACCAAAGTGACTGAACGACAGGTTTACGACAATATGGTTTCGGGAAACGGCCGTGACTAGCTAGTTGATTTGTTCAACACGTCGTACTATGGTAGTGAAGCAGCGAGTACGGGAAACGCACCCCTGCACGATTCTGGATAAATTGAGAATCACAATTTTTTTTTTTTTGTTTCAAATAGAGATCACGATTCTGAACAGACAACTAAACAAAATAACATGTAATTTACTTCATTGTTGGAGTCTGTTTAAATTTATTTATTTTTTATTTTAATTAATCATTTTACAAAATTGCTTTGAAAGAATGATTCAATAACTCACTCTTACTGGATGAATCCGCATTTCTGAACAAATCTCTTGAATGAACGATTCAATGGCAATAACATTTTTTTAAACAGTCACGTTTCGCCACCTAGTGGCATAACGATGTAATGATACAGTTGTTATTTGAAGCACCAAGTTACTTTCAAAAGGTGATTTGCTCTATTTTGATCACTACTGTAGACATCAGTGTTTATATCTGATTCTGAACTATAAACTTTTATCCAAGTACGTCTGTGATAACAATAATATTTGTAACAGAAATAACCAAACTGTAATGTTGAAAAGACTGTTTGTAAAGCGTTTTCATACCTATACATGACAACTGCTTTCTCTGGTTCAGGGACAGCTTGAACAGATTTGAATGTTCCGGTGTTATTTTGTCAAAGTTTTAATAGACACAGGCAAATTGTTATTGTGATCGCGTGGGTGTTTGAATCCAGATCATATGATTGAAACTTGAATAAACAATGAATGAAATGTTGCCTTGACAAAAATAAAAAAGCTATTTAAACAATAAAAAAACCTAAAAAAAATTACAAGCTTACAGGCACATAACAAAATTACTAAAACTTGTTAATTCCATATACTAAAATTATGATTAAGATAATAATGAATATCTAAAGATAAAAGCTACATATAATGATAAAAGCTATATAAATTATAATATATATTTATATACACTCTACAGCTGTGGTTTAGGTGTAAGAGAAATCCAAAAAAAAAAAAACTTACATTATTCTCCATGGCTAAACGTCTGACGGCAGGGGTGGCCTGAGTCTTGTGACCTTTGATCTCCTGGTGTGTGTGTTCCTCTTGGGACATGGCTGGTGTCTCCACCACATCCTCCTGAGGACCTTCCACTGCAAATGCCGATGAAAAGTTAAATAACTCAATACTTAAAGTCATGCACTTATAAAATACCGTCAACACTTACCCTGACCACCGTCCGTTTCAATGTCAACGAGAGGTTTGCCTACAAGGGCAATGGAATCGACATCATAGTAGAGTTTTCTAATTATTCCATCATAACGGCTGGTGATCGTGACGGATGCTTTGTCACTCTGGACTTCACAGATGCTGTCGAACTGAGAGACTTTGTCACCCTCTTTTACATACCTGATGATGAAAGACAGATAATAGCGACCTCTTCTGGTAGATATTTGTATGTTCAAAAAAACAAAAAACAAATAAAACTTACCATTCTTTAACAGTGACCTCCATAATTCCCTCCCCAATATCCGAGAGCTTGAATGACAAAATTGGTCTCGCTGCAACTGCAATAAGCAGCATAAAGTGATTATGAATACATTTTGCTAATTCGAAAGCCAGAGAGGTTCATTAGAAACGTTAAATCTCACCATAACTAGTGCGAAAGAACCGATGCTGTTGTCCAACAATGAGGGAATATGAGTGGGGTCGGTATACAAGGCAAGCTGCCTGGACCTTTGAGCAGCAGTGCTTGTGCAGGCGTGAAGAGACCTGAAATACACGACAGAACAAAAACAGTCAGGCAGTTTTTCAATGTTTGTGACAATTAAAAAGGAAAAGAATAATAAAATAAAAAATAAATAAAAAACAAAAAAATAAAAAACAGAAATCCTAAATGTTTAAATCCACTGCTTCATTATTATTATATTTTTTTCTGTGATTATTTCATGAAAAGGCTGCATGTGACCCATTACAATAATCAAATTCCAAATTTCGCTCTCAACCCTTCTGTTCACCAAGGCTGCATTTATTTGATCAAAAATGAACGGCAAAATTGTAAAATATTATTACAATTTCAAATAACTGTTTTCTATTGGAATATATTTTAAAATTTATACCTGTGATTTTTGATGAAATAAATGCAGCCTTGGTGAGTAAAACGTCTTTCAAAAATATTAAAAAATCTCTTATTTCAAACTTTTGACCAGTAGTGTGGGTGTGTACATGTATAATTATTAATTTATTACTTAAATTATTTAATACATATTAACAGAGACATATTATTAAAGAGACAAATATATTAATAAGAGACTTCTTTCACAAAAAAAAAAAAAAAACATTTTAAAATATCTGACTTATTTCAAACTTTTGACCAGTAGTGTGTATATATGATTATACACACTCCACACATATAATTTAATACATATTAACAAATACTATTTATGAATAAATGCTTCATGTTTACATTTAATTAAATGTAAACATTTACAGTTTGGTAACCATCCACACACATGCACGTCCAGTTCTTCTGCTTCAGCTGTTTATGGCTGCAGGCTGCTAGTTCCTCCGACCCTTTAGTTTTGTACTCACTTACAGACGCTGATTTGCGCCTAAACAGCGCCTAAATATCATCTGTTGACTTTAAAAGTCATTGCAATTGTAAGATGCGTGAAAGATGAAAGGTAAAAACATACCAGGCGTCCCATAAAAGCGAATGGAGCCCGCACAGTGATGACGGCCGCCATGTTTCCCTACCGATTTGGTGTAATCGGAAATGACGTCACATTCACGCCCCGCTCCACTGCCCAATCAGAGAGCTTTTTGGCCAAGGGCAAATATTTCAGAGAATATTTTTAATAAAAAGAAAAACGTTGAATAGAACAATTAAATAAAAGAAAGAAAGAAAGAAAGAAAGAAAGAAAGAAAGAAAGAAAGAAAGATTCCGTGCCATGTACTAAAAGTTTATTTTATTTCAGATGACCCACAAAATATACTAAGCAGTTTTAATTCTACATTTTATTTATTTATTTATTTATTTATTTTCATATCTGATTAAATAAAACATACATATTATGATACCTCTCAAATGTGTCAGAGAATTATTACATGAATAGGTTAAATCAGGGGTTTTCAAAAACATTTTGATGACAAAATGACTACCGGCTCATCCATCCGTCCTCGGTTCGTTACGAATCGGACATGTTCCAAAGAGTCGGTTCTCAGTTCAATGAGTCAATTAGTTCACTCGAAAACCGCTAAGTCATGTTTGAATGAACCGAACGGCGTAGTGAACCGATTCATACAATTCACTGAAATGTTCCATTTCAATAGAACGATTCCTCCACGAATCGGTCATCGCTCATCTGCGCATGCCCAAAGCTCGTCCACCATAGCAGTGTGACTGGCAAGACTAGTTGCCAGAGTGTGATCGTATTGCCAGGAAATTGGCTGAATTCTAATTTGTGGGCAAGTCGAGTCATTCTTTATTTATTTAAATCAACCCAACTGCGCGTTAAGTTTATTTCTTGTTTCAGTTCTGAAGGACTGTTCCCTTGTTCCAGAGCTTTTGTTGAGAAGTTCGCGTTTATCGCGGCATTGTTTGTGTTCATTTGCCGGTTTATATTAACTTCATACAGTGTGAAAGTCGCGTTCAGTTTCTTATTTTATCCCCAGACGCGCGTCGCTTATCACGCGCACTTTGATACATCGTAACATTTTTTCGGTTTTCGCGAAAATGGCCGCAACTACGTTCGAAATGGACGGAAGTGTAATGGAAGGGGTGAGTATTCATTTTCGAGTCTTTTTGTTTAATATCTCCCATTAAAGTTTCAACATTTAATATGTTAAAATGGCATCGCAAGAACTAAATGTAGTAGTTGTCGCTTATTATTTATAAAAAAAAAAAAAAAAAAAAAAAACTAATTTTCAATGTTTCTCTTTAAAGGGGGGACAGATTTTAAGGGTGTCTGCGGCGCTGAGTTGCATCCAAGGGGCGTCAATCAAAATAAATAAAATCCGAGCCGGTAGAAGCACACCAGGTTTGAGGTACTAAAATTTTGCTTTAGACACATTATATATTTATTTCTGTGTGGCTTTATGTACATTTAAGTCGTTGTTTTTTTATGTCTTTAACATGCTCACTATGCTCCCCCCCTTTCCTTTCAACAGTGAATCATGAAACAAAGCAAAGTTGGTTGTTGAAGTCCAGTTACATAATTTACACTTTCCTTTTGAAGTCAACCATATAGATATGTGACTGTTCATTTAGTAAAGTTGTTTTATACCGTTGTTTATCCCACAAAAATGCTGTTAAATACTTTTAACATGAATTTTTAATGGGGCCCTTTGTTAGTTGGCACAGAAGCACATGGCTACTTTCCATGTAATCCTTCACATTTATCCCTTTAAAAGGTCTGGATTCTTACCAGAGCTCTTTAATAATCCTTCTTTTTCTTTGTTGTGTAAATGTTTTGGCTGTTTGTAGATATGAATATAAAGATGCAGCTTATAAAAAGTTATTTAATCTCAAAATGTAAGGTCTAATTTTCTGGTGATGAATGGAGCTATTCTGATTATTTTGGTCGAAATGAGTCGATTTCGAACTGCACGCACTTAGTTTTCTCTTCAATTGTTATCCCTACATCCCCCCCCTCCCTGTTCAACGTCACCAGGCCTCAGCATCTGTCAGGTCTCGAACTGGTGAGAGACTTGTGCAACGGCAATCTGGAGGGAGCCACAGTGGGGTCCTCAGAAATTACGCTCACTCCTGGGAAAATTAAGGGTGGGAATCACATCGCTGACACTCAGACGGCTGGGTAAGGAGCGTTTTTTAGTCTTTTACTGTAAATTCATGACACTTTTAAATGCCTCATGTCCCCTCAACCATGAAATTACACAAATTTGTGACACCATGACAAAGCATTTTTGGCCCTAAAGGCTGTTCACACCAAGGACGATAAAGAAAAATACGATTGGAATCACTTTCACCATGATTTTTTCCAGCTGATATGATAAATTAATGTCAAAAACAAAATAATGATGTCAAAAACATTGACACCCAATCAGAATCCATCCTGCTTTAAAGAGCTCAAGCTTTTAAAGACACAAACTCAGCATGTCCTTACAATAAACAGAACAATATCATGCATTGGTGTGGATGCTAATGTAGTTATTGCTCTTGGTGTGAACGGGTCTTTAGTCTACTTTTGCTGTCTTTCATGTAGAAGCGTGGGACTGCTGATGCAGATATCCCTGCCGTGCGCCGTGTTTGCTCAGGGTCCGTCCGAGCTGTGCCTGAAGGGAGGAACCAATGCTGAGATGGCACCTCAGATCGACTACACAATGAAGGTATGTGTAGATGTATATTTGCACAATGGGCAGGACCGGACTGGAAGTCCTTCTAATTCTGTTCACTTCATCGCAATAATGTTCCAATCTCTCGTAGGTCTTCAAACCAATCGTGGAGAGATTCGGAGTTCAGTTTGACTGCGATTTAAGAATGAGGTATTTGAGCGTAACTTTGGTTTAGTTTGATCTGATTGTAATCGTTAAAGTTGAAACATGTTCAAACTATTTTTCTTTGAAAACAGAGGATACTATCCTAAGGGAGGTGGTGAGGTGGTGCTCAAGGTGAACCCTGTGAAGGAACTGAGTCCCATCAACATGACAGAAAGAGGAAACATCACCAAGATCTATGGAAGGGCCTTTGTAGCTGGAGTGCTGCCCTTCAAGGTATAAGATTGTTAACTTTTTTTTTTTTTTTTTTTTTTTTTTTTTGTGGTTAGCTTAACTACTTATTTTCGCGCTGATTGAACATGGAAAAAAAATCAACCACTACATTTAAAAAAAAAAGATGGCTTAACCTCATTACATTTAAATCATAACTTATTTTTTTTACTTAGATCTTAATTGTGTTGCCACTTTATTTGCGATTCTTGTTTTCGTAACTTGCTCTGGGACAAAGACCCCTCAACCACAACATGCTTAATTTTTTTTACTTTGCTGCATAATTTACATTTTCTTTTTTTTCGTAACTTTTTAACCACAACATGCTTTGTTTGTTTTTCGCTACATATGCATTATTTAATGATGTAACTAGCATTGGAAAAAAACACAACATAGTTTTTTTTTTGTTTTTTGTAACTAGAATTGGAAAAAGCTCCCTAACCACAACATGCTTTTCATTGTTGTTGTTGTTGTTTTTTTAATTTCACTGCATATACATTAACAAAGTAACTAGCATTTAGAGAAGGAAAAAAAAACTTAACAACAACAAAACATGGTTCTTTTGTTTATTTTATTTATTATCAAAAGAAATGTAAATTCTCACTAATCTAGGATTAAGTCCATAAGGGACCTTGAAAAAAGTATGTAAACCACAACATGCTTTGTTTTTTTTTTTTACCTTTTTAATCAGCATTGTTTGGAAAACGTGACATTGATGTTTATGAAACTATTTATTTTCCAACTGCTCTTAACTTCACTATGAACTTTGATTGTTCTTGATGTTCAGTTGGCGAAGGACATGTCCACGGCAGCAGTTCGCACTATCAGGAAAGAAATCAAAGACCTGTATATCAACATTCAGTCTCTGCAAGAGAAAGACAAGGCCTGTGGAAACGGCAATGGGATCATGTGAGTACATCAGGTCTCAAACAGTCCTCTGCAGTTGTTTTGGGGTTTCGTTTGATTAATGTCTGTATATTTTCTGTCTCCTGGCAGAATAATTGCAGAATCATCCACCGGCTGCATATTTGCAGGGTCATCTCTTGGCAAAAAAGGTAAGGGTTGTCTGGCTGCCCAGTCCTGAAGAATTAGTTCAGTATTGTAGTTTTGGCACTAGAGGGCGATACGTCACAAAGGAAAGCTTGTTCATTTCTGCTTTGAGTTTTAGTTTGGACAAGACAATATGTTCCAATGTGTTCCCCTACCATTAATTGGATGATACATTCTTAAACTTGATAATATGAATTGAAAATGTGATTGTTGTTCATATTCCCTCTTTGTCCCCAGGTGTGTATGCTGACAAAGTTGGCATTGAGGCTGCAGAAATGTTGCTAAGGAACATCAGACATAATGGTTGCGTGGACGAGTTCTTGCAAGACCAGGTCAGACACACAAACACTCGACTGTTTCAGAGCGACATAACAAATACATGCTCGTCTGGAGAGTAATTATATGTATCTTTTTACAGCTTATTATTTTCATGGCCTTGGCAAACGGCACATCCAGAATGCGAACTGGCCCAGTAACACTCCACACGCAAACGGCAATCCACGTCGCTGAGCAGCTCACGAATGTAAGTTCAGACATGAACGGGGCTTTCGCACCAGGTAGTTATAGGAACTAGCCAACACGACGGTCCCCCAAAAATGAGATAATCGCCATATTCCTGGTTGCATTTGCACCGCCGGTAGCAACTCTAAAGTGGCGTAAGCCGGCTGACAGCGACTTCATTTAAGTCTGGCATTCAACAACTAGAGGACACTGTGATCAGTTGAGAAGTGATCCATCCATCTATTGCTGTTTTCCATGTTCATGGATGTTTACATGGTTTTTTAAATATGCCGGTTACCGGCGTTTCATATGGCATGCATTTGACCATTCAATGTACGCTTGCGTCACTTGTAGATCCTACTGTGCTGGGTTAGACCCTACTCTGAAGTAGGAGCTAATTTAGTCCCCTCAAAAGGCGTTCCTATAACTAAAATCGGTCCCAGTTCCTGCAGTACGCCAAACAGCCAAAAAGCGGGTACTTCCGCCAATAGTTATAGGAACCAACATTCCTCTGGTGTGGAAGCCTATATAGGCACCTTTGTTTTAAAAAAAAAAACTAGGGGACTACAATTATTACAATCAATTACAATTTTCTCTCTTTTACAGGCGAAATTTGTTATACGCAAAGCAGAGGATGAGCACGGCAACAACGACACCTACATAATCGAGTGCCAGGGAGTGGGTGCAACCAATCCTAGCTTGTAAACGCACAGATCCGTCGTCCTTGGCTTGTCCCCAGCCGAGATAAGGAGGACTTGTAGCAGAAACACACTACTACTGTAACCGACTGGATGACGCAAAGATAAAATCATTATCTTTACGTTTTTCACGATTAACGATTAGCTTTCTTGCGCTGACCACCACGTCAGTCCATATTTGTCCCTTACGACTGTTGTGTCCCCCTCCAAAACTTTTGTTGTTACTCAGGGTATTGCCTTACACTGTACTGAAATGTCACCTTCGCAATATTCGCCCAATCCTGTCGCATCAGTCAAATTTGTTTTTCGCACGCTAACACAAGCCTTAAAGTTTCATTAAACCCTTTCAATACTGCGGTCTGCTGTTAACGATAACTATAGCCTAATCAATTTGCATGGACGTAGTAAAATACATGTATGTCACTGGTAAATTTAGTGCACTGTGTGTACGCGGAGGAAAAGTTTTCCATCCAAGTTTTGGTTCCATGTAGCTGCTTTTTTTTTTTTTTTTTTTTTTTTTTTTTTTTTTTTGTATTTGTTATTTAAGTCATTGTGTTGGTAAGAAACAAATTTCCGAAATTCCATTGCCATCTTACTATATTTTCATTGCAGTTATTAGACTTTATTGCTTTAATTTTGATTCTGAAAATGTTTCATTCTTGGTTTGTTATTTATAAGATGGAATTTCAGATTTTTTTTTTGATGCATTTATTTTTGCTTTTTTTTGGCTACTTTAGGTGACCATGTTCTTTTGTTATTTGCATTAAATAACTTTTTTTCTTTTTTTTTTTTGAGGAGAAAAATACAATAAAATGTTTGATAGACACAATATTCTATTTTGATTGTGTGGTTCTTTTATTTATTTTAAAAAAAAGTTCATTTACCTGTATTTAATCTATTAGGTGTATTTGCTCTTTTAAAAGTGAACTGTTTTAATGTAATTCAGGCATTGGCTACCTTTCGCAGTCTTAAAGAGCACTTGGGGCATTTAAAGCTGTTTATGTGGCACATATAAAGGGCTACTGAACAACTTATCTAAGTGAACGCTCTTGTCGGCTTATAGGGCAAATCTTCACATTTAGCTCACCCTAGAGACAGCCTACAAGTGTTAGCTGTTGCCGGTCCAACTGGAGTCTCTTCCCTCAGCTCTTTTGTGTTCCAGGCCGGAACAATTACTGCCGGCAGATGCCAGGACAATAGAGGGAGCAGAAGAGAATAGGGGAAGCCATGTGATGATGCGTGAATATGCATAGAGCCCTTGGGTCTGGAAAGGGCACATCTACATTGTTAAAACGAGAAGCCTCCCTGTGGGGGGCGGTGGGTGTGGCTTCTGAACCACTTTCAATGGGTCTTCAGTCTGATCATTGGCTGTCCGGTGCATCTGTTGCTGTGGGGAGTAATTAAACTGGCAAAGCAGAAAAGAAAATCTTTGCATATGGGCTGGAGGATCAAACAAACAAATTAATGAATAAATTTAAAACTTGAGTTTGTTTTTATATGTTCATTTTGTAATTGAGATTTTGATATTAATTTTAAAGTTTGGATGTTTTAATTGATTAAAAAAAAGGTAAAATTAATAATTACTAATAAAATGAAGCTACTGACAAAAATCACTATAAGGAAAATATTTGCATATGGTCTGGATGATCAAACAAACTTATTAAAAACTTTTATGTAATGTAGTTAAATATAAAAAGTAAAAACTAAACAAAAAATTGCAGTTCGTAACGTAATCCGTTAGATTACACATTTAAGGTAATATAATCTGACTACTTTTTGATTACTGTTAGATTACTTTTGACCTTTCTTATCTCTAGAATAATATTGTACCATATTAATATAAAAATACAAAGAAAAAGAAAATATATTCCATTGTTTGTAATCAACAACATGAAGTACATTGATGGAACTGCAGGGGTTTGTGAGTTAACAAAAAAATATTGAGTAATAAATTAAGTAATAAATTAATATAGCCTATATATATATATATATATAAATAATTTGTTTACCTGCATGTCTTGACAATTAACTGAAATTAGAGAACATGAACGTAATTTTATTTATTATTATTATTGACTTATCAATGCATTATCAACTATCAATGTATTTTGAATTATATATATATATATATATATATATATATATATATAGAGAGAGAGAGAGAGAGAGAGAAATAAAAAATTACAACATTTTTATTTATTATTGGAAGCTACTCACAAAAATCACTATAAAAGAAAATCTTTGCATATGGCCTGAATAATCAAACAAATTAATGTTAAAACAATTAAATGGTTAAAACTATTAATTTTAAATATTTATTATTAAACATTAATACATTTTTTTATATTTATATACATTTATTTATATATTATGTTTTACATCAAGTTTATAATTGGAATTTGGATTAATTTTAATTTTGATATACAATTTACAGAAAAATCCAAAATTTAAAACTCGGATTATTTACAAAAAATTATAAATATATTTATGTAGGCTAAATATTGTTTTTATATTAATTTTATAATTGAAATTCAGATTACAAGAAGTTACTGACATAAGTCTGCCTTGGAAAGGTTATGTAAAAATCAGACATAATCTACATCCCTGGCTTATACATTTGTACATAAATCTTGCTGTTATGATAATGCTGTGGTCAGAGCTGAGTGAACAAAGTAATGAGTTTTATGACTTTGTGGTTTGGTGCACAGAAGATGACATCAATGGCAAATTTACACATGACCTACTTTGACATGCAGCATAATGATTAATGCTAGGCATTATACCTGCTCTGTTCAATAGTGTAGAACTTGCTTGACTTTAATTAAATGAACAGTATGATGGTTTTTAATAGCTGTACGGACTTTGCACTGCATTAGATTAGATATGGTGACAGGACGGATAACACAAGCTCACTGTATTTGCCAAAGCATGAAACTCCATGGTGATAAATCTATTACAAATATTTTTCATAATGAATATGGCGCAACATATGGAGTATCAATCTAGGCACACAAGAATTTTGTTAGAACGTAATGTTTTGTCATTAAATAAACAAAATAGTGTTATTTTAGTATCATTGAGATACCATTCATATTTTTAATTATAATTTATTTTTTTGAGTAAGTTAAAGTTTGAGTAAGTTTGTGTTTTTGTGATTATTATTGTTGTGTTTTTTATATATGTCTATTTGTTTTATATTATGTTTTATGGAATTATACATGAAGAACCTTTAACATCCATAGAACCTTTAAGTTCCACAAACGATTCTTTATAGTGGAAAAAGATTCTTTAGTTCATTAAAATGTTCTTCAAACAAAAAAAATGGTTCTTTTAAGAACTGTTAACTGAATAACTGAACCAAAATTCACTTCACTGTGAAAAGCCCCTTTTGGAACCTTTAATTTTAAGAGTGTACAGTAAGTCGTGTACGTGACCTTAATCACCTCTTGTAAACCGTGTCAATAGCTGACCTCAAAACAGTGAAATCACTCTTCATTTAGCACATTCACCGTCTTCATGAAACCCAGTTCAATCTGCTTCTTGTTTATTAGCTTTTCCATGATGTCAGAGCAGCATGTGAACCTGTACAAAACCACAACAATAGCCAGCATGCTCTAGAAAGCAGATGTACTGTGTGACAACTTGGAACGATATCCGGAGGAAGAAACGTCACATTAGTGCACTCCGTTCGGAAAAGTAACGTGAGGAACCTTGAAAGTCACACCTTGGCAGGACTGTAACAAGAGCGCCATATGAGGAAACCTGAGTGGGCCGCGTGAACCGGATCCTCCCTGTTCCACTGGCACACTCTGTCCCAGTAGACCACCACACACTTTGTGCTCTGGATGGTCCAGGTCCATTCCCGAGGGTCTCATCAAACCCAGTTCTGCTAAACCTCCATGAAGGCATGTCAGACGTTGTGTCCTGGAGATCCCAGGAAAATAGCGAATGGAGCCAGTCAGCCACAGCCGTCAACAAGGTCTGGATCTCCTTGGTAGGAGGTAAGATGGACATTGTTTATGTACAGAAAAATATATGGAAGGAGCAAAATGTTGTTTATTGGAGCTCAGAAAATCCTTGCGTGAAGACTTAGTTGCATGTGACACCAGTCCTCCTTAATTCATTTGGAATTGTAGCAGGATATCATGGATGCATTGATTTTTTTTTCATGATGAAAGGGATAGTTCATCCAAAAATGAAAATTCTGTCATGTCATTCCAAACCTATAAATATATATATATATATTTTATATTAAAAAAAAAAAAAAAATATATATATATATATATATATATATATATATATAAATGTTTAGTTTTTTTAAAGTTTGTATTTTATTTTTATTGATAATTGTATTAATCAATAAATAGTTACTTATTTTAAATGTATATAATTGTATTTATGTGTATACAATTAATATTTATTAATTTTTATTTATTTATTAATGTTTAAATATTTAAAATTAGATTGTTGAGAATAATTTTAATTCTATATATTTATAAAAACGTGTTTATTTATATATTATATTTTTTATTAATTTCATAAATGGGATTTCAAGATTAAAGTTAAGATTTTAAAGTTTGTATTTTTAAAATGGTTAAATAATTGCTCATTTTAAATTTAAAACGAATAATTATTACATTTTATTGAACTTAATTATTACATTTTTAAACAGTGCATGGGTACCAAAATATTTCGGACCCCATTGACTTTCATTGCATAGAAAAAAATATCTTCTTTTATGTTCCACTAAAGAAAGAAAGTCAAGTCACCTTTATATAGTGCTTTTTACAATGCAGATTGTGTCAAAGCAGCTGATAACATTGATAACTAACTGGTATATAGTTTTGGCTGCACAGCAGCTCTTAAAGAATAGTGTCAATGCAGGCAATCAAAGCACTGTTGAATATCAAATGTCAAGTCAAATGTCAAGTGTCAAAGAAAGGAGGTTTGGAATGGGTGAGTAAAAGATGACACAATTCTCATTTTTTTGGTTGCAACCAACACCACCCACCTTTCAGGCTCTAATAAAATGCTAACAGAATATCAACAGAAAGAAGCACAAGCTAGTTCCTATAGCCAAGGGGCAGCAAGTTCACTGTTGTTTACTCATTTGCAGATTATTCAAATCCCACGGCAATGCACCAAAACATCCTGGTTTGTTTTGTTTTCTGCCTAAGCACATAAAACAATAGCGAAAGATCAGACTGAGCTGTCATGAAAAGACCCACATTTGCTAATCTCCTTCATGATGTCCATCTGCTCAGACTGAACTATCAGAAGCCGCGGTGTGACAGTCTCTACATGATCTCTCTCCAGCTGTTGATGACCAGAATAAACAGTCTGGTGTGGGCGAACGATATTTGAGCTCAGATTGTCTGGCGGCTCGTGTGTTTGGGTTCATGCTATGTGCCATAATGAGAAATAATGAAGTCTAAACGATAGATAGATAAAAAAAAACGTACAAATATACAAATAGGGCATTGAAAAACAACACAATTTTGTAATAATTATTACGTGAATTCGCTGGTTGATGTCGTCTCACTCACTGAGAGTAAAAACAACTTCTTGTCCTCTGATTGGTCGAGCCCGAGTACCAGCCTTCCGCGCAGCCGATTGGACAGCGCGGCACCACGTGACGTCCCTTTAAGATCTTTCTTGACTGGCCGCGACCATGGCAAAGGAAAGATTTCCACCTAATGACCAGGGCAGAGTTGCAGTGCAAAGGCTCGCGATTTATATCTGCCTAGTTTGAAGCGAAAAGGGATATATAATACGACGAATGGCGGTTTGACGTTTCACGCGAGGGGAAAAAAAAAAACCTCCTGCTCATTCAAGCACTTTTACGCGGGACGCGAAATGACGCACCTTGAGTTGTTTTAGGTTTTTTCTTCAAATTTTACTCGTGGAGGAATGCCACAAGATTCAAGTGCCTTATTTGCACATTTCTTTGGGGTTTTTTGTTCTTGAGCTACTCGGAATATTTGCAACATCAGTGAAGAGAGAAGTTGCATCGGTGAGAGGAAGCGGATTTTAAAGCAGCAGTAGTTTGTTCTTCTTTTAGTAGCTGCGCCTCACTCGCGCGCGCCGCCGATGACTCTAGACAACTTAAAACATTCCGCGATACTCACAACCTTATTTAAAATGGCTGACGATAATGATTTAATAGGTGCTTCGGAGTTTATTAAAGGTGAGTTTGAGTTTCTGTATGGATAACTTTGATTCATTGTGCTGCCTCAGACTTGTTTCAGTTATCAGATAAACAGATGGGTGTGTGTAAACAATTATCGGACACCAACTTTTTCTGTGTTGTTGTAGATTATTTTTTATTTACAAACTTATTTAAGAAATACAGCAAGTCTAATTTATGTATGTTTGTTTTTAATTTATTTATTTTATATCATATTTGCATGAGAAATATTTTATTGAAACATAATAATAAATGTGTTTTGTATTTAATTGTGTATAAATTCATATAGGTAATGTATCCAACCCTGTTACCATGATAATTATTTACAACTATTTTAACTTTTATTAAAATTGTATGCAAAACATTGTCATAATGACAGTATCTTTTTGAGGACAAGTAATCCACCCTGTTATCACTGTATTTTAAAATTTAGCCCTATAGTCTATTACTTATAAACCCTTTGTAGTGTCCTCAAACACTTGCCTCGTAATGGGTAAAAACTATCAACCTTGTTATTTCGATATATACTTACTTGTGTTGAATTTTCAATTGGCACAGAGCAGTTTATACCTACATTTATACTTAAAGACATCCTTTATCTGATCATGTAAAATCACACACTTAATTTAATGACCAAGTACTTAATATCATTCCAAGTGGATTTGTGGAGACACTTATTTTTGTCAAATCTGGTGAGAAAAACCCTTCATTTATGGAACATACTTCATTTTCCTCTTACCATATTGACTAAAGTTCAAGTATTGTGATAATTCACATCTCGTTTTTTAGTGCATTTAAAGCTAGTCCACTGGATAAGTCCATTGTTGCACACGATTAAGTCCAAGCCAATAATCCGATGATAAAATCTTATCTCTGAAGAGTATTAATAGTCGTTTTATAACTGTACCAACTTGTTTAATCGACCATGTGGTTTTTTTTTTTCTCTCTCTTTTTTTCAGATCGACTCTATTTTGCAACCTTAAGGAGCAAGCCGAAAAGCACTGCAAATACGCATTACTTTAGCACGGATGAGGAGTTTGTGTACGAAAAGTGAGTTTACCCTCCCTCAGTCATCTTTTAGAGCCAAAACCCCCTGCAGGCAAGAAATGGTTCCAGAGTCTGTTACATAACTCTTTAATCGAATGCATCCTTCAGTAAAAGTTGCATTTTTATCTCCAAACTTCCATAATGGACCTGTCAATCATTTATTTAGAGTTTCCGGATGTGGGAGGATTGGTGAAAAATGGAAATGATGTTCTTCACATCACTCTGACACATATTTTGACAGGCAACACTTTCTGAGACTTCTAAGGATGGATGATGGTCTGTTTTAAGGGGCCCATCTTATCAGAATTGCAAAATATAATGTCCAAATACAAAAAAACAATACATTGCAATTTGCAACTTTATTGCTTATATTTGAAATTGCAAGTATGAGTGCACCATATGCATAGTACATTGAAAAAGTGATGACAACTTTTTTTTTTTCTTTCTATGTCAGTTTAACACCTGCAGTGGCCTGTTTCTAGGTGTTTTGGCCACAGATGGAGGCCCTGTACTAGAGGCCCCGTGGCCCTGGCCCCATTAGCCTGAGCCATAGTTAACTTCTTAAATAATTGTACAAATATATGACTTTCTTCATTAAACAATGAAGTTTCATGAGATTGTTCTTTTTTTCTTCTTCTTTTCATTTTTATAGCTTTTATGCAGATTTTGGACCCCTCAATCTTGCCATGCTGTACAGATACTGCTGTAAACTCAACAAAAAGCTCAAGGTGAGTCAAACACCTGCTTGATTTATTACGATCCTCCTGAAGAATGTGCAGTATGTAGCTACAACAATTAAAAAAAGCTGAGGAATTTGCACTCACACCCTCTTCGGTAGATATTTTGGGCTGTCCGATGTGCTGACGTTTCCTTTGTTTGTAATACGGGATGGGAATTTAAACTTAATGATACAGCATTGAGCTTCAGCTACTAGAAAACATCCTGTTTAGCCCTCACTTTATCAAGTCATCAGCTTGTTCTATGCCATGTATGTAAGGCAAAACCGCGTGTGCTCATTTTAAATAAAAGCGACTTTGACCAGCATTTTAATGTGGACCGAGAGTGTCTCCTGAGACCACAGGATGTTCTTATCTCAGGGCCTTTATGAGAATCAGCAGTTCAGGCCATGAAGAGATTTCTTCTTGAAGGAATATTCCTGATTTGGTACATTTGGGTAATGCTGATTACCACAAAAAACAATTTTTCCCTCCTTTTCTTTAAAAAAAGGAGCCAAAAAATATGGATTACAACTGAGGAGCTTACAATGGAAATTAATGGGAATTTGTAAATGATAAAGCAACAAGACAAAGAAAGAGTGTTAAAGGATTAGTTCACTTTAAAATGAAAATTACCCCATGATTTACTCACCCTCAAGCCATCCTAGGTGTTTATGACTTACGCCATGCCATAACTTATTATGCTACGCCATGATGTACTATGCGACATCCTACATTGTCGCGTAAGTTATGCTTTAGATGTAAGCAGGCTCTGTATGGCAGTTTGGCTGGAAGTTAGTTATATTGCTTTATAACGTGTTAAATATGGATTTTTTTTTTTTTATACAAGTTCATCACTTGACATGTCAAACTCATGACCCCAATTCACTGCCATTATAAAGCTTGATGGCATCAGCGTGTTTATTAATATAACTCCGAATGTATTCACAAGACAACTTGCATTAATTGGTGGGGACGTACTGCCGACTGTTGTCGACAAATGTTGGCGCCGTGAGACGGGAGGATGAAGGCCGGGACGGTAGAGACTCTGTCCGGCCTCATATCATTGGTTGTCGGTGGGATGGGAGGATGAAGGCCGAGGCGGGAGATAGTCTGTTCAGCCCCATTCACCAAAAACAGCGGATTATCAGTGAATCCCAGCTGTCTGATGAAAGTTTGTAAAACTATCCGGTGTAGAACGATCATTTAAGAGACAAAATTAATCCACCCCTTCTTCATATCATTGTTTTAGGAAATTTAAATAAGGAGAAGGAGCTCTCTTGTGTATTATAAGAACCCTGACAATATTTGCGTGACGAAGGCATTACGAGCTAAATGTGTAAAGGGCTGTATAACTAACGGTAATGACACTCGAGATTGAGCGAGTGAACCCCTGTAGCGTTAGGGGCGGCGCCATGCTTGGTGCGTCATCGACAGTTATATAGTGTCGGGGGCGGGCCCATGCTCAGGGGCTCCAGTGCGTCATCGGACCAGTGCCCAAGGAAGTCGACCGGAAGTTGAAGTCGGCCGCGTGCCGCCATCTTGTAGCAGAACTTCACTTGCGTTAGCCATGCCATTGACTCCCATTCATTTTGGCGTCACTTTGACAGCAAATAACTTTACATCTGAGGCGTTTAAAGACTCCATTTGTCCATTATTTATTTCTAAAGATACACAACAATGTATAAAGGGCTCCATTACCTTCTATGTTACATTATGGCCCCGTAGAAACAGTTTTTGTAAAAATAGGCTAATGATTGCGTCATAACCACTCGACTCTCTGTCGCACAGTAGAGAAATTACCGTACAGACAGGAGGAGAAGCTCGCAGGCAATAGTATGCATTAACTTAATATGGCGTACTGGCGTTACATTTTAAAATACTATACAAAATAATTAATCAGAATAATTACTCCTGCTCACTCACGCCAAAGAACTCCCCGCTCAAGCTCGCCATCTCTGCAAGATTAACGATGGCAGTTTGCACGCACAGCTACTAGAAGATTTACATCTGTCAGACAGGTTGCTGACGTCATCAAGCTTAGTTTGAGTCTGCGCGTCAGAAACGGAAGTGCTAAAAATCGCTAAAAATGGGCTTCACTTGTCTCAATTGAGTTCCAATGGGGTCGCTGTGTCCATTTCTTTTACTGTCTATGCATCGGACCCCCGTTTTAATTCTGCCCAAAAAATCCTGAACACAGAATTGGTGAAAAACTGTTTAATGCTCTAACTTCACAATTCAGCACTACACAATTCACAGCCTTTGTAATGTGTTTCAGCAATACTTTTGTAACATTTATAACGTGTTTAGAAACAATTCTCAGAATTGACTTTTACAGGGACTTTAAGGATGAGTAAATCACGGGGTAATTTTCATTTTAAAGTGAACTAATCCTTTAATATACAAATCACTAACTAACCTTTTCTGTGTAAATTTCTATCCAATTTTAGAACTTGAATTTAAACTGCTTTACAGCTCAAAAAATACACAGGTTTTAACAGAACAATTAATAGAAGTGCTTGGATATAATCAAATGCTTCACTTTTCTGCTTTTAAGTGCTCTAAAAATTGGCCACATATTAAGTTTATCACCTCCATTATTGCTTTTTTTAAAGAAAAGAGAGAGAAGTTATTTTTTTTTTTTTTGTCGCACTTAACATGTACTGAACCCGAACTATTCCTTTAATCCACAATTCAACTATATGAAACCAAACCTTTAATCTGATACCTATTTATTGAGCGGTACTCACCCTCATGTCATTCCAAACCCATAAGACTTTTGTTCATCTACGGAACACAAATGTTTCTTTTTGATGAAATCTGAGCGATTTCTGTCCCTCCATAGACAGCTATGCAGCTGCAGCTTTTTCAAAAAGATCATAAAGAGATCGTGAAATAATCCATATGAATTGAGTGGTTTATTCCAAATTTTCTGAGGAGACTCAATCACTTTTTATGATGAACAGATTTAATTTAGGCTTTTACTCACATATAATCACTGATCAGCAAACATAAACAGAAGCTCAACCAAACCTGAATGATGTGCGAGAACAAACCTCTTTAGGAAGCTCAAACGTGTTGCGTAACCGATGAGGTTCATTCTCGTGTGTTACCCAGCTCAAGATCAATGTTTACATGACTAAACCGCTCTGTTCATATGGATTAGTTTTACGATGTCTTTATGAACTTTTTGAAGCAAAGTTTCAATTGCATAGGCTGCCTTATAGAGGGACAGAAAGCTTGCAGATTTCATCAAAAAGATCTTCATTTGTGTTCCGAAGCTGAACTAAGGTCTTACAGGTTTAGAACGACATAAAGTTGAGTAATTAATGACAGAATTATCATTCTTGGGTGAACTAACCCTCAAAGTTCTTGCACAGTGGTGCATCTTGTTCACTTGTTATCCACTAGGCCAAAGTTTCACAAGTCCAACTTTTTCTTGCAATTGTCACGGAACTTAGCAGGATATCAGCAAGGTATCTACTACAATCTACTTCGATCTCTGTGTTCACGGTCTGCTGAGAAAGTGAGTTGCTTGTTATGTCAGCATTCTTGATCTTTTAGGCCTGATCCTCGCTCCTACCAGATGTAAACAAATGTTGGGATTAGACATGACCTTTTTCCTTTCATCCAGACTTAAGCAGCAGCCACTGGCATTGGCCTTGCCATGTGGTTCATGCGTGTCCTGAGGATTTATGGAGGAGGATTAGATGTCTGAGTACTGCTCTGCAAGCATCAGTTGTGATGGGGAGGGGCATGGGATCCATCCCAATCCATCAGCTCCCAGATTTTCCATTCGATTGAAAATATAGACACTGTTTAAAGGGTAATGTTTGGTTGGGGGTGGGTAGCATTAGGTACCACTCACTCTGGGTTTTTACTAAGGTTACACTAGTTGCTTTCCGAAACCTAGTGAGCTGCCTTACTTGCTACTAGCTACCTAGGCAGCTACGTTCTAACTGAAACGAAACCCCATAAGTGACTGATTTGAACCACTACATAGGCGGAACCTCAAAGTGCCACACAAAATGTTGGCATGAGTTACATTAGCTTATTGCTACGCTAAGAGCACAAAGTTTTTTTTTTTTTTTTTTTTTTTTTTTAATAATTAGGCTATTTTACAATATTCTACATCAATAAGCACACTTATTATTAAACTTTCCTTTGTCCGCCGTCTTACTTTTTTTAACTTGCCACAATGCATTTTGGGATTACCTTCTTAACTAAGGATACTTGTGGTTCTACCTTTACATTTTGGTTAATGCGTCTTCAGAAATCCATTCCAACCACCTGCCTTTTGGAAAGCACCTTTGTTCCAAAACTAATTGAGCTTGCTAACTAGACTGCACATCTAGACAAAGATACAATGTTCTTCTGTTTTAGCAGAGTTTAGAAATATAGTTGTTGAGTTTCATCAGCTTTCAGAAGCATAAAATGGTTAACTCGACACAACGCCAACTTTAGTGTCCAATTAACCTAAATTGAGAGGTCAGCAAAGACGACAGAACCCCAAAGCACACTACATAGTGTCCATGTAGTGAATAATTCTGCTGACATGTCTCCTCTAAGCATCTGTCTAAGGTAAAGGAAGGCGTTTGAATAATCAACCTTTTTATCTTTGTGTTTTGTTCTGTGTTTCTAAAGCTGGCAAGGTGTAGTTCTCTCATGTGTTCATGTTTTGGAATATTAAAGGTAAAGTCCCGTGGTAAAGCATGATGTGTGTTCCTCCTAACCACTTTCACTACGTCCACACCCATCCAACCACATGTGAATGTCTCCGCCTGTTTCTAATTTACAAGTTGTTGCCTTAGAGATGACATTTTTTTTCTAACCTCACCAGTTTGGGCCTGCATGATTGGTTGTAAGCTGCGGGGACCACATAGCAAGAAGGGAAGCTTTGGTATCTGTTCTAGTGGTATCTGGTTCTTATCAGATCAGCTTTCTAGCATTGTTGAGCAGAGTTTGTGCATTCTCAAGTTGGTGTTTTTGAAGCACAGCCTGATATTTTTTTTTTTTTTTTTTTTTTTTTTAACTGTCAATCTTGAGATATTTTTTTTTTTACATTTTGGCAGCGATTTCTTCCCCCTATTAGCATAGCCACCTCCTGCATGTGGATGTTGTTATTTTAAATGAAAATTAACTTGCTGGGTAATTGTTAACTTTGTTTTGCTTATCGATTTGCCAGCAAAGTAAAAAGGTTCAACTCTGTGAGAACAGATGACCTGTTAGATAAGATATGGTTATAGAAAGGAAAAACATCTTGTTGACATTCAATATGGTTTTGCTTATTAAATTAACCTGGAAAATATAAAAGGTTTCAACCCTGTTGCTATGACTCTATGAGAGAAGATGACCTATATATCTTCAATTTCCAAACTAGTTTGCATTCAATATCGTTTTGCTTATTGATTTAAATTGGAAAGATAAAAGGATTCAACCCTGTTACTATGACTCTGTGAGAAAAGATGACCTCTAGAGCTGCACTTCCAGTCTAGTTGACTTTCAGTGTTGTCTTGCTTATCGATTCAGTTTGGAAAATAAAAGGGTTCAACCCTGTTGCTATGAATTTTGGAATATTTATGCTAAACATTAATAGGCAAAAAAGTAACAATTTTAAAGAGGTTCTCCTGGAAAAAAAAGGTTGAATTTCTTCCGAGCTCTCAGCTTTGGAAAATTTCTTTTCTTAGTTTTGCCTTTGGTGTATATTTCTTTTTCTTTGGGGGTGGATTGTAGGTGGACAAGTTTGATTCCTCATTTGTTGTGCCGGCAGTTTGATTTCACTGTTATTCCACCCCAGCCAAAGTTTTACTCTGCAGCATGTGGAGTGACACAGGAACAGATCTTTTGAGGGCTTTTCAGTTCAGCTCAGATCTAGCACAGATTATTCTGAAGCTTTTGGCGTGTGCCTGTGCATGAGTTGCCTTTTAGCAGCTACACGCTGCCTCTCTTGTGCACACATTTTGGCTCACCTGCAGCACCTCCCTGTGTTACTGCTGCAGCTGGGGCAGATGCAGCAACATCTGTCTCCAAATTCCCTCATGTTAAAGACACTCAATTGAGTTATCCAGAATACACCTCAAGCTAATTTAAGCAGGAAAAAAATGTTTTTAAGTGTGTGGAATTTGTTGGTGCCGAGATATTTACTGATGAGATTCTCATAACCTGTTTCCCAAACATCTAACCAGTCATGTTAACTAAATGGGTTTGAAGTGACTTTTACCTTAACCAAGATTTTAATTTCTAATTAAGTCAAGCCAACAAGTTTAACACTTGACGCAGTTCTCTTTTTCGTCATGTTAAAATAACAAAAAACAAAGATTGATGCAGTGACTAATGATCATTTTGTTTTGTTATAATAGCATTTTAAAGAAGACTTTATATCATTTATATTTGAGTTTCTTTAAGATACTGTTTCAGTGAAAACCATGTTGAATAATTGATTTTTATTTTTATTAAAATAGCATTCAGTGCTTCCCACAGGTTTGAAATATACTTGCGGTGATAGCCGGGCCAAAAAATCCTCCTATTACCCACGGCAAAAAATGGTCTACTACATGTGACAAACAAATAATGTGTGATTTTTTTTTTTTTAACAGTATTTTTATTTATTGAAATTTATTTTAATTACATAGCATATTACATTTAATTACATACTAATATTATGAATTATTATTCATTGTAAATTATTGTAAACAGCATTTAAATGGTTCACCTTTTCCTATGTTCTCCTTGCTGTCATATAGTGTCTCTCTCAGTGAATGGGACACAGATTTTACTAGTAAAATTTATATAATGAATAATATATGTGTCAAATAAAGTTCTTAGTCTTTTCTTCCTGTGGGGGAGACTACAATAATTTACTATGAATTAAATGGAAATCAAATTAAATACAATTTATTGTGTAACCAAAATACCAATAATGCCCAAAAGAAAAAACTTAGCATTTGAATTTTAATTATAAACAACCCCGAAATACACCGGGACTCTTATTTTGAAATATCTGTACTATTGCAGGCTGATCCTTCAGATTCTTACAACCGTATAAAACATTTTATATAAAGGCCATGAAAGTAGACATTTTAATAATTCATCAACTTGAGTTCATTAGCAATCGCTTGGCATAAATCTGCGCTTTTCATTGATCGAGAATCACTTTGAAGCAGTCTGAAGCGCTGTTGCGTGAGCTTGTAGAACGCACAACAGCGCCCCCTTGTGACTTTGCAAAATGCGGCGCCCGTTTGAATGTCAGCGGGAGTAAACAGTTCTGACGCACACATAATGAGCAGGTACGAAACGACTCGTTATTCAATCGCGGATGGTTTCATTATCTTGCGCGGATATAAAAGTATAAGAGGATAAAAATAATAAAAGCAAAAATGTGTCTCCAAATATACTTGGGCAGCCATTATTATACGTGGACGGTCCGCCCCAAGTAAAGTCTATGTGTGGGAAGCACTGGCATTGCTGCAGGTTTTGTTTTTTGTTTAAATTACAGTTTTGTTTCTTTAGAATGCCATTTAACATTTTGCCGTTTAATGCTGTTTTGTGCTAAAATGCTTTAAGCAAAAACTTTAATGATTGATCTAAATGTTGTTTTTATACATGTAAACCTACTGGAAAGTTGAACAACTGTTGATCTTTTTATTTAGTTTATCTTAAGCAATTTGTAGTTCATTTACATTAATTTTCTGTAATGAAAAAGACATTGAACAGTTGATGTAATGTAAGCTGTCTAAAATAAATTGCATGTTTGAAATGTATTCTTGTACATGCTTGCAGTGTAATGCATTTGTTTTTTGTTTCCAGTCGTTTACACTGACGAGAAAGAGGATTGTTCACTACACCAGCTTTGACCAGCGCAAAAGGGCTAACGCTGCTGTGCTCATCGGTGCTTATGCTGTGAGTATCCCACTTCTTTCTGTCCTTTTGTCTTCCTTTTTCACTGGCGTTAATTACTTTCGCCTGTCTCGAGGATTCATGCCCAGGATGGAATCTGTCATGACACTGCAAATTAGCTGCTCAGCTGTTTCCATCAAAACCAACAATCCTCCCACGTCGCAGCATCGACAGCAAATTCGTATGTAGTACGAAGTCTTCTCGGATGTTTGCCAGTGTCCTCATTCTGGCCTCCCCCTCAGAGAGAGCAACAGGCTGCTGACTGACTGGTACATCCCCCGTGTTGCGGCAGCACAATAACTACGTCCTTGACTGGATCGCATGCCAGTTTGTCCTTTTCCACTGCATTCATTCATCTATCCCACCACGTACACAGTGGCTCTTGTGAAACGCCATGTCTGCCTGAGCAATGCCAGCATTGGGCATCTACACACTTCCTGTTCCTGGCACTCTCATGGAAGGTCTTTGGTCCGGGCAGATTTATTGCTTTGTAAAAGGCACAGGTGCCATCTATAATGTGGGTCAGTGTACCATTCTGATAAACCCTCCATGTAAATGACTCTCCAGTTTCTGAGCCCTTTATAGGGGCACAGCACCAATTTTTTTCTGCAAATATTTTAATCCTCTTTTTAATAGCATGCACATTTACTTGAGTATTTTCAGTTTATTTGTGCTGATTTGTACTGACAAAGCAGCTACTGTCTCACACAATGAGATAAGCTCTGGGAGATAAGAACGCTTCATTCCTCATGAATATTGATGAGTCCTAAATGGCAACACGGAAAGGAAGTAGTATGAGATATGCTTCTCCAGTTTCCTTCAAAGAAGTCACTGTTAACTTGTTCCTTCTAGATCAGAAATTTGAAATATTGGGGAACTGAAAAGGGTGATAGTGTTATACACTATCAGCATCCTTTTTTCTGATCCTCTGCTATTCAAAAGGGGGGTTAGGGGGGGGGGGGGATCTGATGTTCTCTTGCTTTCCATTGGACGAGGGCCATGACGGGTTATAATCTGGCTTTTTGTATAATCTTACTTTGGACTGTTGTTATGCAATGGCTGCGTGCCACCATAAATCCTGTGTTGGATGTTTGTTGCTCCGACTCACCTCTCTACTTAAATCTTTTTGTTCCCTGTCTGCAGAGACTATATAGCTACATTCAAATAGCTGTTGAATGTGTCCCAAATGTGCCCCACTCCCCCTTTTTATTTTTAGTTTATTTTAAAAATGAACATAGACATTATAATGAACATCACAAAAAAAAGTGTCTTCTTTCCTTGCAAACCTGGTCTTTGCATTTCTAATTATCTTGCAAATGTCTCTCAAAGTTGGTGTACTACCTCAAAATCTGTCTACTAGGAATGGTCACATTTACCCTTTCAGTCTAAATTTAGTCTGAACCCTGATCCTGGACTTAAATGGAAACTCATTTTAGCTACCTTCATAAAACCCAACCTCTGGAGACAGCTGTCAAATCATGCGGATTCTCTCCTATAAACTCAATAATGTGCTCAAGATGGACTTGGACTCTCATCTCTCTTTATACTTCGCATAAAACCATGGTTCTGCTCCGTGTGGGCTTGCCTGTTACTCTTTGCGTGCATGGACGTGCTTTCAATGTAATTTGTCTTTCTGCTTGCAGTGAATCTTCTGTAAGTGGGTTGTTATTGATCCAGGCTTGTGTGGGATGTGCTTCTCTGGCAAGTGCAGATGTTTGCTGCTGATCTGCCCTACAGTAGACGACCCAGTTTTATCATGTGAAAGAGATTATTTGTACTGGTTGAACAGCTGGGGCCAAGATCTTCCATCGTTTCTCTGGGTCACATGGGACACTAGGGCGCAACACAAACAAACAAGTTCTGACCCTTCTCACGAGACTGAACTTAATCCTCGGAACTGTTCAGCTAATTGTTCGTTGGTGCATATTTCATGAGCTTGTGCACAAATTATAAAGCTCTGGCCTTCTGCCGAACAAAAAACAGCCTTCACAAACAGTCACTTGAACTCTCTCCTAGTTTGTTTGTTGTCAAGTACTAGAGGGCTTAAAAAATGAGTTCATCCAAAAATGAAAATTCTGTCATTCACATTGTTCCAGATCTGTGTGACTGACTGACTTTTGTGGAAAAGTGTGCAGGTCGCCCTTTTCCATGCGATTTTACAGTGAATGGGGACTAAGGCTTTAAAGCTTAATAAGATGCAAAAGTGCCAAAAAAAGGATCATAAAGTGGTGAATACATCTATATTCAATATCTTCTGAAGTTGTATAATCAATATACTGCATTTTTCAGAATAAAAGTTGAGTTTTTCATTTCCGACATGCCAGTTTTTCATTTCCCACACGCTGGTAGTTTTAGTTTAGATTTGTTTTTTTTAGTACATTCATTTAGGCTTGCTGTTTATAATACATTTGGTTTATAATTTATTTTTTATGCTTACGTTTGTCATTCTTGTTCTGTTCTGAATGTTGTTAAATTTAAAGCCTCTGAATGAGGGGAACTATAATATCCATGTTGTTTTATTTACAGAAATTTTTACATGACTGGCACTGATGCAACTTATCTGTCTTTTTTATCTGTCCAGTTTTGACTCTATGAAAAATGTTTTGGCTATTATTTTCCAGAAAATACGGTAGTTATTTACAGAAATGCCATGTCAGATTTTTGAATAAATCATTCTTCTCAGTCAAAGTCAGATTATAAAAAAAATTGTATGAAAAACTTCATACAAGTTAAAAATGATGTGAGTAAATCACATTATTTTTTATTTTTTTTGAGCTAGCCCTTTTTCTATATTTTATGCATGTTGGACATTTCTTTTTCGTGTTGGCACTGCTGTGCTGCTTTCTGACACCAAGCCACAGAAATGTTCAAGGAGTGAGCAGAGATCTTATTATAGAGCTCTTTCTCTCTGTGATGTCAAGAGGGATTGGCATGCATGAAGGGAATAGATGACCGCTAAAACTCGTCACTTCAGCAAGCCTGTGTGTGTGACTGCCTCACTGTGCCGTGACAAGTCGTCCCAACTTGAGAAGGGCCCCATTGTGCTGAGCCACAGCATCTCATCTGTGTGACACATTCTGCCTGAACATCACTTCCCTGAAAGTGCATTTGTGTATGGGATAAAGAGGAACGTGGACGGACATGGATAGGAAAATGACTGAGTAGGCCGTTGGGAAGTAGTGATGTCCAATTTACTAGTACTACAACTTAAACTTACTTCAGTTAGTTGCCAAGGCAACATTTCTTAATTTCATTTAATCTAAAATTGTTCATCTAACATTTATATTTTATTTTATTTCAGCTTTATTTCATTACAGAAAATAATTTTTTATTAGTTTTAGTTAACAACAACACTGATGTTAGTCTATAAAATAAATACTTACCATTACCATTCAGCTAATGGTGCACTAATGTCATTTCCTGTTCCTGTTTCCTGTCTCAGGTGATTTACCTAAAGAAAACACCAGAGGAAGCCTACAGAGCCCTGACTTCAGGCTCCAATGCCTCATATCTTCCCTTCAGGTAAGACGGCCCCATATCCACATCATCTGCAACATGGGAATTTACTTGGCTATGTGTTGTTCTCCTTTAAAAAAGCCAGTTGTTTCCAAAACTAAGTTTGTATATATTGCCTCATTTCTTGCCTCTCCCTCTCTTATCGCACATTGCATTCTAATCTGATTTTGTGCGAAATATAGTCTCTCTTGTGGCTCACAGGGTTTTTTAAATGCGATAAACTTCTTTGCCCAGATAAATAAACGGGGAAAGTGGAAAAGCAGCATGGCCCTTTTTTTTGGAAGCCATGAAGCCGGCATCTATATCGTGATGTTCATAATTGCAGCAGGGTTAGATTATCTTGCTCCTACTGGTTGACATCTCTGCCTTTTAATTTGGGATTATGGAGTCCGGCCGGGTCAGCGCACTCATGTAATCCCTTCTCTTGAGCTGAATTCTGGACTCGGTTCAAAAATGTCACAAAGGACAGGACATTAGAACCTATGAGCTGACCGCCATACATAAGGCAAAATGCCCTTGAGTAGAAGGAAAACTGTCTGTGGCAGGTTCTAGACTCAATGCAGTTGGTGTGTGGTGGAAATCTGCTCTGTCTGATTTGTGAATGGGTCAAAGGAAATATTCTGTTGTGAATGGGGCCTTCTTGTTGAGTAATAGTGCTGGCATTTTAAATCTTTTTTACTCTGTTATTGGAAGGTGTTACTGTTATGTAATTGTCTCCACACTCGGTGCGAGTCTATTTTTCCTGTCATACCATACGTAAGACGCAAGTTGTGGATTTGTGCCAGTGTGACTGGTGTTCTGTTATTCCACCATCCAGCCGCCCTGTGAGATGCCAGTCGTGGCTCCAATACGCCCCCCTGCTGTTTATCAAAATGACAAAGAATTCCCATGGTGATATTATTGCCATCTCTTAAAACACTGTCCTCCTTCTTTTAAAACCTCTCACAAAAATCACACACTCGTATACGCATTTTTCATTACCATATAGTTAGTATTCTGGGCTAGTCAATCCTGTTGGCTGTTTTTTTGCCACCAGATGAGATTTGACCCCTCAGCTCATCCTCCCTATTCACTGAACCAGAAACACAAGTCTTGAAGTTCACCCAGTCCAAGCACATAGTTGCAGATTCTGTTATGTGCGCATATATAATGAGGGATGTGAAGAAAGGCAGGGTGACCCGTGCCCTCATTGAACAGAGATGTTCATTGTTGAAGTGGACTCTCATTGGCTAATGATTCTGAGCCGTATACACTGAATAGTGAAGAGGCCTACATTTTCTGAATCTGCAATCTTCAGTGCAGTACCGCAATTCTTTTAGCCAAGGGTTTATGAATTTATGGATCAAGCCATATATCTGCACTTTCTGAGATGTGCTGTAAGCGCTTCCGGTATAGATTAGCTCTGGCCTTCAAACAGTTTGGAACTGTCAGTCACTGGATGCAAACAGGAAACAGCATATTTGTTTTTACTGTGAAGTTGCTAGTGCTTTTCCCAGAAGGCCAATCTTACTTTCATACATGACATCAAGGTAAAACCTTTTACTCATTGACCTTCATTTGTCTGTGAAACAAGACTAAAGAAGGAATTACATTACTCATTGGTGGGTTTATTGGTCAAAACTAGGGATGCACCGATACCATTTTTTAAGGACCAAGTACGAGTACCTATATATATATATATATATATATATATATATACTCGGTACTCGTACTTGGTCCTTAAAAAGTTTTATTATATACCGATGCCTAGACATTTATTCATTTCTTTTCTTTTTTGGTGATGTGGCAGTTTTCCACACAGTGAGACTAATGAATGTAGGACAGCTTCTTTATTATTACTCTAATGAAAAAAGTAGTAATTTTTATGTGCTTGTCACAAACTTAAAGCACAAATTTCACAATGTCCACTAACCTTGAAAGGGCATAATTACCAAAATCATAATAATAATAATAATAATAATAATAATAATAATAATAATAATAATAATAGTCTTTTTTTAACCTGCTTTTTAAAAAGTGTTAAACAAATATTACAGAACATATAACATATCACTGTGAACCAATGTAAACACAACCTAGGGTGACCAGATTTCTCATGGTAGAATAATACGACCATATGAGAAATTTTATTTCACAAGATTATATATATATATATATATATATATATATATATATATATATATATATATATATATATATATATATATAGAGAGAGAGAGAGAGAGAGCAATATCACACTCGTAGCCGTGCGATATGGCTGTATATCAGCACGCTGTGATTCGTCTGTAGGCACGAGGCCGCAGGCCGAGTGCCGTAGGTAATCACAGCGTGCTGATATACAGCCATATCGCACGGCTACGAGTGTGATATTGCGTTTATACAACAGTTCGACGGCACGAGTGTGTAAATAATAAGAACAACAACGGAGTGTCTTTAAAACCGTCTTTTGTGCAGCACTACTTCCTTCCGCCACGGATTCAAATCTCAATTTGACAGTTGGACCAAGCCTCCGTTACTAATTCTAAAACGTCACTTCAGAACTAGTAACGAAGGAACGTTGAGTCGCTTCATTGAAACACATTGAATTTTGTACAGTATTAGAGCGAGAGAGAGAGAGAGAGAGAGAGAGAGAGAGAGAGCTATTACCTGTGTCTGGTATATTGCATTACATTCATTCTTCAAGTCGATGTCCATAATATTATATCCTTTATACAAGTCCGTTTGAATGTCCGCTGAGGAAAGCGATCTTTGTATTTGTCCTTTTTTACATCCATTACACCACAGCGCTAAAACAACTTCCTTTTGCAAAAGTTCCTTTCAATTTAAAAGTCTCTTGTGCTTCACTGACTCATTCTCCTGTAAAGTGTTGCCACCATCTAATGGCGTATTAATGTAATGTTCACTCAATCCATATTACTTAATGGACATATTTATATAAAATCATATTTATTAACAATAATATTTAGAACAACAAATAAGCACAATTGTACAGTTCAGTCAAACATAAAGCACTAGTTATTAAAAAAAAAATAAAAATAGGTCACCATTTACGCTTGTATGTGGGTTTTTACAAATATTTAACGATGAAAAGGATTTTAAAGAGCTTGTGACAAAACCTCCTAACTCCATTGGATCCTCAAACTGTCAATCAAGCCTCATTAATCTGCCTCACCTCCTGAATAAAGTGCGCACGCAGTTTGGACATCTCCTCTGTGCAATGCAAAGGTAAATAAAGATCTGACGTTTGAAAAAAATTGTAAAGCGTTTTCTTTACTCAAAAAACCATATGTTTATAAAGTTTAATGTTTTACGTATTTGAAGAGCGGAGAAGAGTCTGATATGTCCCGTCTAGTTGTAGCCAATGTGCTATATAAGGATGTAACGTAACGTTTATTATTATCAAATTTAATATAGCACAATTCGACTTGCTCTGGAACAAATAATAGATTAATAAGACCAAAGATTGCCCGTTCTATGTACTCAAATTGAATTATGTCTCATGTTTAACCACTATTAGAGCCAGCGGCAAATCCCCGAGGCACTGGCCGAGATGAAGCTGTTCTCAGCGGTTACAGAAGCACTGAACGGCCGCTGACGCACTCGAGCTCGCATCTCCGAAAACGTCAAAACAAATTGTAAAATAGGCGCTGTTATTAAACATGAGTCACATATTTCAGGTCTAAACAACTACATTCTCGCCTAAAAAACTATTAAAACTACAGTTCGTGGTACAAGAAGTAGTATTTGTAAAAATTACGGTTGATTTGATCGGCCGCCATGACGGTCACTTCAAGCGGAGTGATACAAACGGTGAAAAGGCAGTAGGAGTGCTGTTATCACTGAAATATCGCATGGCTATCAGCCAATCAGATTCGAGAACCAGACAGAACTGTTGTATAAATATATATATATATAGATATAGAGATATAGATATAGATATAGAGATATAGATATAGATATAGATATATAGATAGATATATAGATATATATAGATATATAGATATATATAGATATATAGATATATATAGATATATAGATATATAGATGATAGATAGATGATAGATAGATGATAGGTAGGTAGGTAGGTAGGTAGATAAAGACCCAGATACATCAGTCCTTTTGGAATTCACATAAAATCACACTTGGAAAATATGGACATTAATCTGGATATCTAACATCGACGCATCTGTGTCCTATACCGCCCTGGAATATTAAAAAACCAATCATCATCATGAACCTGACTCGGTATAAAAAAAAAAGACAAATCATCCAAATGTTCATTGGGAGGAATTTTTGGATATAAGACGCAGCTTACCAACTCATGTACCTGTGTACACAGATGGATCAAAGTCAGACAGTCGGGTATCTGCCGCTGTAGTGATTGGGTCAAAACGCTATGGCAAGTGTATTTCTGGACAAAGTTCAATTTTCACAGCTGAAGCTTGTGCATTACTTCTAGCTCTTGAACAAATATTTTTACGAGTACAAGTACATGAGCTTGGTATCGGTGCATCCCTAGTCAACACATCAGTCTTTGTGAGCATTAGTTCAAGTGCTCTTTGACAGTTTACTTCTTGTAAGATTAACCGTTTTGAGTAAAAGTTGTTCTCATTTTTATTCTTTTTTTTTTTTTTATTCATTTCAGTTTTTCCCCATAAAAAATGGATATTTAATAAATATTATATATATCATTTATTTAGTGTTCAGTATTTATCTTGAAGTGTACAAAATCAGTTCATTTTCTTAAATAAAATGTTTGCTTATGAAATGATGCCTTTTTTATATAACCTTTTTGCCACTGAAAAGTCAAGGCACTTATTCATCACAATTATTTTAACACTGTCTACACTGGATGTGGCGCGACACGAAAATTCCCCGACAGTAAACTGATGCTTCACTATATATATGACGTACTCAATGTAGTGTTGTCAAAAGTTATGACTTCGATACCAAGTCAGCACTCAAAGCATCACAGTTTTAAAATTTAAAATTTTAAAATGGTATCGATGTTGGTACTTTTGACAAATCTAACTCAAAGCACTCGCAATACAAATGGATTTGCAACGGTCACTTTCTCGCATCCAAGTGTCTACACTTGTTCCCCACTATGTTTAATGTTCAGTGGTATCTAGGTCAACCGTTATGCCATATTTCAGTCAGTTTTGTCATGCTTATTGTGTACCTGACATTATAACATGGATGGTACACTTGTTTTATGGACCTGGTTAGGGCAGGATTTTGTTACATGGTAAAGTATAAAAGTAAAAGGTTAAATTACTAAGACTTACTTCCTGAAGGAAACATTGGTCTACTGATCCCTAAAACCATTCATTGAGTATGAAATCCGGTGGTACGTTTACTAGTCGTGCCTCTTATGGCACTTCTTTCACTCTGTTTGCCGTCCTGTCCATCTTGAAGGTTAATTGGGCCCTTGTTTCTCCACAAAGATGTGATTGTTAGCAGCAGTGTAGCTGCACAAGGGAAGAAAAGCACTTTGTCAGTGTGCCCCCCATTTGGCTGCTGTAGCCATGGCACTCGTGAAGACAAACAGTGCGACGTGGTTATGTAATGCTTAGCAATTGGTTAATTCAGAAAGTAAATAGTTGTGTTGTCTATGAGAGGGAAGGGGGTCCTGATGGGAAACAATGAATGGGCCATACCATTCAATAAAGGGAAGCTCTGTGTGAAACCCATGTTTGAGTACTAAAGGAAGAAACTACAAAAAGTTGTCGGATGAAAAGGAATTCTGAAAATAATTAACATTAGAGATGCACCGATTGCAATTTTCTTGGCCGATTCCGATTACCGATTTTTGCCGATTCCGATTTTCTTTCTATGAACTATAATTGACAACATATACAAACAAAAATCTACTTTTCTTCAATACAAAGTTTTATTTTCATTAAAAAAAACAAGTAAAAGTCAGTAATAAAATATAAACAGCTCAAATAAATGCAATAGAATAAAGAGAGCTATGAAACAAAGTTTTTTGGGTTAACTGGGTTTCTATTCAGGTAAGAAATACTACAGAAATTAAAGTAATCAAATGTAAAATGACACATTCAGTGTTATTTTACATTGGTTACATTAATTGCTGTAGTCTTTATTGTAAATATTAACAGATCAATTCTTACCATTAAAGTTATAAAACGTATTCAGTCAAGAGCTGAAACTGATTTTCTTTGTCTTTTGTTCTTTGATTAACATGACAGACAGCAGCAGGAATATTGGACTGCTGTCCCTTTAAGAGTTTATGAACGTCACACACAACATGTGTTCACTTTCTTAGCTATTTAACAATTCAAAACTGACTGTGTTTATCTCTGTACTCGCCAAGATTGCCTGTGCTGCTGGTTTTGACATACTTTTGTATGTATTTGACAGTTTAAGCGCATTATGCTACTCGTATTGGTACTTATGACTCTGTTTGACTTCTGTCTCTGAGACTGAGCGTGGCTTGTTCGCTTCACTAATATAGATCAGTGGTGCGCGCGCTTTTGGTGTGAGCTCAACCCGCGGGAATGACTAAAATTATGCACAGTAAGCACTATTTAACCGGAGCGAATGAGGCGAGTGAGAGAGAGGAGGCGCCCGCGTGGGTGTGTGTCGCTTCACCGTGACAGAGAAGAGAGTGAGAACGCGCATTTGACGTTATTGCCTGTGCCGCTGGTAACAAAAAAGATCGGCTCGGAATCGGTAAGAAGTGAGACTGATCGGCCGATCCGGGCCGATCATGAGGAAAATCGGCTGATTCCGATCCCTGGCCGATCAATCGGTGCATCTCTAATTAACATGTTGCACCTACTGCTATGAATATCTATTCAGTCACATTTTACTTGTTCCAGGAATAGGGCTTGAACAAATTTTGGTTGTCTACTATTTTTAGCTGCGAACCTGACCTTTGGCTGATCTATTCGGGATCATTGTGGCTAGAAAGTATGATTTTGATCCATCTTGCATAATGATTGCTGTCCGGCCAAAATATCTGCACATTGATCTTGGTTGCAGAGCAGTTTCCCACACTAAAGTCCTGCTTGGAAACAAACTTGCATAACCGACAAGTGTCCACCCACTAATGGAATGCACAACATGACCTGAAGTTGTTGTCTTCTAGCAGTATATTTTTAGGATGAAATAACCTGAAAGTTCAGATGGTTTGGTGGCAATGTAATCTCTATTCAAGTCAACTGGTGTGGGTTTGTTACGTAAGTTTGGAGACTTCACTCTAGTGACACGGATGAAGAGCTTCAGTCTTGGATGGGTAATTTAGATCTTGGCATTGCTCATCCATTATGTAAGAATAGTAAAGAAATCTTTGCCTGTCTGCCCAAATATTTGGTAATCCCAAAAGGAAAGCAGTGGCAGTCTTGCAGAGGAAGTTAGCAAGTTCTTCTCAGAATCAGAATCAGAATCAGAAAGAGCTTTATTGCCAGGTATGTTGTTTACACATACTAGGAATTTGTTTTAGTGACAGAAGCTCCACAGTGCAACAGAGTAACAGCGACAAGACAAGACACATAATAAAAAGAATAAAATAATAATATACAAATTTACAAGATAGACAAAGTGCAAAAAAAGCAAAAGACAATATATATTATAGACAATTGTATGTACAATTATGTGTGCAAATTGAGATATAAATAAGTGTTTTAAGTAAATAATATGTAATAGTGTTGTGTGTTCCGTGTTTGTCAAGTGTTCATGAGATGGATTGCTTGAGGGAAGAAACTGTTCCTGTGTCTGGTCGTTCTGGTGCTCAGGGCTCTGTAGCGTCGACCGGATGGCAACAGTTCAAAGAGGGAGTGTGCTGGATGTGAGGGGTCCAGAGTGATCTTCTTTGCCCTTTTTCTCACTCTGGATAAGTACAGTTCTTGGAGAGTGGGGAGGGTTGTGCCAATGATTCGCTCAGCAGACCGGACTACCCTCTGTAGTCTTCTGAGGTCAGATTTGGTAGCTGAGCTGAACCAGACGGTAATTGAAGTGCAGAGGATGGATTCAATGATGGCAGAGTAGAACTGTTTCAGCAGCTCCTGTGGTAGGTTGAACTTCCTCAGCTGGCGAAGGAAGTACAACCTCTGCTGGGCCTTTTTCACAATGGACTCGATGTGGTTGTCCCACTTCAGGTCCTGGGAGATGGTGGTGCCCAGGAACCTGAATGACTCCACTGCAGTCACAGTGCTGTTCATGATAGTGAGTGGGGGGAGAGCAGGTGGGTTTTTCCTGAAGTCCACGATCATCTCCACTGTCTTGAGCGTGTTGAGCTCCAGGTTGTTAAGACTGTACCAGACAGCCAGCTGTTCAACCTCCAGTCTGTAAGCAGACTCGTCACCGTCCTGGATGAGGCCGATCAGTGTGGTGTCATCCGCAAACTTCTCAGACCTGTACAGCAAGATCTAGAAGTTTCATTGTCGAATTGAACTGATCTTGCTCACTGTGTATAGAGCCAACTAATCTAGATAAAGCATGCTAGAATAATACAGCCTTTTGGGTCTCATTGAGGAACTCCACCTAGTCCTCTACAAGCAAGGGTGGGTTTCCGAGATCGAGTTTCCTGTTTTTTTTTTGTTTTTTTTTAAGTTTCACTACTGCATATGTATGCCAAATTTAAATGGATGCACTCATGTATTCCTTCCTCATTCGATCACCATCATCAATACCTTGCATAAAACCCTGTCCTGTCTGTTTTTCCACCAGTGCTAGGATTGACTGACGAAATCCAATCAGAGTTCATTGCCCTGTCATTTCTTCTTTCAACTTTTGTTCTGCTAAGCTCTGTCTGTCTTGCCAAGTTGCGGTGCACGCTGAAAGCTTTTAGACTTATTAAATCATATTTAAATTATGAAGTTACCCAGCCTACTAAGTCTCTGAGGAACTTTGACCCGATATGATTACAGAAGCCATTGCCGTGGCTGTAAATCTGTGTTTGCTATAACAAATCATGTCCACGGTGATGATTACATAACATCACTAATGCGCTACTTCAGGTTTTGGCATCTGTAAGCTTGTTTTGCTTTGCTCCTCTACAGTGCTTGCCCAGGACACACCCTGTGCTTAACAGCTCTGCTTATCCCAGCCTTTTGAACCCAGCCTAAGACTGTAAAGAAGCAAATTCCATATGTGAATGCTGTGACCAGCCCTTTCTGATATCTTCTTTGTCGAAGATGTATTCCTGTGAGATATAATTGTCTGACTTGCCCCTTATAGAAACGGCTCTTGAGCCTGTATAATAGCTTGAGTTAAACTGACTTTAAGTTCTGGGCTGGTAACCGAAAGTGCCAGATCCCACAAGGTGCAAAACCAATTTGCCCTTGTGCTAGGCACTTGACCTTTTGACTACTCTGTGGGCGGACTGTCATTGTAATGTATTGTAAGTCACTTCCAATGTATTGAAAGCATCTACTAAATGACCAATTACTAAATTAAAAGTGGACAAAGATGAGTTGTTTTTTTGAATGAGGTTTGTCTGATTTCTGGCCTCTAGTAACGGAGGTGAGACATTACATAATGTTCAGGATGTTAGTCTATAATTGGTGCCGGTGAGCTGCTGTGTTTCTATAGCCAAATCGATTGGCTCAACATTTTTTCTGTACTGTGAAAAGGAAGATGAATGAGCCTCTGGCTGGTGGGAAAGTCTCCAGCTGTTTCTTCGACCATATCTTGGATCCTGCTGTCAGTATATGGTACAGATAATTGTGTGAACAAAAATTTTTTTCTTCAAAGCTCTGTTGGAAACTTGCCTCAGTTTTCTTCTTGTCTTCATTTTTTTAAAATCCAAAATGAATGAAGTTTTAGTCTAGCTGCATCTCCGTGACTATCATATCTCCCGCCGGCGGCTGAACCACAGACAGTATAGTGTTATTGTATGTTTCATGTTATCCTTTATTCATTAATTTTTTATTTCAAGTTTCTTTATCCTCTAAAGGATTTATTCTGGTTTATCCTCTAAAGGTTTATTCCGTGCCAATTCACTGATAGTATGAGGATGTATATGATGTCATTAGTATGTACTTGAGTGAACTTGAATGTACATACATGGCATTAATGAAATTGGAGTATTTACATTACCAGCACATAATTCAAAACTGTTTTGAAAAGTGTGAGACTGTATGTTTTTGTGTTAATGTACATAATTTGTATTCATCAATGTTGAAATTGATTCACGTAAAAACAGCGGTGAGGAAGCATCACGTGTGGAAGTTTATTTAATATCCTTTGAAGGTGCCCTAGATTAAAAAATTGAATTTACCTCGGCATAGTTGAATAACAAGAGTTCAGTACATGGAAATGACATACAGTGAGTCTCAAACTCCAGTCTGGGTGTACGCCCCCATCATTTGCATATGCCAGCCCATGTTCAAAGCATTACACAAGGGCAGGCAGTATTAAAGTCTGGAGCAGCACAGCTGGATCATCAGACTAGGTAAGCAAGCAAGAACAATAGCGAAAAATGGCAGAAGGAGCAATAATAACTGACATGATCCATGATATCATGATATTTTTAGTGGTGTTTGTAAATTGTCTTTCTAAATGTTTCGTTAGCATGTTGCTAATGTACTGTTAAATGTGGTTAAAGTTACCATCGTTTCTTACTGTATTCACGGAGATCAGAGACGTCGTTATTTTCATTAAACACTTGCAGTCTGTATAATTCGTAAACACAACTTCATTCTTTATAAATCTCTCCAACAGTGTAGCATTAGCCATTAGCCACGGAGCACTATCAAACTCATTCAGAATCAAATGTAAATATCCAAATAAATACTATACTTACGCGATTAGACATGTTGCATGACGAACACTTTGTAAAGATCCATTTTGAGGGTTACATTAGCTGTGTGAACTTTTTTTTATGTTGTTTAAGGCAAGCGCGAGCTCTTGGGGCCTGGAGCACAAGAATTAAAGGGGCCGCACACCCTGAATCGGCGCATTTATAATGATGCCCCAAAATAAGCAGTTAAAAAAATTAATAAAAAAAAAACCTATGGGGTATTTTGAGCTGAAACTTCAGACACATTCAGGGGACACCTTAGACTTATATTACATCTTTTGAAAACATGTTCTTCGGCACCTTTAAAGGAGCATTACAATGTTGAACTCCATCATATCGCCGGGATGGTAATCCTCCGGTCTAAAGTGAACGTGTTTTTCGAAGCAGGTGCAGAAGTCCCATCTCTTCACCTGCACAAAACGCACCCAGGCATGGAAGATGGCACCGCCCTTTTTCTTGTTACCTGTGGACTCAAAGTCCTGACAGGCTGGAGTTCATGCAGCCTCCACAAACACTGTAATTTACCATGACGATGATAAATTTAAATACCTACTTCCAACCTACTCTGCACTGAGCCAATGCAGAAGCCGGCAAACGACTCCCTCTCGTGACGCAGTAAAAAAAAAAAAACTAATAAAAATACTATTACCATTGGCATACTTAAGTCTGTTTTTCATGATTTTTAGTTAGTTTGAAGTAGTGGACCAATACACAAGACCTTCATGCCCTCTTCTGGGAGTTATGGGTATGCATGTGGGAGTACGTGTTGTCCGTGTGGGTGAATGGAGCTTGATACTTTCCATTGAGGCACACTGGGAGACTAATGAAAAGATCCCAGCAGAACACTGACCCACTTTTTATGCAACCCAGCCTGCATCATAACACATTAAGCACATGCATAATGCAAAACTCAATTTAAGCAGGCACAAAGAGCCTGTTCCTTGACATGCGCTGGGCAAGGGCTGGTGTTTTGGCCCCTTTTAGTTTCTGAAGCTTTGGGTATTTTATTACAACCCTCTCTTTCCTTGACCCAATGACATTATTTTAGGTACACAAACAAACCTAAATTGATCTTCCTCTTATATGTGATCAAAACAAGCTAGTCCATGACATTGATTTCACCCTGGAGATGTAACCCATCGTGTTTTTGGATGTCCACATGTACACTCTCCATTGCAAGGTTTTCTTTCTTTGAGAACACAGATGACAAAAGCCAACAGAGTCTCGCCTGTCGCTTTACCTTCACTCCCACATCCAAACACAAAGGCCTTGACCCAGTTACTTGTATTCATAGGCAGGGAATGGTTTACTCTGGATGAAAGCAGGCCACCTGAGAGCTGCAGTTTAAAATCAGTATCTGTGTTCCTGTTTCTTTGCACATAACATGACTTTATATTCCTGTTTATATTTTTGTGGGTGTTTCTTTTTGTTGTATCTTGCATGAATACACCCACACAATTTTAACATGCTGCCTTTTTTTTTTTTTTTTCCTCTTTTAGGGATGCTTCTTTTGGGAATTGCACATACAATCTGACGGTTCTTGACTGCTTGCAAGGCATTAGGAAGGTGAGATGAACACTAGTACTACACAAATGTTTTAACCTCATCACTGAATATTTACCATACTATATAATATTAAATAATAAATTATTTCATAAAATATAAAATATGATTAAATAATATATTAATAATATCATATTGTGGAAATTATTATTATTTTTTTTTAAAAATTATAAATTATTTTTTAAGTAGCTAATACAAATTTATCAGTCTGTATAATGGTATTGCAGCTTACATTAGCAGGAGGTATTTGGTTTTAAGTGTTTAAGCACTCGAGCATACACACAATCCTGGATTATACCCATAGATACTAATCAAATGCTTAATCCTCCTTGGACATCCAGCGTAAGACTGGAAACCTGTACATTAGGCAAAGAACATTTGTGTCTGCGTGTTGGAAAAAGTGCTTCAGGGAGGTTATGATGTTGCTGATGGCTTATATAACACAACAGGTGTCTTCACTTTGAGCCACGGGGCAATAAATCTCTCCTCAGCCCCTTATTGTACAGTGTCTTTCTCTGACTGTTTGTGGGTGTGGGAGTGTGGTAGCTAAAGACATGCATGATTTTGCTTTTTTGCCAATATTTTTGGGGGGGGGGTTATCCCCTCAAAACCATCCACGTTTGTTTTGAATTTTTTCTTTTTCTTTTTAAGAAATCAATACTTTTATTGCACAAAGATGCATTAAATTTATCAAAAGTGACCATAAAGGCTTTTGAAATCACTCTTTCTACAAAAATATTAAGCAGCACAAGTGTTTTCAATGTTTATAACAAAATGAAATGTTTCTTGAGCAACAAATCACCATAGAATGATTTCTGAAGGATCTCGCGACACTGAAGACCAGAGTAATGGCTGCTAAAATCAGCTTTGATCACAGGAATAAATTATTGGAAAATTGCAGAATTGTCTGGAACGGTCTGAATTCTCAGTTTTTCTTAAAATGGTGAACTGAGGCATTTAAAACATCTCATAACCCTTATAATATTATTCATGATTTCACTTTGGAAAGGATGCCATTCTAGGCTCTGTCAGAGCAAACAGCATTGTCTAATAAAATGTTTGTATTACCATTCTTGTCAAAGTTGCCAAACTGGCTTCCAGCTAAATAGCGCTCACGTGAATTTGTCAGTCGCGTCTGTTTTGTGAGTATCTCGGCAACAGCCCAACACGTCTGCAGGTATCGATGTGTCTCCAGCTAGACACGCCAGAAAGACTTGTTAGGCACAGACAGCGTGGATTCTTGAGTGCATTCATACATGCTTCACGCTGCTTAAACTCTCTGGAATGTCTTGTTTAGTCTACGTCAGAAAAAACAGCAGCATCCTCCAAACTCATACCCCTCCCTCCATTGTGATTATTTAAATCGCACGCTCAAGAAGAATTGATTTTCATATAGTTCATTTAGATTTTATAAAATTTTATAAAAGAATATAAATATAAATGACAATTTAAAATATAGAAACGGCACATGCAGACATTTGGGCCCTCATGGCATTTGCTGTTAAGATTGTAGTTGTTGCTTGTAGTTGAGACAGACGTATGTGACAGTTTTATCATTGCCTCTCCTCCGGCTCTAATTAACAGCTCCTTAATTGCATGAGTCACAGCATCTGTGAGTGTGAGAAACACTGAAGCCTGATAATGATCAAATCACCACTGCTGCCTCTCTCCAAGCTGCAAAAGAGGAGTTAATGCCCTATTTGTCAACATGAGAGCGGTTAATTTGTTTTTGTTAGTTATTTGGGTTTATCTAATGGTTAATCAGGGCTGGTAACCAAAATATTATAGGTTCAGACTACACAGAGAGCAATTTTCAATTATACCAAATTAACCATGTTTCTCTATTTCTTGTAATTGCGACTTTATATCTCACAATGTGATTTCATAACTCAAAATTTCTGGCTTTGTCTCTTGCAAATTTGTTTCTCATGATTGCTACTTAATATTTAAAAATTGCGATATTGCGATTATTGTGAGAGATGTAGCAATTGTGAGAAATAAAGTCACAATTACAAGAAATAATTGACTTTTTTTCTATTTCTTGCAAATGCAACTACATCTCACAATTTCTGACTCTTGTAAATTTTTGGATTTAAAGTCACAATTGCAATTATCACTTTATTCACATCGTAAAGTCGTAATTATAGGAGAAAAGTGTCAAATTGTCCGAATAAATATAGCAATTGTGAAATGTCACATTGTGAGAAAGTCAGAATTGCGAAAAAATAATTGTAACTTTTCGTAATTGTGACTTTCATAACATCGCAATTTTTGGATGTAGTTAAAGGTGCAATAGGACATTTTCAGAGAGGCTAGCAATGGCGAGCTAGCTTTCAAATCCTAACATCCCACCCTCCCTTCAGAGCGTCTCCAAAGCCAAGCCTCCTTTAAAACACATGAAGACACACACACACACAGCTGAGACGGTGTTAAACTACCTCATGTCTTAAAGCACATAACATTACAATAATAATGAACAAAAGCAACTTGGAGAGCTTGTACGTGACTGCTGCAGATTCATTTCGGTGTTGATACTGTTGACATAATTCTGAGTCTGACCGAACAGCTCCGTTTAGAACGTCACGGGTTGCCATCTCTTAATTACGGTACTTATGGTGTGAACGCGGCATAAGCTTGTTGTATTGATTCGGTAGGAACTGTAAAAGGTGACTGCTGTTTGTTTGCGGTGCTCCGTGACTGACGTCTGTCTGTACTCTGTATAGCATGAAACGCGCTGATGATGTATGATGTCTCTTGCGAACAGGGTGCGTGAGGGTATGAAAAAACGTACGTTGGCAGGCAGTATTATTTAATTCGGTCTGAATATAATGATTGGATGAACATTTTACGGTCCTATGCCTTCCACAGAAGATAAATATTTATAAAAATACATTTAGGCCATTTAACACAGTGATTGCTATTAGGGTATGAGACTTTCAAACAGTATTTTTATGTAGAGAATCACCTATTGCAGCTTTAAGTTGTGAGATGAAGTTACAACTATGAGGAAAACATTGCAAATTGTCAAACATGGTGAGGAAAAAGTAAGAATTGCAAGGAACATTTAACTTTTTTCATAACTGTGTAACAGTATTGTGATTTTTGGATTAAGTCACATTGTGAGATATGAAGTTGCGATTGAGGAAAAGTTGCAAATTGTCAATGAATGTAGCAATTGTGAGATTCTTCTCACATTGTGAGGAAAAAATTGCGACTTTCTCATAATGTGACTTTCTTGTGTCAAAATCTATCCCCCGGATCTATTCACAGACAAGGCTTCAGCTAGTCCCAATCTAAAATGCATGTTTGAGCTATTTTAACAGAAAGCAACTTGCACTGATCTTAAAATATGACGGTGCCATTGTTTTATCTCAAGATTCACACCAGTAATGTTTTTTACTAAGGCACATTTAAAAAAGCCATTTAATTGCCCTAATTGAACTAAGGCCTAATCCTGGCTTAATCTAAGCCCTGTTTGTGAAACTGGGCCTATATGATTACTCTGTCTAAAACATTGTCATTCGGCCACTGTCACCAAAACATGTTAACCAACAGCCATATAGCTATTTGGACACTGTTTTTAGACTACTGTTTGTAAGCTAACCAGGTTTTATTCTCAAGTTTTTAACCAAAGCAATTTCTAGGACGCTACTACAGTGACAGTCCTCCCTGGAGCGTCCCAGGGTTAAGTGTCTCGATCAAGGACGCTAGTATGAAGTTCGTAGATAACCAGCCCACTACGCTCCACCATTACCATTGCATGGGTAAAATGAGGAGACTGGAGATTTGGGCCGTGGCATTAATTAAGGCAGTAATTAAGAGCAGCTCATCCACACCACCCATTGACACTGCAGAAGAGGATTTCTGCTGTAAGCTCTTCGTCCAGTCAGCAGCAGAGGGGAGGAGGACGGCTGGGCTCATTCGATTAAACCTGACCAGGAACAGTTACATAACCTCAGCCTTAGAGCGAGACGGCTCTCTGTATCAGATGCGCACACATCTGTCAGCGCACCCAGATGGAGCAAACAGACATGGCCACCAGTTGTACGTCGGCACGTGTAGACTTCACTAGACTCATTTGTATTAGAGCAGGGTGTCCAAACTCGGTCCTGGAGGGCCACTGTCCTGCAGAGTTTAGCTCCTCCTTCCACTCCTGCCTGGAAGTTTCTAGTATGCCTAGTAAGACCTTGATTAGCTGATTCAAGCGTGTTTATTTGGGGTGGAGCTAAACTTTGCTGGCCCCCCAGAAGCAGGATTGTTTACCCCCTGTGTTAGAGAGACGCAAAGTTTCATACCTGAACGCTCTTAGCTGATTGGTCCGTTAGAGTGATGTAACTTTGCCAGCTTGTGATAATCACTCACCCGCTGTGCCCTCTATCAGTGTTGATTAGGTTTTGACTGACAGGTTCAACCCTGCAGCTCGGGACAGCATGTTTCACGGTTGGATGGTTTCAGTGACAGTCTTTCAGTGGTCTGTTTTCATCCAGCTTCTGAAAGGTGCACTAAATATTACATTTATCCACAAAGACTGCCCATGCCACTTTTTTTTTTTTTTTTTTAATGGTGACTGTCATCTTGGGGTCATGTGACCATCCAAATCCTACTCTTCAAATGTGGTAACCCATGGTCATTCTGTTTTATTATAGTACAGAAGAATGCTGTTTGTCATTTTAGCAATGTGTTTTTATAAATGTTGGAAATATTTATATTTAGAAATATATTCCAGGGCAATTCCATGCAAAGGTCATCCTTACCATGAAGGAAAAAAAAATTGACCAAAAGAACAAAACCCTTTTTAGGTCTGTAATATACTGTATTAATGTGCTCTAACAGAAATTTTAAGAAAATTGCTTTGTTTAACGACAACATATGAGGCAAGCAACAATTCTTAAATTACATTTTTAACCAACCATATTTCATGCTTTCAAAAAAGGGATCAAAGACCCCCCTTTTTAAACTTTATTTTAACAGTAAGCATTGTGCAGAGAGATGGAGACATGCCTGAGAAATAAATATGCTCATTTTGTCATAACAGCACTGCCTGTTGAATTTATAAGGGCTAGAATTAAGAGGTCCCGACGCTTCAGTGCTCTGTCACGTCCGTAACGTTTTAAAGATTACATTAGTCATATAACAATTATGAATACAAATAACTTGAAACTTTATATACAAAGCTAAATTATGTTTATGCTTATTAGGATCAACAAATCATCTCACTACTTTGCTCTGAACAACCATAATAAGCGTTACGGATGCGAATATTAAATCATATGCATATGACTTTGCTTCTTTATATTGCTGTGATCTGTTTTAGGCTTACTGTATATATCCGAACATATCCAATAATCGCAATACTCTTTGTGCTTCGTTAGTTTTAATATGAAAAAAGGTCTCAACTTTCAAATTCAAAATTCGATTTTATAACAAAATTCAAACAATAGATGTCGCTGTTTAATGCGGCGCGACAGATTACTGCAGCGCCTGGAAGCGGCGGATCAAGCGCACATGAACCGATCTTCTCTTCCTTTTTGCCAGTTATAGAACGAAATATGAACATCAGAAGGTGGGCCTATGATACAGTACAACTTACAGAAGAGCATTGTGTCTCATAGGACACTTCCCTCGGGATGTCGCATTTTTACCTGTTGGTTAAAACATGAATGGCATATTGATCATAATCCCGCGATCAAGCTGACAAAATAATATAATATTGCAATAATTTTGACTTGAAATAAAATGTGATCATTTTGACTCAAGACTTTGCTTAATGCGCAAACTAGCCGAAAACCATGTCATCTTTTAGACAAAACATAAAACTGACATTATTGTGAATGACAATAGTGTCAGTTGGTTCATCTGACTGAGGGGAAAACCTGCGATTTTAAATTGCTTTATGATTAAAAACAAATGTCACGTCCATAACGCTGGAATTGCCCCTATATTTTTATATATATATATATATATATATATATATATATATATATATATATATATATATATATATATATATATATATATATATATATATATATATATATATATATACATTTCATGAGATGGAAACTCATTTGCCGAAATATGTAGCGAACATTAAACCCATGTGACTAATTGTCTGTTTCCGCTGATGGTGTATTTCCCATATGTATGGGGCTCAACCACTGATCTATATAAATGACATTATCAGTCATTATATAAATCAGCGGGCTTGATGTCGTCATTGCTGCTAGTTCCTTCATCAAAAATTCTGCGTTTCTTCTTCTGTGCATGGCATTCAATTTGGTGACTGTAAGCTGCATTGCTAGTAAATTTATAACTGCCTAATTGCAGTCCTGTCTCCAATTTCTATGCTTGGCTTGTTTTATTCAGAGGTTTTATTTACTGTTAGTTACTAGGTTACCAATACCGTCATTTGCTCGAACAACTTGATGGAAACACATTTGGATGGAAACCCAGCTTATGAGTATTATGAGATTTATATTGTCCGTTCTATGTTTTATCTGAGCACAGATGAGCCAAATGACACATAATAGTATAAGACACATTATATTTCATTTTTTACTGTTACTGCACTTTGCATGGCAGAAAAAGGTATCGGGAATTTAAAACCTTTGCTTTCGCCTGATGCTGCATTCACTGCAAATATATAGCAGTATAAAATCAAACACTGCCGTATTAGTTATTAATAAAGTGAATAAAAGTCAGAGAAAGAAAAAAAAGTCTTTGTGCACCTTTAACCAGTTTTCTGGGAGCCAACCGTGAGAAATGCGGTGGACTTCAACAGCAGCAGAAACCTGACACTCCATTAGACGCGGTCCACATCGCTCTCTGCCACGGCTTATCGACTCATGTGCCTTTTTCCTTAATGTCTTCCCCCACAGCTCTTCATTGAGTACCAGACAGGCTGCTTCAGCCCCATTACACTGACTAATTGGTTAAACATAGTCAGACGGAATGGATGTGTGTGTGTGTGTGTGTGTGTGTGTGTGTGTGTGTGTGTGTGTTGTGTGTGTGTGTAGGGTGGGGATTTTTTTTTTTTTTTTTTACTTTCAGGGGAAATACACCTCACAAATGCACATTTTTGCAGTTTGATTTGATTAACATATGACTAATGTTTATTATTAACTTTGTTTTTCAGGCCCTTCAGCACGGATTCTTGAACTTCGAGACGTTCGACGTGAACGAGTACGAGCATTACGAGGTAATGATGCCCCTCTTCACCCCCTCGTTATGAAATGCGTCATGCTCGTGCTCATTAGGCGAACCAGCAGGCGATGTTTTTACCCAGAATTACATTCATTGCTCCTCAAGCTGGTTACATAATCATGTTTATTCCATTGGGGCCCAAAAGACATTTTAACATAATGACAGTCTCATCTCGATCAATTTAATTTAAATTGCACACAACATTATACGTCGCCTACCTGTGTTTATAATCCGCTACAAGGTTGTTGTACATCTCGGCTGTTATTTAGACAATCACTGGAACAATTCATGTCAAATGAGCATTCGATTGATTTGTCCTTTAGTATTATGTAAATTTTCCAGCTTGTGTTAATCCATCACCTGCTGTGCCCTCTGATTTGAAGGGGTTACGACAGTCTTGTGCAACCCTGCTGTTCAGGACAGCACAACTCACCAATTACAAAATGTTCTTGATCAGCTGTTATACAAACTTCTTGTTCCTTTTATCTTTATTAATTTTCCATTTCTTTTGAACATATTTTCTCTCTCTGATTCACTTTTTGTCCTTCCAGCGTGTCGAAAATGGAGATCTGAACTGGATCGTCCCAGGCAAATTTCTTGCTTTCAGCGGTCCCCATCCAAAAAGTAAAATAGAGAATGGTAAGGCTGCTTGCCATGTTATAGCCATATATTATATTAATTTAAGCACTTTCTCTGATATGATGTTTGATGTAATTTACTTATTTGACAGTAGAGGGCGCCCTTGTTTTACAAGTCATCACAGTGTCACACGCATAGAGATTGCAACTTATTAAATATCATGATTGTTTTTAAGAGCAAATGGTTCAATTTAAGATTTAATAGGTATTAAATATTTAAACAAATACCTAAGTAATAAACTTTGGCATTCAATTTATGCTTTTTATATATATATATATATATATATATATATATATATATATATATATATATATATATATATATATATATATATATATATATATATATATATATATATATATATATATATATATATATATATATATATATATACACATGTATATGTATTTTTACTATATATATATATATATATATGTGTATGTGTGTGTGTGTGTGTGTGTATATATAGTGTGTGTGTAATTAGTGCTGTCAATCGATTAAAAAAAATAACTTTTAGTCACACTTTTTTTTCAGTAATTAATCGCAATTAAAAACATTGGATTTTTTAAATATTTTTATATTGTAATATTCACAGCTCATCTCCAAATGAATGTTTAAAAAACTTAGATGGTATATTTTAAATATTTGTTCAATGGCATCTTGTTATGAATGAAAGCCAGTATCACTGATACAAATACTGGTACTGATGTCTTTATTAAATTGATTTTTTTTTTTTAAACATTAATTATAGACATTCAGCATTACAGTATAACTAAAAGCAATCAATTTCAACATTTATTAGGCTATAAAATGACTATTAATTTAAGTGAACTTAAAACAATCTTCACATAAACCCATTATAATAAATGTCATATCTACCTGTGGCAATCCTACCTGAAATATACAGAAATTGAATAAAGTTACCAAACACTTAACAGTCTTCACTGCATAAATTATAAATGAAATATAGATTAATCCTTATTAAAGCTACAATTTTCTCTGTTACCTTTGTTTTTTAATTAACATTAATGACAGACATCACAGCAACTGGTTTATTAGGCTGCTGTGATTTTAAGACCTGCCGCTGCCGAGCATGACGTGGATCTCATTTTCTCACAACTCTCACAAGTTAATTTAAGACATTATTTAACTCATTTAAGACTGCTCTTATGAGGATACTCAACATAACGGGCATTTTGGCCTAATTCTGTGTGTTATTGTCGTGTGTGTATCACATAGATGACCTTCACCCACAGCACGTTCTTGTTTGTCTTGTGAAGCTTCAGTGGTTTAAAAGCATTTATATATGTGTGTGTGTGTGTGTGTGTGTGTATTGGTTAACATTAAAAATGGAGACAGCATAGCAGCAGGTTATGGCACAACCAACTATGTTTACTAGGATACTCATTTTGACATAATTTTGTGTAAATTTGTCCGTTCAAGCAAGGGAAGGCCTGAAAGAGAGCTCAACTTAGTATTTGCATGCTGTCTGAGATGCGGCTTTCAGGGCGCTCAATCTGGATGTTTGAAATTCCCACATAGCACGGCCTTTCACATGTTCTAGTGCTTGAATATTTACATTAGAAAGGCTTACATTTTCATGATGATGCAGCGCAGACCCGTCAACTGTACAGAGCGTCGTTCACGTTTGTTCACGTTCATGTTCTCACAGCATTGCATTGTTAGAATTCATAAAATAACGTTACCCGCCATCCAGCAACTGACACGGTTTCATATACTCCCCAACACCGATTTTTACTCTCATTTGGCGCTTGGCTGGCTAGCGCTACTTTTAGGCCCCGTATGAGCTGGGACAATAAATCGATGCATCGTGATTAGTGGATCTATTCTGAGATTTTCTGAATGCTTTGTGATTCTCTCTCGAATTGATTCTGATCTTAGTTTTTAACAGCAGATGGTCCTCTAGGCTCGTTTTTATATGCATGCTCAAATGCTCACGAAGAACGCCGAAGAGCATTTGGCTTAGTCTGAGAATGTACTTGCACCTCAGAATGCTTTTATTACAAGGGATTAATGTAAACAGCCCACTGCAAATGCCATATATATATATATATATATATATATATATATATATATATATATATATATATATATATATATATATATATATATATATATATATATATATGCATGTATGTATGTGTGATATTTATGAATAAATATGTATATGTATGAAGCATAAGTATGTGTGCTTGGAGTGTTCATTATAGAAATAAAAAAGAACAATATATAATAAAATAATATTTGTGTATATATATATATATATATATATATATATATATATATATATATATATATATATATATATATATATATATATATATATATATATATGAGTATGTTAAATGTATGTGTTTTTTTAAAATATGTAATATTAATTATAAATATTTCTTAGTTATGTAATTTTATATAACATATAATACTAAAAAATATGAATAGATGGACTTCCTCTTCTCTTTTGTGGTAGGTTACCCTCTACATGCCCCTGAGGCTTATTTCCCATATTTCCGCAAGCACAACGTCACCACTATAGTGCGCCTCAACAAGAAGATCTACGATGCCAAGCGCTTCACGGATGCCGGTTTCGACCATTACGACCTGTTCTTTGTGGACGGAAGCACACCCGGAGACGTCATCACCCGCCGCTTCCTGCACATCTGTGAGAGCACGGATGGAGCGGTGGCCGTGCACTGCAAGGGTGAGACGCCACTTAAATCAAAGACATGGAAATATGGCCACACAGCATCACCTCATTGACCTACTTATTTTGCGCAAAAACAAGATAATTGTTGTCAATGTGCTAATGATCTTTTGATGTTGCATGAAACATTAAAATGCTGTTATTGATCCGACTCAGGTTTTCTGTAGTTTGATCTCACAGGAACTAAAAGAGAAATTAAATGTTAACAAACATTAGCCTAGTAATCAATATTATGGTAAAGTGGCCTTAGAAGTGCATCATTGAGACCATAAAACACCTGTGACCTTTTTCCAACCAATCACAGCGGGTTTAGGCCGGACAGGGACTCTGATTGGCTGCTACCTAATGAAGCACTACCGCTTCACAGCTGCTGAAGCCATCGCTTGGATCCGCGTCTGCAGACCCGGCTCTATTATTGGACCCCAGCAGCATTACCTAGAAGAGTGAGTCCTGAAACTACCCACAATGCACCACTTTTGGCCTAACACCTTCCTGATGCTTTTTTCTCCTTTTTATTGTGCATTACGTTTATATAATGTTGATGAGTGCTCTAACTTTGGCTCAGTCGTGTATTTTCAAGAGCGTTTTTCGAGAGCGCACTCCTTTGCTAAGCAGATAAGGAAGGTCAGCAGATGTTTTAGATCTGGCTGAATCATCCAATTCTGTCTTGGGAAAAGGAGTGCTTGTGGAGTTTGATTCAGCATTCAATAAGGCCTTTCGTGCATTGTATAACCAGACCACGGCTCAGTTGTCATGTCTGAGTTAAAACAGAGCAGTGGTCATGTGAAGGTCAGTTAAATGTAATCTCTCAAGTGTTTTGTTGGGCTTAGACAATGCCGTGGACAGCAGTGCGTGAGAATGCCTACCGCAGGGTAGATGAACGTTATCTTCAGGCATATTTTCCTCCTTAGGACACTGTGAGACATTTGAGATTTTTCCCTACTTTGTGCTGGACACAAAGTATCCGTTATCGGGATTGGAATTGAGAAAACGGTTCAATCTGAGACCAGATTTCTTTTCATATGGCTGAATTATTTGTGCAAAACAAGACATTGAAGGGGAACTGTTCTCTTTGTACCTGTACAGGAAGCAGGCAAGTCTCTGGGCTCATGGAGATATTCACCGCTCCAAACAGCGGCAGTATGAGGACAGATCTGTGCCTCACCTCATCTCCAGTATAGACAACCTTTCCATCAGCGCCTCCATCTTTAAATCCCACAGCTTGGACCGTATGGAGGAGGTGAGGCCAAATGAGCCATTTTTTAATTTTAATTTTTTATTTCAATTATGGATGCACAATATCGGTACAATATAGTTTGTTGGCCAACATATTAGGGATTTTTAATTTAACGCATCGGTCGATATTGGACTTTGGTTTATGCTTATTTCCGCTTTTTACTTTTTGATTTTATATATATATATATATATATATATATATATATATATATATATATATATATATATATATATATATATATATATATATATATATATATATATATATAAATAAGAAATTGTATTATATGTAGTAATTTAATTCAATATTTAAAAAAAAAATGTAAATGTTTCCTGCAAAAGATGCTAATGTATGTTAATAATTTGCAAGGTGGACCTTTTATAGGTGAATTAATTTAGACAAAATAATACAGAATTTTATCCGCTAATTAATGATTATTGGCCATAACATGAAAATATTTATAAATCTATATATATTTTACTATTGCATAGTTTAATATTTTTGAAACCTGACACAGAAAGAGGGTCTTATACACTATATACAGTGAGAAGAAAATGTATAAAATATAATGTAAAAAAAGAGAAAATATTTATTACCTTAGCGATATTGGCCTGAATTTTAATATATCTGTATTTTACTACTTTAAGTGGGTCATTTTAATATTTTTGAAACCTGGTAGATAAAAAAAAAAGACTAATGTCAGAGAGAGCCATAACCAATATATACATTGAGGAAAAAAATATACAAAATATAAACAAAAAGATTAAGATTTTAGACCTTTGTAATGATTTTACAACTCAACTCAACTCAAGAAACACTTCTTTGGAATAACGTTTAGATGCTCTCTAACTCACGACAGAATGATTACACTGAGAACGACCTCGCTATGACGCAAGGAGACAAACTGCGTGCCTTAAAGGGTCGACGGCAGCCGCGGTCTGCGACCACTGGAGCCATAAGGTAAGATGCCATTCCTTTTGGGTCTTCTGATGGAAAAAGCAAATTGTTAGTCAGTTCAGCTATAGAACAACTTGCTATAGCGCCCCCTGTGGCAACACTGAAAATGCAACTACTTGTTGAACTATAAATTGCGTTCTGAGGCATTTTGTGATGCAGTAGCCTATTTTGGGCCTGGATCCCAACCTAGACATAAAAAGCAAAGCAAAGCTTGGTCTAAGACCAATATTGCATCTTCTATTCAGGTCTCCGTAATGAGCCACATTACATAAATGACACTCGTTGCTTCTGTTCATGAATGGAGCCTTTTATCAAGACTCTTTCAACTTCCATTAGCTTTTAGGTCAGTGAAGAGCTAAATGACGCCAGGCCATGGTTAGTGTTTCGGTCCACTCTTAAATGCAAGACATAGAGCTAAAATTAATACAAAAGAGCACAGATTGTTAAGAGTGCTGATGTACCAGGCACAGAGCTGGTTGGCATAGAAACATGATGTTCCCGTTGTCTTGGAGAGATGCTTTCCCTGTATTTCAGGATGGGCAGACACTCGAGAAACATTCTGCTTTCTGCAGAAACTTATTGCGTACTTACTATGCAGTGTATAGTGTATACAGTGGTATTAGTTAATGGTATTTAGCAAATGGAGTAGACAAACTTGGTACTTAAAGGGGTCATGAATTGCATTTCTTAAAAAATATTTTATAATGTTTCCTTAGGTGAACTTATAATGCTAGTATGGTTTTTACATCAAAAATTGTCACAATTTAGAAAAAAAAGGTCATTTTCTACCCTGATTTTAGCCCTCTGATTTGAACGCTCTTTTGGAAAGGGCATGTCTGCTGTGAGACTTCAATGTAAACGGCCCTAGCTATGATTGTCTAACATTTTGCATATGACATAAGAATTTCACGTGGAACTCTCTCGAAATCCTTTACCACGTTTTTACTATTATAGCTGTCGAGATGGATTCATCGTAAAAAGTGTTGATTATTGGATTATACTTAGATCTACTCCTGTCACATGAAAGTTTGCAGCAATGAGCATTGTAGCCGATGACAGACATGCCTGTTGAGCTCATGAATGCAGTGATCTCATTGCTGCAACTCGATTTCTACACTCTCATGAATGCTTTCATCATAAAACAGTGCAAACACACAATGTAAATTAGAGATTCAATGTGTAGTATAGACAGCGTTGTTGATTGTAACAGGAGTTTTGGTGAGAGTCCACATTGATTTGATTCTGCAGAGGTTGTCTTTCGTTGCAGTATTACATCATAATGTGTCAAAATCCGAAATTGGACGTTTCCGGGGCTTGATTTCTCAATTCATGACCCCTTTAATGCTTACTACAAATACACATACCAAGCACAGTATGCATGCTGCATACTGAGTTCTTTCATGAATAGTTTGAAATGGAATACTAGCATACTGCTTATGTCATACTGTGCTGTGTAGAATGTATACGGTGTACTGTTTTGTAAAAATAGTATGCAAAACTATATTATAACATGACCTTACTACTTTGTATGCTTAATTCAGTGACTAGTGCAGAGTTTTTTTTTCCCCAGCATTTTTAATTATCTTTGTGCAGAAATAATATATTTGGAAATCTAATCAAGTAGATCATCATCTTTAGGTTATTTTTTTAACAATGATTGGATTAGTTAAATTTGTCTCACAAAAAAAATGGAAGATTGTTGAGGGCATTGAATTGTGGGATACAGTTTTCTGCACACTGTGCTCTGGTTATGCTGCACAGTTTATCAAATCTAATAAATAACCTGTGCGTTTAATGCATACAAAAAATACACATGCCGAGCACAGTATGCATGCTGCATACTAGTTTTTCAAAAATAGTTTGAAATGTTGTTTTAACGCTTAGTTTGAAATGGAATACTTAGCTTGCAACTTAAGCCGGGGACACACCTAACGATTAGCTGAAACATTCTAAGACTGAACTGAACACACATACTGATTGTTTCCTTCGACTGGAGCCGATTTTAATCGTTGACAGTCGGAGAAGAACACAAACGTTTACGATTGAGACCGCTGCTAAGCAACACACTGTGCGCGGGATCTTGAAAATGGATGTAAACAAACAGCTGGCGCTCTTCATCTGCAGCTATATTTGTGCGGAAAATAACAAAAAAAAGAGGAAAAACGCGCAGGATATGGGTGAGGTCCTGGCTGGAGAGGCAACATGGACTTTGTTCTCTACAGAGAGAATTTGAGGTGAGTAACTTTGTTAAATTAATCTATTTTTAGAGCTTGCACTCCGGTGGTGTCGGCCGTTGTTAAGCAACACTGTTGCGCCTCTGATAACAGCGACAACGAGCACTCAACATGATTTCAAAAACAACACATCCCAGCGCCAGATCGCCTATAATTAACACAAATTGATAATCAGCTAGAGGTGTTTCTTTTGTATTAGATATCAGCGAAATGCCGCGAGATGTTTCAAAAAGTGGTGGGGACATGTACCACACGCAAATTACGCCCATGTTAAAAGCAAAGGGCACTTTCACTTTCGCGATCAAAGGGGCAGGGCTCTTTATATTCTCTCTGTATATATTGTATCATTAACTGTTAATTTTGTATCCGTAGCTTTCCAGATAAATAATATATATATATACAAAACATGATAAAAAAAAAAAAAAAAAAGTCTAGTCATTATCTTTATCACTTGTTGCCCCCCCCTATTGGCTGGTGCCCCAGGACACTCGCCCAATCCCGTCTATGGATATCCGGCCCTGTACCTGACACGTTCAAAGCTTCCGCAATAGCAGCCCAGCTTCTTTCCTTATCGCTTCTATTATGGTATTCCTTCGAAGATATATTGTATAGACGTTCGTACTCTTGCCAGAGTTCAACCAGTTTTTCTTCCATACCGGTTGTCCAATGTGTTTTTATGTTGCAAACTTTTTTTGACGCCATTTCGCCGCTTGTTTACAATCGCCTGACACAGTCTCCAAGGAAACAGAGACGTCAGCGGTCGCAAATATTATGCTGCCTTCACGTGCTCTATTGTAAAGATGACTTTCCTTGAAAAAAAATTTAACACGAATTTGCTCGCAACCACTACTTCAGAAGTGGGAATTATCAAATTTGAGAAGAATCTTTGCGAGGAGGACTGGCAATGACTGTTTCTAAAATTCTAAGACTAGAATCTTTAGACACAGCACACTGCAAGATTTTAAAGGTGCCCTAGATTCAAAAATTGAATTTACCTTGGCATAGTTGAATAACAAGAGTTCAGTACATGGAAATGACATACAGTGAGTTTCAAACTCCATTGTTTCCTCCTCCTTATATAAATCTCATTTGTTTAAACGACCTCCGAAGAACAGGCGAATCTCAACATAACACCGACTGTTACGTAACAGTCGGGGTGTACGCCCCAATATTTGCATAATGCCAGCCCATGATGTTCCCAACATTATAAAAGGAATTAGACAAGGGCAGCCAGTTAACGTCTGGAGCTGCACACAGCCAAATCATCAGACTAGGTAAGCAAGAACAACAGCGAAAAATGGCAGATGGAGCAATAATAACTGACATAATCCATGATATCATGATATTTTTAGTGATATTTGTAAACTGTCTTTCTAAATGTTTTTTTAGCATGTTGCTAATGTACTGTTAAATGTGGTTAAGGTTACCATCGTTTCTTACTGTATTCACGGAGACACGAGCCATCGCTATTTTCATTTTTTAAACACTTGCAGTCTGTATAATGCATAAACACAACTTCATTCTTTATAAATCTCTCCAACAGTGTAGCAATAGCAGTTAGCCACGGAGGACAGCCTCAAATTCACTCAGAATAAAACTTTTAACATCCAAATAAATACTTTACTCACATAATTCGAAGCATGCATGCAGTATGCATGACGAACATCTTGTAAAGATCCATTTGAGGGTTATATTAGCTGTGTGAACTTTGTAAATGCGCTGTAATATAGTCGACAGCTCGTGTGGCAGGAAGCTTGCGTCTTAAAGGGGCGGCGCCGAGTGTAAATCAGTGCATTGTTAATGGTGCCCCAAAATAGGCAGTTAAAAAAATTAATTTAAAAAAATCTATGGGGTATTTTGAGCTGAAACTTCACAGACACATTCAGGGGACACCTTAGACTTATATTACATCTTGTGAAAGAACGTTCTTGGGCACCTTTAAGCACCAACTGTAAACACCGACTGAACGCAACTGGCTTTGACTCGGCGCGACTGGACATGATCAGTCGTAAGTATCAAATTACATTCATAATCGGCCTTACAATCGTTAAATGTGTGCCCGGCTTTAGTATACATTATACACTGCATAGTATGCAATGTGTTCTGGTTTTGTGAAAATAGTATGCAAAATGTTTTCAATTTGTGCATAACGTGACCTCACTACTTTGTATGGAACTAGAATCTAAATGTAACCTCAAACTTTTCTGTATATAAATCATTTTTAAAAGGCAGTTATGTGGTTTATTGATTGGATTTATCATACTAGAAATTAAGGATAAATTTGAGTGCATTACATTGTGGGATATAGTATTTCAATGCAGTGTGCTCTGCTTGTATACTGCACATTTTAGCAAATGTTGTAGATAATTTGGGCACAGTATGCATGCGGCATATTAATTTCTCTCAAAAAATAGTATGTAGTATGCATTATGAACATTTTGTTTCATTTGGAACTCATTTATTACATACAGCTCCATTTTCTGGCTTTTTAAATGCAGTTTATGTAACCAAGCAGTGTGTACTTGATCTCAATGCTCTTCCAACAGACTCGAGGACATGAAGATGCACACTAGGTCTCCATCTCAGCCTCTCAGGTAACATTTTATTCCAAACTTCCACTTTTGTTTTCTTTAAAGGTCATTAAGAGATAATTTACATATAATGGGTACAGGAGCACAACCACCTGTTTAAAGGTGGAAAATGGTTATGTGGCTGTTTTTTTTTTTTTGGTCTATGAAAGAGTTTATATATGTACTTTGGATGAAAAAAAATTAAAGTAAAATGCTGAAACAATAAAATATGGCCCTCTGAAATGCTTTGCGTTAGCTGTTGGCTCAGTACACTAGCTATTTTACCTCCGACCTCTCCAAGTTTACAAAAAATAGCCCAAAGAACAAACACAGCCTTCGTACTTCATCCCTCTCGAAGACAAATTATACCCTGGCGTATCTTAATTTCCAGCCCCTCCTTGCACACAACACTAACAAAAAGATCTTCAAGTACCGCTCAACAAGAACAGGATGCTTCATCCTCGTGTGCTTGATGTCGTCAATAATTTGAACAGGCCCTGTTTTAGCACGTTTAACCCAGATGTAAATTAAACACCCCTTCGTGAGCAAATGCGCAGTCCTTAATTAATTTCCCTTGAAGAGCGGTGAGTTGAAGAGGCCTCTTGGACATAAATGGCCCTCCTACTCTTCCTGTCGCAGCTCCTTCTCACAAGGATGAAGGATAAGATTTTGGCAAATTTGTTTGTTTGATTTTGGCTGATGGAGACTAAGATGGAGAGAGGAAATGAGCTGAGAGTCGGGTATAATTTACCACATTTTCTTGTACAGATTTGGTTATTGATGAGTAGTGATTTCATAAGGTATTATGATGAACCGTAATAAAGTGCGTGCTCTCCCTTTCATTACTGTCATAACCAGTATCGCTCTGGAGACTATAAGCTGGTTCACGAACAGTACTGATCCATCCTTGAGTAACAACTTTTTAGCAAAACTTGTGTTTTGTATTGTCCCTTTGTATTGACCCTCATTCACAAAGCAGTCTGGTGTAGAGTGATTTGCGCAGCTACAAACAAATGTAGGTATATTCCCTTCAAAAATAAATCTGCTACAGCTACTCTGGACTGAAAAAAAAAAAATAGCGACCAATGTGCAACTCGCTCAGGGCGGAAGCTATGCTAATAGGGCAGAGTCCGTCAGCAGACTTGGGCGGGGCTTAGGCATTTTGTGACATCACAAAAGGTAGAATCTGCAAATGGCTTGTTCTGAGACACTGCTTATGATTTATGGGGATTAAAAAAAGTTGGTGGATTTTAACCATTATAGGGTGGGCTGTGTAGGCACTACCAACACACATTTATGTTCAAACACCATGTAAAAGTGAATTTTGTATAATATAGGTCTCCTTTAAAGTAATCCATGTGATTCCAGTGGTTTAAAGGGTTAGTTCACCCAAAAATGAAAATGATGTCATCAATGACTCACCCTCATGTCGTTCCAAACCCGTAAGACTTCGTTCATCTTCGGAACACAGTTTAAGGTATTTTAGATTTAGTCCGAGAGCTTTCTGTCCCTCCATTGAAAATGTATGTACGGTAGACTGTCCATGTCCAGAAAGGTAATAAAAACAACATCAAAGTAGTCCATGTGACATCAGAGGGTTAGTTAGAATTTGTTGAAGCATCGAAAATACATTTTGGTCCAAAAATAACAAAAACTACGACTTTATTCAGCATTGTCTTCTCTTCCGGAATCCTTTCCATTGAATTGATTCCATTGAATCCTTTCATCTGTCGGCGTTGGTAATGCACTTTTACGTCACCATGGTTGTTTTTGGCAATGACATAATTTTCATTTTTGGGTGAACCAACCCTTTAACCTCAGTTTTATGAAGCAACATGAGTGCTTTGTTTGCGCAAAAAAACAAACAAAAATTTATTTTTAAAAATAATTTACCACTTTATTTATAGAATATTAATCTCCAACGCGAAGTCACGCAACAACATCTGCTGTTAATTTTTGGGTGAACTAACCCTTTAATTATGTTAATTGATTAATAAAGTAAACATAATTAATTATGTAAAATTCTAAAAGTATATTAATGGAGTTTTTTTTCAAACATCAAATTGAAAGATTTTATTGAAAGATTTTATTGAACTGTTATCGTTGTTATTGATATTATTACTATTGCTGTTTTTAATTTATTTTATTTTTTTGTTTGTAGTGATATTGTTAAATTATTGTATACAATTAATTGAAATATTATCTATATTTGCTATGAATGTAGCCTTTAATGCTGGTATGGTGTTAAATAATAAACAAATTAATTTAAATAGGGATCAAACTTTTAACAGATATATTAAGATGAATATGATATTTGAAAAATGTCCTTTTCATGGACACCTGAAATGTTTCTGAAATGTTATACTGATATACTGAAGTATTTGATACTTTAAAAAAAAAAGAACAATTATTAATTCTAAATTAATCAGATCGTTAACATCATTTATTACATTTTTTTCTTCTAAAAACATGTTGAGACAAACTGTTCATCAGTTGAATTTTGTTAGTTATTTCATTGATGAGATTAAACTGTGAGTCAGAGAGGAATTTTTGGAGTGGGTGAAAAAGGAGGAGAAGCTGTGTGGGAGATCATGATTAGTGGTAGAGAAAAAGAGCTCTTCAGAAAAAAGACCAGAAGAAAAAAAAGTGAAAGTAAAGAGGAAAAAATTACAATTGAATTTGAACTGCAGTTACTGGAGCATGACTCGCTAAATTTCTGAGATTTTGGACCCTTGCCTGTAACTTTCCCTGCTTCTTTTTCCTTATTTATTTTTCTTTAAACAAAGCCTCTTTAAAACAACACTCTGGTTCCCTTGTCGTACAGAATCTAGCGGAAGCAGGGCTCAAAGTGAACCGGCACCGGCACTTCTATATTTTAATCTGTAGTAATTTTTCACCCCTTCAAAAGTACTGGACCGGAAGTGATATTACAACCTTCTTGTAAAAAGTTAATTTCCTAGCAGATGTGTTTGGCAAGAACATGAACGGCTCTTAGAAATTTCTTTCATTATAAATAGTCTGGCATTTTTCATGATGGCAGGGTGGATTTTGAAGATCAAATGATCTTCTAGAAGTCAGATTCATGGTAGCAGCATATATGTGTGTGTGTGTGTGTGTGTGTGTGTGTGTACACATACATACATACATGCACTGCCCGGCCAAAAAAAAAGTCGCTGTTTGGATTTTAATAGGCAAATACTTAAGACAGTATTACATTGATTATTATTTTTCTAGCATGTTATATGTTTGGCAACGGTTCTTTTAACCCTAAAAGATGGAGTGTGTAGCTTTTCATTTTTTAAACAACCATGTATTAAGATGTATCATGGCCATATTCCAGGATGACAATGTCAAGATTCACCAGGCTCAAATTGTGAAAGAATTGTTGGGAGGGAGCATGACAAATCATTCTCACACATGAATTGGCACTGACCTTAACCTCAGTGTAAGTTTTTGGGATGTGCTGGAGTAGACTTTACAGAGTGCTCACCTCTTGCATTGTCAATACAAGATCTTGACCAAAAAATGAAGCACCTCTCGATGGAAATAAATGTTGTGATGTTATTTCCATCAAGAGGTGCATCAATTTTTGGTCAAGATCTTGAATTGACAATGCAAGAGGTGAGCACTCTGTAAAGTCTACTCCAGCACATCCCAAAAATTAAGGTATGGGCTCAGAGGTGCCAATTCATGTGTGAAAATGATTCTTCATGCTCTCTGAACCATTCTTTCACAATTTTAACCCTGGTGAATCTTGACATTGTCATACTGCAATATGGCCATGATGTGTCTTCCTACATGGTTGTTTAAGAAATGAAAAACGACACACTCCGTCTTTAAGAGTTAAAAGAATGGTTGCCAAACATATAGCATGCTAGAAACATAATAATCACTGTAATAATGATCCTTTCGTAGATTAAGTATTTGCCTATTAAAATCCAAACGGCGACTATATAGCTGATCTCAGCTGATTTCATGCCTGTATTTGTGTGTGTGTGTGTGTTTTATAGCCGAATGAAACCGACAGCCACTGGCCAGGGTTCCATCTCCCCCTTAAAATCCTCCAAAGTCCCACCATCCTCCTCCGTCTCTGCCTCTGCCAAGCGCATTGGCCGCTCTTCATCTTCATCAACCAACCTCAAGAGGTGAGCCTGACCTCCCTTCTAATTAGCTTTCCTCCAGTCTTCTCTACACTCTTCATATCTTTCTTCGATCTGCTTATTCTCTCACTCGTCCACCTTTTAGTCTTTGCCTCTTTATTTCCAAATCTTTCGTGTAACTTATTCCTCCTTTTTTCTTTCTCTCCCCCTCTATCTCCTGTCTTCTCTCCTCCCAGCTCCCTGGTGGCCTTCTTTCCTCTCTGTGACTACCCTATGCTCTGAAACGGAGAGCCGTAAATGCGAGGAACCAAGTTGGTTGCTCCGTGCTGTCGGTGCACTGGTTTCAAGTGACTCGTTCCCTGCCATTTATGTAATCGAATAGCCAGAGCCATATCACCTACCTACTACTATATCACTCTCTCCAAACCAGCACTTATTGATGTATTTTTGGACCAAGTACATACCCACTACTTTCCAGTACTGTTCATACCATACTGAAAAGCACTTTCTAACACACTCCAGGCTAGGGCTGGGTGATATTTTATAAAATATGGGAACATTCTCAGATATTTGACTAATGTTCTGCCAAGTTATCTTGTCTTTAATAATATTCTCAAAACTCAAGCAAAAAAAAAAAAATTATTCACAGTTCACAAATTGTTTTTCTTTTCCTGAAACATTTTGGTTGGATGAATTTTTTTTTTTTTTTTAAACGTTACTAACTACTTGTTTCCCATTTAGTTTTTTTCTAACGTCCACTTAACCAAGAGAAAACATTTAAAACCATTAAAAAAATTTCACATTTTTGTTAGCTGTGTGAATTTATATAGATAAAATTAAATAAAATTAAATCATTTACATTGTATGTTAAGTTGCATTCTTCATAATTGACTTGAAGAATGCAGTTGAATCATTTTCACTTTCACATTCATTTTCACTTAAACGGTTTAATAAATGAAACATTTGCATTTATAATTCTCCGAACATTGAGTGATGACGCAAACGCATGATCGAATCAAACATTTTGATTCATGGAAATCAATTGAGCTTACCAAATGTAATGCTGTTTCTGCTACTTAAGTTTAAAGAGACGTGTACTTTGCCGAAGTCAGTTTTGAATAAGTTGCCCAGCCCTACTCCAGACTGAGTTTGATGTTTTAAACAGCAGTAAATACACTCTCAGCCAGTATACATGCAGTTCCTCACCCCTTTGTCAGAACATTTACCATTATCTCCATGTCCTACAGTGTAGATATGGGTACGAGTATGTCCTCCCTGTCCTCCACCCTTCATGTCTGTTTCCCCTCCCTCCCATCCTCCAGCACCAGGTTAGCCAGCTCTTTGGGTAACCTGTATGAACCAAATGGTGAATCAAACAGCTCTGGGAAACCACCTTCCCCTTCATCGTTCACTTCCCACCCTGTCCGCACGGGCTACAGCAGCCCGATCGCCCCACACAATTACCACTACGAGGTCAACAACAACAACAATCAGTGTAACACCACCAGTACCCCGAACATCAACGGGGTGAGCCCAAGCAGCGGGGCAAAAAGTGTGACCTACAACCTCAACCACACCAGCATGAGCGGACCTTCCACCAATGGAAGGCTGGGGGCCAGTGAACAGGGGCACCACAGAAGCCCAACAGGGCTGAGCGGGCTCTCCGCACGCTACCTCAGCCGGTCTATTCCCGTAAGTGATCTCTCTTCCCATCAACCCTCCCAAGATGCACACACACCCAGCAGCAGCATTTCATACAATTTACCATGGTAACCGTTGGTTTCTGCCAAGATGCCATAGTTACAAGTAGTCAACCAATATGGCTTTTTTATATATATATATATATATATATATATATATATATATATATATATATATATATATATATATATATATATAAAATAAATTGTACAAATGTTAAATGTTTTTAATTTAATGAATTAATATAAATTGTATTTGTATAATAATAATTATATATTTATAATGTAGTAAGTTAAAACTGTATTTTTAAAGTTAATATTGGATTTATATAAATTTATTATATATATATAAAATGTAGAAAATAAGATAATGTATCATGTCACTAAATTATATACATTATATGTTACATAATGTAAGGATGGAAAATTAGATAAAATTATATTACTGTAAAATTACAGAAAATAAACACTTATTCACAAAATATTCTGAAGGTAAAGGTAAATTTTATTGAAAAAATTAACATTGAAAATGTTTGATTATAATTTAAATTTTATATTAAAACAATGTGTATAATTTTTAATATAAGTTTATTATAATATTTTTTAAAATTGTGTTCACAAGGGAGATTGACAAGTGCAAACGGACATGGTAATGACTGTATTAGACATTTCTAATTCTGGAAGCGTCTTGAACTTGAACAAAAAAGATTCCATATATATTTATTGTTTCACAGTTGTAACAAAGGTATTTTAGTGGAAACTATGGTTGCCATGGTACTTTCCACCCAAATCCTTCCTACTTATCTCTGATCTCTTTGCAGCCTTCTATTTTATTTCTCAGTTTATACATTGCCATGTTTTCTCTAACAGATGCTTTTAAACACTTCCCTGAGCATGTTGCATGTCATCAGTTTTTACTGAATACACGCTTATGTGCATCTCACTCTTGGGTACTTCCTACGACCGTTAAATCTCACTCTGTGTACGTCTGTCTCTAGTGTGTTCTCAGAAAGCTCTTACTTAGATGATCTAATATTTACTTAATTACCATTGTCAAGTGAGCTTTAATCGAGTGGTCAGGATGAGACTAATTTTTTTATTTGAGCTAATCCGTCGCCCTTTAACTTCTGTGAGTGCATCCCACGCTGATGCTCCGAGGAAAAGAAAATTAATACTAAATAAACAAATATTAAAAAGGCAGAGCCAGGGATTCATTAGGGATGTAATTAAGGCTTTAAAACGTAGCTAATATGGGTACCTTTTACATGTATGGTGGAAGTCTGACAGCTCTGTTCTGGTTTGGCAGTAACATGGCTACTAACAAGTACTAATGGCACCTCAATGCTGCTGTTTGATGCTATGGGAGTGGTGTACGCTGCAAAAATGCAAATGTATTCAGTATTTGTTTGAATTTATCAAACAAATTTATCTTTTTATTTGACCTATGAATGCAGAACAGGTCTAGGTTTATAAAAAACACTTGACCGCTGCACAGAAAATAGATTTGTCTGTTATGTCGGTACTCAGACTGGACGGAAAGATCAAGAGCTTGATTTTAGTGGCCTGTTGTCCTTGGACCTTCTCCAGAACTCTTGGATGTGGTCCTGAATTCGGTAGTTTCCCTAACAATTTCCTGTTTGGTGCATTTTTTCCCCATTGTGAATGTGTTTTTTTTGTTTTTTTTTTTTATAAGCCACTGTACATGTTAATCATGTGATTTCACAACATTCTAGGCAGGATTTCTCCCAGACTACCCCGTTTATGAAATTGACGATTGGCTCATATCATCCCTGTTTTGGAGCGTAGTGCTGTGTCTTTGTTCAGAACATCACAACGCCTACGCATGTAGCAGGAGTGACTCAAAGTTTCACTGCAGAGATGATGAATATCACATTCTGTCCTGCACTGCGCTCTGTTAAACGTTCTTTCTCAAAGGGCGATCAACTGACAAAGTTTTTTTTGACGCTAGAAGGTGTTTACAGTGAATATGTAATTACAGTCAAGGTGTCATCCGTTTTCTTGCTGCTAAACATGGCTGCTTCGGGTTGCAGTGAATTAGTATAAAGTCTCATTTCTCAACATTGTCATGTTATTGGACACAACTCTCATTAAAAATTAATGACTTTGCTTGGTTTTTCATCAGCAGGTCCAAACAAAATCTTTTTCTAGATTTTTCTGCACTTCGTAATTCTATGGAATGATTTTAAACATGGTAAAATAGTGCAGTTTGAAATATATTTTATAGGTAGCTGAAAACATGATTAAATTAGTTAAAGGTGCCCTAGAATTAAAAATTGAATTTATCTTGGCATAGTTAAATAACAAGAGTTCAGTACATGGAAATGACATACAGTGAGTCTCAAACTCCATTGTTTCCTCCTTCTTATATAAATCTCATTTGTTTAAAAGACCTCTGAAGGACAGACGAATCTCAACATAACACTGACTGTTACATAACTGTCGGGGTCATTAATATGTACGCCCCCAATATTTGCATATGCCAGCCCATGTTCAAGGCATTACACAAGGACAGCCAGTATTAACGTCTGGATCTGTGCACAGCTGAATCATCAGACTAGGTAAGCAAGCAAGAACAATAGTGAAAAATGGCAGATGGAGCAATAATAACTGACATGATCCATGATAACATGATATTTTTAGTGATATTTGTAAATTGTCTTTCTAAATGTTTTGTTAGCATGTTGCTAATGTACTGTTAAATGTGGTTAAAGTTACCATCGTTTCTTACTGTATTCACGGAGACAAGAGCCGTCGCTATTTTCATTTTTAAACACTTGCAGTCTGTATAATGCATAAACACAACTTCATTCTTTATAAATCTCTCCAACAGTGTGCAATGTTAGCTTTAGCCACGGAGCACTATCAAACTCATTCAGAATCAAATGTAAACATCCAAATAAATACAATACTCACATAATCCGATGTATGCATGCAGCATGCATGACGAACACTTTGTAAAGATCCATTTTGAGGGTTATATTAGCTGTGTGAACTTTGTTTATGCAATGATAGAGTCGAGAGCTCGGGAGGGGGCGGAGAGCGCGAGCAATTAAAGGGGCCGCAGCCTGAATCGGCGCATTTCTAATTATGCCCCAAAATAGGCAGTTAAAACAATTAATTAAAAAAAATCTATGGGGTATTTTGAGCTGAAACTTCAGACACATTCAGGGGACACCTTAGACTTATATTACATCTTGTAAAAAAAACATTTGATGACACCTTTAAATAAATTTAAATGTTTAATAAATGGACATTCATAGAATGCATAGAACTGAATTACTGACATTCTAATTAATTGGAAACCTGTGGGGCTTCCTGCGGAATTATGTGGGCACAAATTCAGAAGTTCAAACAACATTAAGTAGCTATAGTCCAATATTTTTGAATGATTTTGAATGAATGCGATTTTTCTGGAGAGTTCGCTTTGGCGAGTTGTTTTTAACTTTGAACGAATTTTCAGGATGTTTACATTTATCAAGTGCAAATTCACACATTTGTCAAGATGTTCCTAGATGTTCAAACTATGGCTGCATCCGAAAACCTAGGCAGCTGACTTGACAGTTTAATGATCTACAGCAAAATAGTGCAAGCTTTGGTGAGAACTAAATAAATATTTAATTACTACAGTAGTAATCTCTCGCTAGAAATGACATCAAAAGTGGAAAATATTAGTCAAAAACATACATTTACACACAAACTGACCAGCAAACGCAACTTTCGGACGCCATCTTTATTTTTCTAGCTCAACTGTCATGAAAGGAATGCATAGGATTGTGGGATACCAAAGGCAGCGAAGGATACATCTATGCTACCTTCAAAAATTGATCAGATGAAGGTATCTCAGGAAACAGGAAGTGAAGCTAACATTGGATTTGGACGTGCCTTGATGCCTTCCTACCTTGAAATGTGTCCTCCGAAGGCAGCATTTTCCAGTTTTCGGATGCAGCCAATGTTAAATAGCTGTATGTGCAACGTTGATGTTTGTAGAACTCTAATACTGACATTTCTAATTTGTTGAAAACCTGCGGGGCTTCCTTAGGAATTCTGTGGGCACAAATTTGCCAAGATATCAGAAGTTCAAAAGCGTTAAGTAGCCATATATCCAACTTTTAAGATTTTAAATGAATGCGAATAAGCTGTTGTTTAGAACGTTGATGAAATGTTTGTAAATGGACGACACGAAATAGAACACAATGCTTTGTTGCTTCACATTTGTCGTCTGTAAAAAAAACTTTTTTCGTTTATCCCTCCCCCAACCCCCCTGCAACAATTAAGAGCAATTAGCATTCAGTTGTGCATGTTGTACACCTGTGTCTTCTAACCTAAGTGGCTTTTTTTTTTTTTTGCATAAAGTCAGTTTTCCCCCCACACATTTAATGCAAATGTATTTCCTCTCTAAGCTTTGACTTTTTATTCTCATCTCACCATCATTTACATCAGCAAGGGCTGTGATTGTAATGTCTCAGGTTGGCTTTTTAGACTATTATTTAACTACCCTCTGCCATGTAATTTTCTGTAATTACTTTCAGCGTCATAATCATTTCATCTTTCTGTTTTTTCCCCTCTTTTGCAGTCCCTTCAGTCTGAGTATGTTCAGTACTAAAGCCGCCACTTTCCGCTAACCCCCCATCCCGCACTGCTGGCCTGGTTCCGACCCATGACGCCTTCACTGTGACCACCAATTCACTGGCTTCTTGTCGCAAAGGGGAACGAAGTCGAAAAGAGATGCTTTTGAGACTAAACGGCTCACGGTCAGCCTCATGGTAATGATACGTCCTGCTATGACAGAGCTGATCTGGAATCTGCTGCATGCTGTTAAACAACATGAACTTTCCTTGGCCGTCCTTTCAAAACATCTTTTTTTTTTTTTTTTTTTTTTTTTTTTTTTTTTTTTTTTTTTTTAGATACTCTCCATGTATGAATATACATAATTGTACTGAAAAATATTTTTAGATAAAGAATTTTGTACTTTTTTTGTCCTATTTTATCTATGATTCTTACGCTCAGCGAACAAGGTTCGTTGGTTATATTTGTGTGTCTTTGGATTAGGGAATTTGTTCTGACGTAAATATCACGTTTTTGTCTCCTGAGTGTACTTACTGAGTAACATATCAAGTGCGATGCTATATTTAAAAGGTGTAAAATGGTTTGACAGCTACGTGTCATCTTCAAAGGGATTTTCGGCTGACAAAAGCAATAAAGACAGTTTGTTTCTTTTATTTGGGATCTAAGGTGGGCTTGTCTCCACGCAACTACGGACGGCTAATGAGACCATGACCAATTTGCAAACAAACTTGTTTTTCTCGGGAAAATGAAGGGCTTTGTTTGTTCAGTATGAGAAACAGGGTGGACTCCTTGTCTTTTTTTCCATTGTGACATCATAATGTGTGTTATCAAACTAATTGAGATCTGAGCTCTCACGGTTTTCAAGGGCTGTTGAAAACGCAAGCGCGACACTTCATCTTTCAGCAGCGTCTGTTTCACCAGCACCTCTGAAATATAATATCTCAGAATATACGAGTTTCTGGCTGCTGATTTTAACATGCACCGTTTTTGCATGAATTAGCTCAAGCTGCTTAAAATATATATTAACGATAACAAATATTAATGTACCTGCAGTAGCTCACCCACAAGTTGTAACTTTTTATTACAATAGAGGAGATTATGTGTAGGTGATGATATGAAAACACAACCCTTTCTGTTATTGCACATAATGAATGTACAAACTAATCTGGAAAGGTTGATCCAGTGAGGGTTGTCTACTCTAAATTCAGTTATTTTAGGATGTTTACAATCAAGTGCAAATTATTTATCGTACAGTGTTCTTATAGGTTTACCAGCAGGGTTTAAGCTAAAACCTTTGGATTATTTACTTAACACAAAAACTACAATACGGTCATTTAATAACCCTAAGACATTCCAAACTTGACTTTATATCTTCTGTGAAACACAAAATATATATGTACAATGTACTCTTTTTAGGTACTGGGACTGTTAAGCTTAGGAAAATGATGACGACGCACCATTAAAGTAACGTTGTCAATTCTGTGTTAAATAAGCTTCTGAAGGCATACGATAGTTTTGTGTAATTTTATATATATATATATATATATATATATATATATATATATATATATATATATATATTATATATATTATTTTTTTTTTTTTTTTTTTTTTTATTGTGCAAAAATAATCATTTATTCAAGGAAAGGCTTCCCCTCTGCCGGAGCTCTCAAATCTCATTCATTTAAAGAGTTTCTTGGGGAAACATGTTGCTCCAGATTTTATGTAAATGAGAAATAAAAAACATTTACAATCACGATGTCAAATCTGATGCGACATATCTTAACAAAAAAACAGTTGAATGCGTAGTGGCGAATGAAATTTAAGAGCTACAACAGAGGGGAAGCTTTTCTGCAAATCGTAAGCCTTCTGCCCTTATAATATACATTATATTCATTAAACGGAAAAGAGCAGCTTGAACATTCTGCCGAACATCATCTTTTGTGTTCCACAGAGGAAAGTAAATCATATAGGTTGATATTAGGTGAGTAAATGATCATTTTAATTTTGGGGGAAACTAACCCATATCTTTCTGTTTGAACAAATACTCCATTACAAGCTTATGCAGTTATAACTTGATTGACTGTTCTGTATCTGTATCTTTTAGCCCTGTAGCACTCTGTACATTCCAGATGGTGTTATGAATTATGTGTATATATACGTTTTGGGAGAATCTTTTTGATTGAAGTATTCTACCTCTTTGACATATACATGATGTAAACTACTCTCTTGCTTATGAAAATATAGATATATTTATATATTTTTGGAGCAGTGTGTAAAGAATATCTAACAATGTTAGAGCAGTGTTTGCTTTTCACATACTGAAAGGACATTAAAATACAATGTAGTGTGTTGTACATTTATTCTTTTGCAATGTAAACACAATTTCAAAGACCAGAACAAAATAAAAGATTAATTTTGCTTTAGGTTGTTCGTTTTCTTTGTGCATGGAAAAACAAGATTTCCCTCAAGTGCAGATTCCTAATTAGTCGTCTTTGACCGTTGTTATACAAGTAAATACTGTACAGATTGTGCTATTCTGTGACCAAAAACAGTTTTTAACAGCTCCACAAAAATAAATTAAGTGCCAACGATGTTCTCTCCCTGACAACCAACAAAGTGTGAACTGCAAATCGCCACACATTTGTGAACTTAAGTCTTTCATTTTGAGTCTATCTGGCAGCAGGCGTCGGGCCGTGGGCGTCCGGAGACAGCTGTGAAAATGACTGCTAGTCGAGTGACTTTTCACAGCCATGATTTCGGCAAGTATTTCAAAATGTCAGTTTAATTTCTACACGAGGTGATGCTTGTACATGTGTCGTTAATTCTTTCTTCTACCTAGTTTTAGAAAATTGTCTTGTAGGTCCAAAATGTTCTACTAAAACGTTTGTACCAATTTATACTAGCACTCAATCTTGTAATTTTCCTCGTTCATTTACGGTAGGCCACTTGAGTGTTGTAGCTGTCAGTCATCATAGGTGTAATATATTTAATTGAACCATGGCCTCGTATTTTTCCGAGCCCTTTCATTCAGATTATGAAGGTCTAATATCTATCTATGAATACACATTAAATTCAACGATCAACTCGTAGCAAATAGCAGGTTTCAAGGCTGCTGCTGCTCCGTTCGCTATAATAATAGTCTTCAAGTATCTTTGAAATGGTTTCAGAAAGGCAGCCTGACATGTCAAAAGGAAATATTCACGCTGCTCTTAATGACATTCCATTGTCTCTGTTGCTCTGTGATCTTACGAGCACTGCTAGTGCTACCCAAATAACAGGGAACGTTCTCAAAATTTTGTTAAAGGGTTAGTTCACTCAAAAATGAAAATTCGTTAATCTTCGGAACACAAATTAAGATATTTTTTGTTGAAATCCGATGGCTCAGTGAAGCCTTCATAGGGAGCAATGACATCTCTCAAGATCCATAAAGGTACTAAAAACATATTTAAATCAGTTCATGTGACTAGAGTGGTTCAATATTAATATTATAAAGCGAAGAGAATATTTTTGGTGCGCCAAAAAAACCAACAAAATAACGACTTGTATAGTGAACGATTTCAAAACGCGTGCTTCAGGAAGCTTTGGAGCATAATGAATCATTGTGTCGAATCTGCTGTTCGGAGCGCCAAAGTCACGTGATTTCAGCAGTTTGGCGGTTTGACACGCGATCCGAATCATGATTCGACACGCTGATTCATTACGCTCGGAAGCTTCCTGAAGCAATGTTTTGATATTGGCCATCACTAAATAAGTCGTTATTTTGTTCTCGTCGCTTTATAATATTAATATTGAACCACTGTACTCACATGAACTGATTTAAATATGTTTTTAGTACATTAATGTATCTTGAGAGAGGAAATGTCATTGCTGGCTATCTGGAGGCCTCACTGAGTCATCGGATTTCAACAAAAATATCTTAATTTGTGTTCCGAAGATTAATGAAGGTCTTACGGGTGTGGAACGGCATGAGGGTGAGTAATAAATGACATTTTTTTCATTTTTGGGTGAACTAACCCTTTAACATTTGACAAGGTTCTTTCCGAGTTCTGAACAAAAGTTCTTCTAGTAACGTTAATAGGATGCTGTTCTTAAAGGGATAGTTCACCCAAAAATGAAAATTCTGTCATAATTTACTCACACTTAAAGGGTTAGTTCATCCAAAAATGAAAATTCTGTCATTAATGACTCACCCTCATGTCGTTCCAAACCCGTAAGACCTCCGTTCATCTTCGGAACACAGTTTAAGATATTTTAGATTTAGACGGAGAGCTTTCTGTCCCTCCATTGAAAATGTATGTACGGTAGACTGTCCATGTCCAGAAAGGTAATAAAAACATCATCAAAGTAGTCCATGTGACATCAGTGGGTTAGTTAGAATTTTTTGAAGCATCGAAAATACATTTTGGTCCAAAAATAACAAAAACTACGACTGTATTCAGCATTGTCTTCTCTTCCGGGTCTGTTGTCAATCCACGTTCACGACTCAGCATTGACGCTGCTGATGTAAGACGCTGCTGACGTGTTATCTGAATAAATATGGCTGAGCTAAAAAATGCAAGTCTTTCTCTGTGTCGAAATCCTTAGACATGTTTGCGAAGGTTGTTTTGTTTACAGCGTGCGTCTCCCTCAGACTGTAAACGAAGCTCGGGCGCACCGGATAACACGTCAGCAGCGTCTTACGTCAGCAGCGTCACTGCGGAGTCGTGAACGCGGATTGACAACAGACCCGGACATGGACAGTATACCGTACATACATTTTCAATGGAGGGACAGAAAGCTCTCCGACTAAATCTAAAATATCTTAAACTGTGTTCCGAAGATGAACGGAGGTCTTACGGGTTTGGAACGACATGAGGCTGAGTCATTAATGACATAATTTTCATTTTTGGGTGAACTAACCCTTTAAGTTGTTCTAAACCTGTATAAATGTCTTTGTTCTGTTGAACACAAAGGAAGATATTTTGAAGGATATTTGTAACCAAACAGTTGTGGGGCATTATTGACTTGTAGTATGGAAAGAAAAAATACTATGGAAGTCAATGATGCCCCACAGCTGTCACGGTAATATTGTGATAGTACCCAGCACTGCTGTTAACCCAAATTTTCATTTTTGGGTGAACTATCCCTTTAATGTTCTCAAAACATTTAAATATGTATATCATTTTTGTTTCTGCGCAAATTCGTTATTAAAATATAGCCTAAGCTATTCATTTACACAGTGGCGGTCATAACTTGTTTTCATGACAGATTTATTTAAACATACATTAAACATATACATTAAATAATCAAGATAGGTCAAGTAAAATATAATGAATATAGGCTAATATAGTGCATATATGCAGTGAAAAAGTTAATTTCTCTAGCGAACTAACAAGCTGTGGGCACTGAATGACTTTACTGAGGTAAATGCTACGTGACATAGGCTATTGGTTACAAGCTGTTTTATTCACGTCTACGATTACATGAGATTCAGTAAATTGTACTGTATCATTCAACATACCTTCAGATGTTCATTATTGTTTGTTCTGTAACTAGTATTAAAGAGGAAGAGATGATCACGTTCACTTGCGCTCCATGCTGCCGCTTGAACTGAGGTGCCTGTAGCCTACAGCGTCACATCAAAGAGTGTCAAAATAGCATTTATTGTTTAAATTTCGTGATAAAATGGACAGAATTGTAGGGATGAGACTTTGTTTCTTATCGAAAGTAACACAACACAGAGCTGGAGCTTATTGCGATTATTGGTGGTTAATGGGCTACAGTTCTGTATTTGTCGGTGCACATGTGTACCAAACCGAAATACGTGTACCATTACACCCCTAGGATTCATTTTATTGAATTAGAATCACACAACGTGATCAGTGTAGTCCAATTCCTGACCAAACGAATGACTCTTATAATGGGCCAGTCCTTTTACTGAATCAGAAACAATGCGATCAATGTTGAGACAGTTGAGTCAAAAATGCATAGCATGACCAGTGATAGTCCAATTCTCAAACAATGACTCTCTTAAAACATTTTTAGTGAATCAGAAACATACAACATGATCAGTGTAGTCCGATTGCCGGCGAATGAATCGCATGACTTGCTTATTTTTAGTGAATCAAAAACATAGCACCACCATAGTCTAATTTCCCAATGAATTATGAGCCTATTCTTTGTAGTGAATTAAAACCATATACAGCATGTTTTTGTTCTGGTTCTTTTTCAGTTTATCAAAAACTATAAACCAACCTGAATGGGTACGGCTATTAGTTTTGTCATGTCCGACTCAAAAAAGCAAACAATGAACCAATAAAAAAAGTGGTTTCCCTCATTTTTGGAGCTTTACATCCCTAGTCCTCATTCACTTTCATTATATGAAACAGAGCAGCTTGAACATTCTGCTAAACTTCTCATTTTATGTTCCACAGACGAAAGAAAGTCCTACAGATTTAAAGCGACATGAAGGTGAGTAAATGGTGCCAAAATTTTTCGTAATTAAATAGTCCTTTAAAGAAACTAAATATTATTTATGTTCAAATCAATAGTAGATCTGCATATTTAAAATACATCGTACTGCCACTGCCTTCTTCCTAAAGATTCTCATTGGGGAGCCCATTATATTACGCCCTATTGATTATTACAGGCTCAATCCATTATGAATAATGAATTGCCTTCATGGTGATTGTGCTCCCTGGGAATAATGAAAGACAAGTGAGATTGTAGCGTGGGCTCTTGTTGATCTCACGCCTCTCAGTCCTCACACACACACACACATGAACGCACATATAAAGCTTGTTTCTCCACCGCAGCACCGCCAAAGGGAGCTGCGCTCTCTCACGCGCACGTTTCTTCACACAATGTGAGATGAGATGTGATGAGATGACATTATTTTCCAGCCTGCTCCCATCATGCCAAATGACACAGACATGCCACTGTCGATGTGCGCGCTGGGACGCGGATCACGCATCTCCCTCGCCACCGTCTACTCCTTCATGTGCGTTCTGGGTACCGTCCTCAACCTCCTAGTTATCTATTTGGTGGTGACGTTCAAGAAGCTCCGCACAGCCAGCAATGCGTTTATCGTGAACGGCTGCGTGGCAGATCTGCTGGTTTGTGCTTTCTGGATGCCCCACGAAGCGGTTGCCACCTCCACTGGGACTTTTCTGGTGGTGGGTTACCAGGCATTCAAAGAAGCGCTGCTGTTTCTCGGAATCACCGTGTCACTGCTCTCACATTCGCTTATTGCTGTGAACAGGTACGTTTTGATCACCAAAACACCTGCTGTGTATCAAAGTCTGTATCAGAAGAGAAACACAGAATGGATGATCGCAGGATCGTGGCTCGTCTCGTTGGGCTCTTTGTTCCCGTGGCTCACGTCCTTTCGATACCCGCCTGAGAGATGCCGAGACGCAGAGGACAGATCCTTCACCACGGTGTCTGTTTTGTCCAGTCGGTTTGCCGCAAGCACTTTGGCGTTCACTATCATTGGACAAACCGTTGTCGTCATGTACTGCTACTTTAAAATTTTCCGCCGGGTGCAAATAAGTGTGAAGAGGGTCAGTATTTTGAATTTCCAAATCGTGAACAACCTCCCTTATTCATTCCCGAGAAAGGACAAGCGACTCGGCTTCTACGTTCTCGCAGTGTGCTTAATTTTTATTCTTACAACCGAACCCATTTTTTGGGTTCTCATCACCGGACTGTTCATCCCGGTGTCAGTGGCGCTTTGGACATCAACTTGGATCGTGTTCTGCACTATATTTGTATCCAATCCCTTTCTGTACACCTGGAAAAATGAGGAGTTTAGGAAGTCGTTCAGGTCTGTGATGAGAGGAGACTTCTTGCGGGGATCCACGGTCGGGGTCGAGCCCATCACCATCAACGCCATTTCTCACATCTTCCCGAGACAAAACAGCCGCAGGGCATTTCTGGGCGAGATGAACTGAGATAAACCTGCGAAAACTATACGACTAGTACTGTGGCCAAATTTCGCTTGTGCCGGTGGTTTTTCAGTCACGATGAGCTGCATGTGTTTTACAGTGTTTTGTAAAGCAAAGTTTTTGTAACATTTTTGTGAATGTTGAAGTGTCAATTGTTTTTGCACAACTGTGAAGACTACACAACTTTTTTAAATAAGAAATGTTTATGAATGTTCAAATAAATCAGAAATATCTCAACTTGTGTCATTTCTCATCTTAATTTTTGTATATAAAATAAATATTAATATAATTTAATATTAATTTTATATAAAATTGTTTATTTAATAATGTGTTGTTTTAAAATGTTTAAAAATTAATATTTTTTTATTTTGAGGTAATATAATGATTTAGTGCTGTCAAATGGATTAATTGCATCTAAGTTAGTAAATATATAGTGTGTGTGTGTGTGTGTGTATATATATATATATATATATATATATATATATATATATATATATATATATATATATATATATGTATGTGTGTGTGTGTGTGTGTGTGTGTGTGTGTATATATATATATATATATATATGTATATGTATGTGTGTGTGTGTGTGTGTATATATATATATATATATATATATATATATATATATATATATATATATACACACACACACACGTATACAAATGTTAATGCGATTAATTACAATTAATCCATTTGACAGCACTATATAAAGTGCTTAATAATTTAACAGTGCATTTTATTTTAATTAAGATGTCAGTTATATGAATATAATTTATTTGGAATTATTCATATGTATTAATATTATATAAAATGCTAAACTGCTTTATTTAAGAGTGCGTTTTATTTAACATTTTATTTAAAATGTGAATTATATTATTATTTTATATTGAATAAATAAGTGCATAAAATGCTTAATATTTCAAGAAGCTTTTTATTTTAACAGCTCGTTTAAAAGTTCAGTTGTTAATATGTTATATATGTATACACGGTTAATATTAATATAATTTCATTAATATTAAGTTAAATGATTCATATTTTTCTATTAATAGCATATTCTGTTTGTGTTTAGTTAGATTTTCACCTAAATAGCTTAAACCTCGTATGTTTAGTTCATTTCTTTTCATTAAATCATATTTTTTACATTATGATTAATGCAAGAACATCTGTTATGTAGTGAATCTCTGTGGAGAAGAATGTCTGAAGTCTTTTAACCCTGAAGGAAACTTTGACACTATCTTAAAAAGTTCCATCCTGTCATATCCGGTCTTGAACACCCGCTTACATAAGCAAACATCTTTGCAAGTGTCCTAAACGATGACACTGATTTGTTGACTTCAAACTGTAAAAAATGATTTTCATGATTTGTTATCATAACATTTTTTCTTTTGTCAAATCAACTTAGATAATTATTGTAGTTCAGATAACGTAGTATTTTGAGTTTCTGTTGATTAAACCAATTGCCTTTATTGTATTAACTCAAATTTTTAATTTCAATGAACTCAAAATTTTGAAGCAACCAGGTAACTTACGTTTTTAAGTTAAACCAACAATTCTTTTTTACAGTGCAGTTTGAGCTGGCACAAAAACACATGCGAAGGGAAAATGCAACCGATGCTCAATGAGCAAAATATCCTTATAAAATCCTTATAAAAACAATTCATGATTTTAGTTAAGTACAAATCTTAACTGCAATTGAATAGCATTTGCAAATGAATAACTTATAGAAGTAATTGAAAACCTCAAAATAAATAAATTACCACAGCTTCCAAAGGGCTTCTTGTAGATTCAGCATTTCTGGGAAAAAAAATTATCTGCCATGCTTTTGGCAAAGTTGTGGCAATTATTTTAATCTGCCTTCCGTCAATAGTAGTTCATAATGGAAATGTTATGTTCAAGGCGTACACAAGTTATTTCCTGTATTTGAGGAGAACTCCATTAGAACAGCAGAGGGAGCCTGTGGTGGGGCGGGAAACTTCTGATCATGTCCCCTGTGATTTCAAACAAAAAGCATCAGAGCCCTATTGGGGAATTCCTTCATGGCGTATTCAGAGTCGTGAGGCAGTGGGTTACAATCCCACCCCCTCGACTATAATAAGACCCAGTGCTAAATGAACTCATTTTAACTCTCTTGGAGCACCTGAAAAGTTCTTCTTTAAGCATGGATTCAGCTTTACTTTTGATTTTGCTTGTACCAGTTGCAGGTAAGTTTGTAACTTTTATCAAATGTAAGTAATTTAACTAAATATGCTAATAAGCAACCTGCAAACTGCTTTTCTTTTATGCATTGCAAAATTCATATATAACTTCCTTTTATTTTTTTTAGAAATTAATTTTTATTATAAAAGAATTATTTTTATTTAAAGAGCATGTTTAAAATGTAAATTATTTTTATACTTTATTTTGAATTCAATACGAAACTTTCATGACTTTATTACATGCATATATTTTATTTATGCACTTTAACTGCATAATTCCATAAAATATGCAAATGAGTTAGTGATGCTATTAAAATGTTAACTCTTAATGTTGGAACTAAAGGAAAATGTTGTCTTAAATAGTTGTTTCCCATGTACTGGACCTGCCACCCAAAGCTCTGTTCAAAGTGGGCGACAGGAGGGAGTTGGCATGCAGAATGTCATCTTGCCCAGAGAAGGTGAAGTTTGTTTGGACCTCATTAGAAGACAAACCGTTATTTGGCACTGCTAATACAAAGGACAAAGAATCTGTGCTGATCTTTGAAAATGTGAAGACGATTCACGAAAACAACATAGTGTGCAAAGCATCCTGTGGGAAGGAAACAAAAGAGGCGACCACGAAGATTACAGTTTATTGTGAGTTCACTGTATGTTTTCAATTTCATTAGGCTTTACAATCTTTTCCACAGAGATGTTTTTAAAATGTATATTATATCTAAATTATAGAATATTTAAACAATTACATTTGAAACAATTATGACACAATTCATGAAAGGGTAATTAATATGTAAAAATTAACCATTTTGTCCACTGGTACATTTGTGTAATTGGACTTTTGGTTCAAACCCTTATAGTTCACATACTCTGTGACAACTAGCCCTTATCTCTTTTATTCATAATGCTACATCTAAACTTCTTTTCTAGATTATTTTTGCTTGTTGACTCATATTTGAAACTTTAAATGTGTTTCAGCTTTTCCAAGAAACCCAGTAATATCCATGTATGATCGCTTGATGCTGGGAAATGAAAACGTTTTGGCCTGTGAAGTGTCTTCTGTATACCCTTCGGAGTTCCTTGAAGTGCAGTGGTTATTTGGAGACAAAGTTATGAAGACTGATGAGGGAGAACTTGGCAAAGATGTACTGAGTATTCCTTACATATTCACACCTTCAAGTGAGGATGATGGAAAGGCAATAACGTGCAGAGCAACACTGCATGTGGAAGGTATACCCCCGGATGAGATGACCAAGGAGACGTCTGAACTCATGAAAGTTCTTTGTAAGCGCCACTTACATATATTAACGTAAACCATTTTTGAATGAAACCCAAAACGGATATGGGAATAGTAGTTCCTCTCTGAAGAACATGACCCCCATGATCATTCGTTTTCCCATTGCTTTCACAGCTGCACCGCGTAACGTTAATGTATCTGGAGCGACCGCCGTCTCACTGGGGTCCAGTTTAACTTTGACCTGTGAGGCCGAGGGCAACCCAAAGCCTGTATTTACATGGACGGCTCTTAAACCAGATGGCCAGTCTGTGGAAATGGGAAAAAGTCAAGATCTCTTCATGCATAATGTGTCCTTATCGGATGCTGGTACTTATCAGTGTGACGTTAGCAATGACTTGGGAAGACAAAGCACCGCAGTTTCAGTAGTCGTTCAAGGTAAGATGTTCATATAATTCCTTAAGTTTCTAATTTATAAATATGCATGATCACTTTGATCCTAATTAATCGTATTTTTGAATTTCTTGGCAGCACCTCCCATGGATACCCTCATTGTAGCAAGTCCACAGTCAAGTTTGAAGGAAGGAGACACTGTGAGCATTTCCTGCAAGTCCAGCAGTGTTCCAGTAACAAAAGTAGTGCTTAGCATGGAGGAAAATGGAGCAGACAACGAGCTCACAACCAGTGAAGGGGCTGAAACAACACTTATCATCCACTCCGTCACGCTGGCCCAATCTGGCGTGTTTGTTTGTGAGGCTTTCAATGAGTACGGCAGTCAGAGGACCACTCTCAATCTAACCGTTGAGGGTAAGTTCATGAATGTCTGGATATTGTTGGTACAAAGTTTGGTCTGTTGAACACAGTTACAGTGTGGGCTGATGGGTAAAAAAAAAGAGGAACCAATTGTAGGCCTAAATTAAATCTTGAAGATACTCTGAGAGAGATGAGATTACGGTTCATCGTCTTAAATTTGAGCTTGAAGTTTAACATAGTTCAAGTACAATTCACATTTCTGCAAATTTGGTTTGAGATACCAAGTCAAAACTTCTCGTTCTGTTTCTCAGCTCATTTTCTAGAAGTGGAGCTACAGCCGGATAGTGTGATCGTGTCGAACAGAGGCTCCAGTTTGGTTCTCGCCTGTCAGGCTTCAGGATGCCCTCATCCGGAGTTCTCCTGGAAGAATCTTTCAAATATGCAGATTCTTTGGGGAATTAAGACTGATGGCTTCCAGTCCCAGCTGTTCCTTGATCCAGTGGAGGAGGAAGATGAGGGAACTTACCTCTGTGAGGTCACATGTGGCTCAATCAAGAAGTCCAAACAGACGGAAGTGAAGGTGTTTTGTAAGTATCTCGAAAGGTTTACTATTTAGTCTCGAGTTTACATCAAAACATTAACGTTATATAGTTCACTGGTTTTTGACATCTCAAGGTGAAATGTGTAATTTCTATGTCACTAGCATCACCAAATTGAATTGCAAGAATAATTCGCTACATTTCCTGAACATTCTCCACATCTACCATTGGTTGACAAAACAAATAATCCCGTCCTAAATCCATTGAGCCTGTGTCTGGCTAGTCTCAAAGAGTTAATCTTGCTATGAAGGAAAAAGTTCCCTTCATTTTAACTCCTCAAAATTTGAGAGTTTGTTTTTGGTTTGCAATTAACCAACTGTTAATCGTGAGTCAACAGTGAACAGTAATTCAGTCAAGTCTCTTTGTGGAAAGTTTTAAAAATAGCTCGCTTTGACATTGATTTGATGCAGCAGTTTAAATAAAGCATTTATTATTATAAATGTTCCAGAATGAGAATGACCAAAGACTTCAGAGGTCATCAAAGTGGTTAAAGTTATCAAGATTTAAAACTCCTCTGATAGAAAACATTATTGCTTGTGAGGACTTCCCTAAAATGTTCTGTTGCTCTCAGCGGATACTAACTTTTAGAATGTGCGAGGGAGTGTTTTGCTTTGTTTACATTACGTGTTGTACTACATATTGACTCTGTCCTCATTCAAGGTTCTCCTGAATCTCGTTGCATTTATCAGTGTCTATGTGTTTTTATACTTGAAAGTGTTTAGACATTCCATTTTCTTCTTTTATCAGCATTTCCAACAGATCCTATCATAACAAGTTCTGGACCTTTTCTGGTGGGAGAGATGATGAAATTGACCTGCACTGTTCAGGATGTTTTCCCAGCTAACCTTTTCCAAATACTGTGGCTGGATGGAGAGAGAGTAATGCATTCTGAATCTGGGTCATTTTCAAGTGGAGCAACAAGTCTGACTTCAATGTATTCTTACCGCGTAGACAGGAAAGACCAGGGCAAACTCATTACCTGCAAAGTCTGGCTGGACATGCATGGTGTGCCAGCACAGCAAGTAGTAAAGACTGCATCTACTACGTTGTCCGTTCACTGTAAGTCAAGGTTGTTTCTTTGTTCCTTTCAAACATGACTTTTTCTTGTTTTGTTTTTTGACATTATGATTCTTTTACAGATCCACCCACACTGACCAGGATCACTGTCACCCCAAAGACAGAGTTAAAGGAAGGAGAATCTGTGAGCATTTCTTGCAATTCTGACAGCTTTCCAGTGGGGCGTACGGTGCTGAGCAAGGTGGCAGATGGCATTCAAACAGAGCTAATGGCCAGTGATGGAGTTGAAACATTGCTTACCCTCCCTTCGGTTGAGCTGGATGACTCTGGCTTATATGTTTGTCAAGCTTCTAATATGTATGGAAATCACAGTGATAGTGTGGAGATTACTGTGAATGGTACGTTTCTAATTTTTGAATTAGAATGTATTACATCTATTTAAAATCAATCAATTTACCCTGGGCACAGTATTAATGTGTTGTAGTGTGTGAAATATCAACAGTTATTTGAAATGTATTATAATTTCTAGAGTGCCTTGCTCTCCATTTTGCCTTGTTCTCCTTTTCATCAAAATGGATACATTTCACTTCTACTGTGTTTTTGCTCTTATTAAGTGGTTCCTGTCTAAGCAACTGACAATTATTATTCCTCTCTTAACCCAGCACCACCTAGGAATATGACGGTGGAGATCTTCCCATCCACAGATGTTCAGGAGGGGCAGAATATCACCATCTGTTGTCGCTCTGTGAGCTTCCCTCCACCTGCGGTGATCCTCAGCAAGATGGATAGCGAGACAAACATCTACTCTTATGATGGCGTCTTCCTACTGATCAACCTCACTCCCAATGACACAGGCCTTTATCAGATCAACGTCACCAACGACCTGGGCTACGAGACGGAGATTTTCAATATCAATGTGATGGGTGAGTGAAACTTGTCAGATATTTTATATATATATATATATATATATATACATATACGACAGGACAAGTTTCGCTCAACAAGTTTCAAGACAAGTAACTCTCACAATGCGACAAAATCCCAGGTGATCAGAACATATTTGATGCTTAATGCGAAATGTAATTCATTTTGTAAGGATTTTGGACCAATAAAATTTTACTGTGGGAAGGGTTACCCAGCTTAATGGCAGTGAAATAAAAACAAACATACTTCTTGAGTAGGTACTACTTTTGACGATGAGCGATGTTCACGAAAAAGTACGTTCTATACAGTATGAATGTGTGTAGTATGAATGAAATCCATACATGCTATATTTGTCATGCTGTCATTGTCATGTTACTTACATTGCGTCGCTTTACTGTCATTCATAACTTATTGTATTTGTGGGATAGTAAAGCTTCAATCAAATGTGCATTGCAGAGAAAGAAGTAGGAAGCAAATATATTCAGACACAAAGATAGACTGACAAAATTAGGACAAGCAAATATTTCATATTTCAAATGTTCTGATCTCTTTGATGTTTCATTACAGAGAAAAGATTTGACCCTTCATTGGGTTGGAATGACTTCATAATCCCTGCGATTTTCCTGGGACTCACTGCTGCGCTGTTTGGTGCTGTGCTGAACGTGTGGAGAGCCAGAAAGAAGGGATCGTACGACCTTACAAAGTGCAATCCGGGCACCGTGTAGACCGTGTATAGACTCTATGAACTTTTGGAAGCAGCTAAGCTTGGCTGAACTGTCTTGCCAAGACCCAGAGCCTCCCTAAAGCGAGAACTGCAGGTGACTGGATTCATCATCCGGATCTTCAGGTGACAAAACCCCAGCCGGATGAGAACCTGCATTCTCCACAGCCAGAGACAATCAATGTTCCCATGATTCGTCACACGTCTCCAGAGGAGGGAAATCGAACCGGTGTGGTTTCTCCATGGTCTGTTGGGAAGTGTTTTGAGACTGCCTGGTCTCCACCTAAAGCAGTTTCAAATGTGTGATTTTTATTTATTTTTTGAAAGTCAAAGCTATTTTGAAATGCAAATGATAAAATTGTGAAATATAGATTTAAACATTTTAGCCTTAAGAGAATGTAACATAGCTACTAGTGTTTAAATGGTATATTTTAGATGAAAAAACATGTTTGATGTACCCCCAGTTTCACAGACTAAGCTAAGTCCCAGATTAAAATGCATGTTTGAGCTGTTTCAACTGTAGGAAACTTGCACTGACATCTTAAAATACGTAAATGCCTTTGTTTTGTCTCAAGATGCACACCAGTAATGTTTTTTTCTAAGGCACTTTATATAAAAGCTACTTTAATGCCCTAATTGAACTAATCCTGGTTAATCTAAGCCCTGTCTGTGAAACCAGACCATTGTGTCCTAAAAATTCTGTGCTTAATGTGGTTTGAAGTTGCTTTCGTTTTTTATATATTTATTAAACAAGCATTTGATCTTGCATTTGATCTCTGAGAATGTTTCGGGAAAATCCAGGGAAATTTGAGAGTTACAGGAATCCACTGTGTCTGTTATAGCTTCACTTTCCCTTTGACATTTCACTTTTACTTTTTGGTTTTCTTCTTGGCATAAAACAATGTTGGTAACACTTTACAATAAGGTTCATTAGTTAACATGAACTAATAATGAACTGCACTTCTACAGCATTTATTATTCTTTGTTAATGTTAATTTCAACATTTACTAATACATTATTAAAATCTTGTTAACATTAGTTAATGCACTGTGAACTAACATGAACAAACAATGAACAACTGTATTTTCATTAATTAACGTTAACAAAGATTAGTAAATACAGTAACAAATGTATTGCTCGTGGTTAGTTCATGTTCGTTAATACACTACAATAAGGTTCACTAGTTAAACATTAGTTAAAGTGTTACCACAATGTTATACTATCCATTCGGCCCAATAAAGGTGGAATGATTTGGGGGCATGTCTTGACTGCATATTTAGCTATCAGTACAAGCAGTTTTCTAAATTCCAACAAGACAGGAACAAGTTGATCAAAATAAGAACTAGCACACCTTCCAAAAATAAACCTCTCCACATATCTGCCTTTGTCTTTTCAAGACCAATCACAACATACCCTCTGAAAAACCTATTTATTTTAGCCTGCAAATTAAGACCAAACAATTCAAAATCGAGATCCCTTACTCCTCTTTTAGAGTCTTATATTGATTTTTTTTTGTCAGTGTTTCTATAAAAGGCTGTTGCCATGGTGACCATCCAGATGCAATGGGAAAGGGGGGTGGGTCGTGCTTTCATGTTCCACAGGGAAAAGGAGAAGAAAAGGTGTGAATGGAACTATGTTCTCTTAGAAAGATGGAAGGCCACTGAAGGTTCACCCATTTCTTTTTTTAACCTCTTCATATTAAATATATGACAATCTTTTAGATGAACCAGCAATAAGTAATGTGGTTTTGCTTAACAAAAATGGCAGTATTTAATCTAATTTGTGCTAACATTTGTCTTTATTTGATCATTATACAGTAATGCATTGTACAGTAAAGAGGCTGGTGTTTGCCTAAGTATGTGTAATAATAGTGATGAATGACTAGCTATTTTTAAGTGTGTTTTCCAGTTAAACCCTTGCCATGTCCTTATGCGCATTGTACTTGAAGTGTTTCTGAACAATGGTGATTATGTGAGAATTGTGTGATAGTGGAAAGTGCTGTTGTGAATCTACTATCAGCATAACTGGATGATGGTCAAGAACATCTTATTCTTGTTATCACAGTCTCTTTGCTGACATCTGAATATTTGAAATGACTCATGTTTGAAGGAACGCTTCAACAGTGACTCAAGTTTCAGTCTTGTATAAGCAGGGTTCCCACACAAAACAAATGCCAGTGGCTATTATAATAAAACACACACATATAGTAGCCATATGACTTTTTCAGTTGATAAATTACAAAATTGCGTAATACAGTGGTGGTCAGAATTATTGGCACCCTTGGTAAATATGATCAAAGATGACTGTTAAAATAAATCTGCATTGTTTTGATCTTTAATTCATAAAATTAGCAAAAATCTAAGCTTTCATTGAAGGAAAAGAATTAAAAGTGGGGAGAAAAAAATCACATTATGAAATAAATGTTTTTCTCCAAAACACATTGGTCACAATTATTGGCACCCCTAGAATTTTTTATGAGTAAAATATCTCTGAAGTATATTCCTATTCATATTTACATTTTTTTTAGCACACCAGGGTGATCATGAACATGAAATTGTCCAGCCGAGACTTCCTGTTCTGCGGGAGTATAAACATGAGGAAACACAAAGGCCAAATTCCCTTAATCATTCATCACAATGAGTAAAACCAAAGAATATAGTTCTGATGTGCAGCAAAAGATTGTTGAGCTTCACAAAATAGAAAGTGGCTGTAAGAAAAAAGCTAAAGCATTGAAAATCCCCATTTCCACTATCGGGGCAATAATTAAGAAGTTCCAATCAATTTGTTACAAATCTGCCTGGAAGAGGACGTGTGTCTAAATCGTCCTAATGCGTGGTGAGGAGGAAAGATTGAGTGGCCAAAGACTCTCCAAGAGTCACAGCTGGAGAATTGCAGAGATTAGTTGAGTCTTGAGTCTCAGAAAGCCTAAAAAAATGATCAAACAGCACCTACATCCACACAAGTTATTCAGGAGGGTTTCAAGTAAAATTCTCCTTGCTCATCCAGAAACAATCTCCAGCATATTCAGTTGTCAGACAAGACTGGAACTTCAAAAGGAACCGGCTTCTATGGTCAGATGAAACAACAAAAAAAAGCTTTTTGGCAGAAAACCCACCAGATGGGTTTGGTGCACACATGGATAAAAAGTACCCCATGCCTATTAGGGGTGCAGCGGTTCTCGGTAAAAAAAAAATCGAACCATACTGTTCTCCACTTACGGTTCAGCACGCGCTTGCACCGCAGTCTATCACGAATGACGACGCATCTATAAGCTAAAATGGTTTGTTTAAAATAGCAATGTGGAAAACAGACAGAGTTCAGATAATGCGTGTTTCAGTCGATGGATGCGCATTCTGGCTTACCAAAATGTTACAACAACAGTAATCAAAAAGCGTGAACAAAACAGTCACTCTTTGTAAACTTTGTTCAATGCGAGTGCCGTATGCTCTAATGTCCGGTCATTACGCCGCTATCGACACCCAGGTGAGACCTGAACAGCACACGTTGCTATCTGTGTTTAAACTAAACTCATTTAAGCCTTGCTGATTTAAACATTCAAGATCAAGACGCGAAAGAGAACTCGTGCTGTGAGAAGATTTGTGTGCACTCACCCGAAGCGCGCACGCTTATTTCAGACAGCGTGCAAATACTGAGTTCTCTTTCAAGTCTTGCGCTACAGCGGACAAATTCATACAAAAATAATGTCAACATGCCTGTCTTTGCGAGTATCCTAGCAAACATAGTCGGTTAAGTCTTAAGTGAACGTAGATTAGCTATATTAGTCGAGAAAGACAACGCTGTAACAGTATATGTACTGGATCGTGCATGTCTTAAAGGGAAAAAAAAACTATTCCTGCTGCCTGTGTTTTTAATGTTAAATCAAACAACGAATGCCAAAGAAATCACTCACTGCTCTTGACTGAATAGCTTTTGTAACTTCTATAATGATTAATCTTCATTTAATTTATACAGTGAAGATATGCAGTGTTATTTTATATTTGATTACTTTATCCATTTTCTGTACCTGAAAACTACTGTTGATACATGAACAAATTGAAAAGCACTGTTTATTTTTTTTGAATATTTGCTCTATTGTATTTATTTGTGATATTGCTTGTAGTTTGATTATTTGTTCTTATTTTCTTTATTTTCATTTAACAGTAGTCCTATTTTCCCTGAACATAGCACATACCGAACCGTACCGAAACTGTGACCCTAAAACTGTGATACAAACGGAACCGTGAGCAATATGAACCGTTGCACCCTTAATGCCTATGGTTAAATATACTGCTGGATCTTTAATGTTGTGGGCCTATTTTTCTGCTGGAGGTCCTGGACATCTTGTTCAGATACATGGTATCATGGATTCTATCAAATACCAACAGATAAAAAAAATCAAAACCTGATTGCTGCTAGAAATCCAATAATGGGCCGTGGTTGGATCTTCCATCAGGTCAATGATCCAAAACCAACACAAAAATGGGTCACTGAGCACAAAATGAAGCTTCTGCCATGGCCGTCCCAGTTCCCTGACCTGAACCCTAAAGAAAATGAGTGGAGTGAACTGAAAAGAAGCAGCACAAACATGGAGCTGGGAATCTGAAGGATCTGGAGAGATTCTGTATGAAGGAATGGTCTCTGATCTCTTGTCAGGTGATCTCCAAACTCATCAGGCATTATAGGTGAAGACTCAGAGCTGTTATCTTGGCAAAAGGAGGTTGCAAAAAGTATTGAATAAAAGGGTGCTAATAATTGTGACCAACATGTTTTGGAGAAAAACATTTATTTCATAATGTGATTTTCCCCCCACTTTCAATTCTTTTCTTTCAATGAAAGGTTAGATTTTTGCTAATGTTATGAATTAAAGATCAAAAGGATAAACAATGCAGATTTATTTTTACAGTCATCTTTGATCATATTTACCAAGGGTGCCAATAATTCTGACCACCACTGTAAAATGGTTGTTCAGACCAGCCCAAAAATTTACCATTATACAGAAAGTAGCAATTCTCCGTTCATTTAGAATCAATTGCAGAATCCATCAAAAGTATTCAATGACTAGGTGAGTCTGATTTAAACCGGTAACCCTGCTGGAGGTAGCCATCAGAAGATGGTACACTGTGGTCATAAATGGATGGACATGGTTAGCAACAATACTCAGATAGCCTGTGGTATTTAAATGATGCTCAATTGGCACTAAGTGTGCCAAGAATATACCATTAGACCACTACCAGCGGCCTGAACCATTCATAAAAGGCAGGATGGATTTCATGTTGGTTACGCCAAATTCTGACCCTACCATCTGAATGTTACTGCAGAAATCAGACTCATCAGTCCAAGCAACATTTTTCCAATCTTCTATTGTCCAATTTTGGTGATCCTGTGTGAATTGTAGGCTCAGTTTCCTGTTCTTAGCTGACAGGAGCATCACCGGTGTGATCTTCTGCTGCTGTAGCCCGTCTGCTTCAAGGTTTGACATGTTGTGTGTTCAGAAATGCTCTTCTGGTTATTTGAATTACTGTGGCCTTTCTATCTGCTTGAACCGGTCTGGCCATTCTTCTCTGACCTCTGGCATCAACAAGGCATTTTCGCTCCCAGATCTGCCGCTCACTGGATGTTTTCTCTTATTCTGACCATTCTCTGTAGATGGCTGTGTTTGAAAATCCCAGTAGATCAGCAGTTTCTGAAATACTCAGACCAGCCTGTCTGGCAACAACAACCATGCCATGCCATGTTTAAAGTCACTTAAATCACTTTTCTTCCCCATTCTGATGCTCAGTTTGAACTTCAGCAGATCGTCTTGACCATGTCTACATGCCTAAATGCATTGAGTTGCTGCCATGTGATTGGCTGATTGGATGTTTGAGTTAATGTGCAGTTGAACAGGTGTACCTAATAAAGTGGCTGGTGAGTATAAAGGAACACACCAAGCCGATGCCGACGAACTAGTGGTGATGAAAGCAGACTGTGGGGTTGGCTCACATCGGCAGCGTCTGGGTCCAAAGTTGGCCTGACACACCAAACCAAAGCTCGACACCCAACAGCCAAGTATCACGTCCATTCTGCGCCTGCGTAAAAAGAAAAATAGTGGAGCAATATCAGAAAGGAGTTTCTCAGAGAAAAATTGCAAAGAGTTTGAAGTGATCATCACCTACAGTGCATAATATCATCCAAAGATTCAGAGAATCTGGAACAATCTCTGTGTGTAAGGGTCAAGGCTGGAAAACCATACTGGATGCCCGTGATCTTCGGGCCCTTAGACGGCACTGCATCACATACAGGAATGCTACTGTAATGGAAATCACAACATGGGCTCAGGAATACTTCCAGAAAACATTGTCGGTGAACACAATCCACCATGCCATTCACCGTTGCCGGCTAAAACTCTATAGGTCAAAAAAGAAGCCATATCTAAACATGATCCAGAAGCGCAGGCGTTTTCTCTGGGCCAAGGCTCATTTAAAATGGACTGTGGCAAAGTGGAAAACTGTTCTGTGGTCAGACGAATCAAAATTTGAAGTTCTTTTTGGAAAACTGGGACGCCATGTCATCCGGACTAAAGAGGACAAGGACAACCCAAGTTGTTATCAGCGCTCAGTTCAGAAGCCTGCATCTCTGATGGTATGGGGTTGCATGAGTGCGTGTGGCATGGGCAGCTTACACATCTGGAAAGGCACCATCAATGCTGAAAGGTACATCCAAGTTCTAGAACAACATATGCTCCCATCCAGATGCCGGCTCTTTCAGGGAAGACCTTGCATTTTCCAACATGACAATGCCAGACCACATACTGCATCAATTACAACATCATGGCTGCGTAGAAGGATCCGGGTACTGAAATGGCCAGCCTGCAGTCCAGATCTTTCACCCATAGAAAACATTTGGCGCATCATAAAGAGGAAGATGCGACAAAGAAGACCTAAGACAGTTGAGCAACTAGAAGCCTGTATTAGACAAGAATGGGACAACATTCCTATTCCTAAACTTGAGCAACTTGTCTCCTCAGTCCCCAGACGTTTGCAGACTGTTATAAAAAGAAGAGGGGATGCCACACAGTGGTAAACATGGCCTTGTCCCAACTTTTTTGAGATGTGTTGATGCCATGAAATTTAAAATCAACTTATTTTTCCCTTAAAATGATACATTTTCTCAGTTTAAACATTTAATATGTCATCTATGTTGTATTCTGAATAAAATATTGAAACTTGAAACTTCCACATCATTGCATTCTGTTTTTATTCACAATTTGTACAGTGTCCCAACTTTTTTGGAATCGGGTTTGTACATCGTTGTCATATAAACGTACCCTAAATTTTAAATAACATTTTTTTCCCCCCTAGTTAGTCATAACTATACCTAATGCTTATTGTTAGAGTTAGTGAACAAATCCTAACTTTGGCACACACTTTGAAATGTGTAGAATTTTGACAGAAAGTGGACACTTTCGTTTCAGACTAAAATCCACCCAGAAAACCTTAGCAACTGCAAAGTAGCATGCTAAAACAATTTCAAACACCTTAGCAACTGCATAGCAATGCCACAGCAAACACTTATAGGTTTTTTTCCAGTCTAGTTTTCCTTGGAACTCTGAATCACCATTAAAGTCAATCACAAGGTCATTTATTTTGCTTGTTTTTCGGTAGACACTGTTGTAGTCCCTGACAGTTACAGTATGTTTTGTGTTTGCTTAGTTGAGGGGAATGAACCATTGCAGTGACATTTAGCACAAAACCCCTCCAAGGATGAAAAAGATCAATAGTTTATAGTACAGCTTGCAAAACAGACATTATTTTAAAAGCTTTTTTATGAACGATTTGTGCAATACTGTGACACATTCTAACCTCTGAGCCCCTAAAAGCACTTGCTTATGCAACTCTCCAGTGAAAAAGAACAGCAACAATGATTTGTGCAGAGTCCTGTCTTTTTTTAATCACTTAAAGACACTGGTATTTCCTGGTTCTCAGTGGTTGTGTGGACACAGAACATCTCTAGAGTGTATAGCCGCTCTAAACGCCTCCACTTGAGCTTGTTTGTTTGATTGCTGTTTAAAGAAAAACAGAATATTTATGGAGATGAACCCCTGGTCAGCAGATGGCGTTTGACCCAGGGTCTCGGCGTTCTTGCGGTGCATCCTTTGCCGATATGGTGAATCAGCAGCTTTTTTACAACGTCCCCTGCACTCTTTGTCTTTTCCAAGAGATCTGTTGTTTTCATTGTTTTTACATGTTTTTTTGTACATCGCAGATGCACACACAGTTGCAGATAAGCACTAAAATGCCAACTGACATGTTTGCATGTTAAATGGATGATGATCTTTTCCAAGAAAAGTAGCCAGTAACATAAGGAATGTTTCATTTGGCTGGCATGTTTATCAGTGCAGGTCAGATGAGTATCCTTTTCATCACTAACAGACCGTTTCATGCTGACTCCCCAAATATTGCTTTTGAACTTCAAATAGCAGTGAGTGCCATGCACCAAAACTTCCCATGTACTGTCTCTGTATTTGGCAACATCTGTTTTGATGAAACAATTTCCATTGGACTATGACCTGGGTCACACATTATATTAAGTGTCCTTATTTTCAATGTGTTACATGTTTTGTACTCTCTGTTTGTTAATTTTCTCACATATCCTCCTTTGTTCAGTTTTTCTCGCCAGTGTTTATCCACCTTGTCTCATAAGAGAAGAACCGACCCAAAAGAGATGATCCTGGCTGAGGACCGCCTGTGGGACCTGAGGCAGGATGGATGTCCTTTGGAGAGGTATGTGGAGGAGTTTCTTAAGCTTTCCCATCAGGGGAGCTGGCCTGACGCCGCTCTCAATGTGGCTTTTCAGATGGGACTGGATGAGGATACCGTTCGTTATAACGAACCTGCTTGTTATTTCTCTCTAGTCGAGTCAATTAATCTCATTCTTAAATGGTTCAAATTTTGAAGTAAAGTATCTTCCTCATCCAGCTCCACTGGAAACACATGTGGCCTCACCAGCTCACCCCACACCACCCAGGTGAAAAAAAGTACATTTCTATAATGTACTTAAAGTGCTCTATTTTCATGCACTAATTTTGTACTTAATATACTAAAAAATCTTCTTTAGTACTTCTTAAGATCATCTTAAGAACATCTAAGTGTACTCAACTGTGCTATTTTGAGACACCATGAAATATGAACTTAAATGTGCTTTTAATATACTATCTCTGTATTTAAATATATTTAGTTACCACTTGTAGCACACTATGGGTTCAAATGTACTATAAGTAGTATCTAAATACATTTTTTAAAATACAGAGATAGAAATCATTTTTAGTATATTAAGTACAAAATTAGTGCACGAAAATAGAGCACTTTAAGTACATTTTTTTTTCACCTGGGGTTCCCTCCACATACAACTCCATTGGATACATTCATCCAGTCCCGGAGTCTGCTCAAGAGTCCGCTCCAGCCCAGAAACCCATAGCTCTGCCCATGAAGTCCCCACTTCAAGGGCTCTGCCCTTCAAAGGGAGTAGGGCATATAGGGATACTCCTTTCCGTTTGGAAATTGCCCTTTATTAAAATGACACACCGAATGCTGTTTGGCCAAACAAATTCGAGGACCTAAGAACTATGGTTTTTGCTGTTATGATTTGAGGTATTATTCATGTCAATATAACAAACAACTTTCTCTCCAAATTGAAATTTTCAGAGTTGGACTTTTCTTTTTTTTCAAATCAATAACCTGTAAAAAAAAACAAAAAAACAACAGTTTTACATAATTTTAACAATTTTTGCCTTGCTTCAATAATACAAACCCGACCATAGTGCGTGCAATGTACTACTCATGAAGACATCAGTCTAACCTATATAGATAAGCATGCATGCCTACATGCAGTGGTCTATTTTTAATTCAAAATAACCTTGAATATCCACTGCCTTCTCTGGGCTCTTCTCTGGTGCCGCTCTAGAGAAAGCTGTGTATGTTTACCACCTTAACACAATGAAAATGTCAAGTGTAAATCTTTCTGTTGGCTTTGGCTTCATTTCAAATCCATGAGGATATGATGCATGATGCATTCATGACATAACATATATTATAGAATGAACCTCATGTTATTCCACAGGAAGCAGAGGTTTGCATACTCTGACAACATGTACTCCGGAATACAGTTTGATCCACAATACGGCTGTGTGACCTTCCTCTGTATACAGTGTACATCTTGAAGACAGTGATTATTTAGACATATTTGGCATGAAGCTCGAGTTGCTAATCTCAGCAGAATCTCTGCCAACCACAGTACAAACTGTACTTATCCAGCCACCGTGATGCTATGACCTCAGGAGCTGCTTATCAGGAAAATGGTTTTAAAGACTCTTAAAAGATTAAGATTAATTATAGTGATGTTTGTGATTATTTGTACTCATACTTTAGTCTAGTGACATGAACACCTCAAATCATGTTCTTGTTGAGGAGATGCATGCAATTCATTTTCAAAGCGATTGGACTTAAGTTTGGCAGATGATAAACCAGGTAAAAAAAATCCAATAGACTTACATTGAAAGATCCATAAATAGGGACCAGAATATCATAGACATATAAAATGACAGAAACTGATGGAAAGTAACGATTTGTGAGTTTTATGATTAAATATAAGGTTTAAATACTTTTATATTAAGAAAGCTGCCTCACAGAGCCTGTTCACGTGAACTGTCCCCTTAAGATGGGAATGCTATTCAAAAACATTCCCCATTAAGTTTTAGCAACCCACTGACAGACACAGAACAAACATTTGTACTTCCTCTTGTTTCATTTACAGTTAATGTAGCCAAATAGAGCCCTGTCATGTTTAATATCACATCCTGTATCATTACAAAGAGACTCTTCAATCCAAACTATGAATGCTGCAAAAAACGTATTCAATCTTTCTATACATTCACAGCATACCCATTTCGTCTGAAGCACATCTGGCCTACTATATTTTTGTTTATGTTCTTAGCTGGCATTCATTCTCTAATAGAAATAAGCAGTCGTAAGATGAGATCATGATCCCTGGACTAACTCGATTTTGGTGAAACTTGGTCTGACTACAAAGTTAACTACATGTTATGGCTTTGTAGAAGCTTCCAAAGGGACTTTCACACCAAAAATTTAATAATCAGAGCCCCTAAAGGGACATGGTAATGAAAAAAAAAAAAAAAGATTGCAAGAAATTTTTTTTATAATGCTTTTGCATTCTCTTCCAAAAGTTTTGTGTTCCCCCTGTGAAACTTAACGTTCACTTGGAAAAGCTCTGTTTTCCCAAGAAGCTTTGCAATCACTCGAAAACCTTTTCCTGAGAAACTTTGCGTTCCAAAACTCATGTTCCCTGAAAAACATGCAAAGAGCTGAAACATTAAGCAAATAGAACGTTTCTTGGGGAACACAAAACATTTACAAGAGCTAAAACACAAAAGCACATTTTTCGCACCATCTGTTTTTTCCTTTAGGGGATCCGTAGAGAATAGTGCAGTTCACACCACAACTATGGCTGCGTTTAACTCCACTTTTAGACATACACTCGCAAACTTCCCTAAGCACTTCCCCTCGGGGGAATCCCCGCCGCCATTTTGAAGTGCGTTCAACTTTATCAAGTGGGAAGGGAAGTTTATTTGGACAGACCCTCGTCCCCTCGAGTTTGACTGAGGGAGCGCATCTATATGTACACTTCGGGCAGGTTCATAGACCACAATGCAACATGATTGTGATACCACAGCAGGTCGTGCTTAATTTACCCCCACCCCACACAACTCTAGTGTATGATATTGGAGATATTTTGATATTTAACCGTGTAATACTTGTAGCTACCTTAAACTGTTAATATAATAGTTTATTGTATTATCATTTTCGTTTGTGTAATTTTTTATATTTTTTCCAACAGCCCAAGCATATGTATACAGGCCTAAAGAAAGATGAATAAAACAAATTCATAAGAAAAAAAACTAAATAAAAATACATAAGCTCCATTTCAGCTCAACTGAAACTGAATACTTCCCTACTATATAGTATGGGAAAAACAGTAAGCCAAAAGAGGAGTGCATCCAAATACATAGTAGACTATTTGAAAAAACAGTATGTAAAAAAGTCCCCGGATGACCTACTACTTCCGCCGAGTGTGCATATGATGGACATTTTACTATCCCATGAAGCAATGGGAGGGGATTTATGAATGACATGAAGCTACGCAACTGACGCTGGTAGGTTACATGACAGTAGGCTTGTTCGAGATGCATCGGCACTGTGCAGACCGATCGGTGTATGACATCAAAGTCCCGTGAGAGAGTTTGGAGAGCATACAACTCTTTATGCGTTTGATGTCATATGCCGATCGGTCTGCGTAGCGCCGATGCATCTCGAACAATTCTAGTAATGCTGCGTTCCAGACAAGGTTGGACGCTGGAATATCGTAAATTAAATGTCCCACTTCAGACATTACATGAACTAAATGTCTAATTTTAAAATTTGTATTTACGTTCATATTCATTGGAAGCAGGCGTGCCGACATCTTGGAAGTGACGTCAAATGACGCGTCTCGCTGAGTTCGGTGTTGATCAATATACCCCGAGTTCATACGCCGAATGTCCGACTTTGAGTGGCATTCCAGACGTTATTTCCCAGAAGGAGGTGGGGAAAAATCCAGACACATCTGTCTGGAACGCAGCATTACAACATGGCGGATGTAGTACATACAAATTTTCTTACTACCAACATCCAAACTATATAGAGTATACTTTTTAACCATCGAGAAGTAAATTCTAATTCAAATATCAAAGGCATTCCATTTAACCATTGCAAGGGCATTTAAAAATAAAGTGAAGTGTTAACTTATATTGAATCAATATTGCCCTCGAAGAAACAAAAAGCTATTCAAATTTTACATGCATGTTATCTCTTTAAAGTATTTTTATAATATTTGTATGCCTCCCCCTAATATTTGAAATGTTGTTTGTGTTTATACTGATTGTTTTTGATATTTTCTTCTTCAAAAAAAAAAATTCACCATTGCAAGGGTTGCGCCAGTAGTGGGCACTCGTGCAACGTAAGCAATGACGTACATAGGCTACGAGTGAATGAGATGGGGGGGAAGTTAGCGAGGCAAGGGCATACAAAATTGGACTTAAACGCAGCCTATAATGATAATGACACAGAGGAATGATATGGTTGGAATGGCTTTCAGAACCAGATGATGAACAATAAAAACATTGACAGCCAATCAGAACCCACCTAACATAAGATGTGAGCAGATGAGCAGCATGTGCTTATAATACAGGGCTGCGTTTCCATAGACTGTAAAAAAATATGGACGTAGTGTCCGTGACATCACCTGTAGGTTTCTGAAGAGCATTTTTGAAACCTAAAGCCAGCTGTTGCCATCTTGGCAGCGCGTCATCGTGCATCATTCCCGGATAACAGAAAATGGGCAAAGAGGAGGGATGTGGGTGGAGCTGAGGTGATGTGATGGCAGCAGACAAATGGTTAGTGGTGGCAGCAGCGGCAATCCACCCGCCACTCAAGTGGCCACGCCCTTAATCATGCAGAATTTTAAGGATTAATATAAATTAAACGGATGAGTTATACAAATTTTTTACCCCCCTCACATTTGTCATTAAGGGAATAATTAGCTATATAGACCAAAACCACAATTTGTACCAGGCTGTAAACACATTTTTTTTCTGCTGTAAAGTTGGGCATTTTAACATGGGGCTCAATGAGATTCCGCTCTATTTTGGAGCCTGTCCCTAGCGGCCAGTCGATTAATTGCTTTTTAAAGGTGCTCTAAGCAGAGATGGGCACTCGAGTTAGAGACTCGGACTTGAGTCGCACTCGAGTCCCATTTTAACAGACTTCAGACTCGGACTCGGACTCGACCTGAAATGACTTCAGACTTGACTCGACTCGGCACAAAAGACTCTGAATATTTTTAAACCGACTCAAGTCTTTTACCCTTAACTACTGATATAATAAATGAAGAATTTGTGTTGTGTTTAAATGGTTTTATGATATCTGCGTACTGCGTCACATATATTTCCTTACGTGTCGTGGTAGATTGGACGCCTGTCATAGAATTTGATTACGTATGTCTCTAAGTGAACCTGGGTGGAGTAACTTCCTGTTGACGTTCGAAGTGTTGTCAAACAAAACAGACCCTGCGTTCCATTCGGAAGGGCTCATCCCTATGCCCTAATCCCTTCAGAGGGTTTACCCTCCGGAGTGAGAGCTTCGAAGGGATGAAGGGTGTAGGGGTAAAAAAAAACTGTTCTTTTGGAACGCACTTCAGCGTCATCTTAACGAGACAATCAAGGAGGATAAATTGTGCAAGCTGCGCCTTTTGTTTAACGTTATTATTTATTTATTTATTTATTTTAGGTTTACCGCATGTAGGCTATATTGTATCTATGTATTTGAAACATTTGAATGGACTGATAAATGAGCTGTAAAGTTTTTTTTTTTTTTTAAGTACAATGTCATTTTGACCATAATAATGTACCAAATCTAACTCGTTTAAATATTACAGTAGTACAGAAAAATATTATACATACCTTTATAGTTCAAATCGAACTCCTAACCTCCTGTACCCATTCTGTGACGTCAAACAACTTCCCTGTGCAAAGGATCATGGGGGCCCGAAGTGTCCATCAGTTGTTCCCTTCGAAATCCTTCATTCCGAAGGGCCCTTTGAAGTGGCCAGTTTTGAGAACTTTGGTTTGGAACGACCCTTCAACATGGCGGCCATGATTATTTTCACTCCGAAGTGCCCTTCGGAGGGCGATATATCCCGTTTGGAACGCACCGAGAGGCTAGCTAGACCCTCCCTCCTCCTCCTCCTCCTCCTCCTCCCCCTCCTCTCCGTGCTTCCTGAAACAGTCATGAACGCGCATTTAAAATCATTCTTGTCGGTTATTGGCTGGAGCATGTTTATTATGTTTTGTGGTCCAGACTGCACCAGTTTGTTTTTGTTGCCGTTTTTGGAGCTTGTGGCGAGTCAGAGACCGCGTTTTTTTTACAGTGTGTTCAGGGGACAGGCAGCTAGCGGATAGTGAGGAGATGTTTGCTGTATGCGACAAAAAATGTTTTGGCCTAAAAACGCGTGACATCGCTTAGAGCACCTTTATGTAATGGCTTCAAGAGAAACGGGGGGAGGTTGCTGCTTGTGCGTTTCCCCAAAAGCATCGTGCGCCCAAGTTGATCGTGAAAACCATTGCCAGTGCCACCAATGTTCTCTACGATCAGCTTAGCTCACGATAGTTTTGGGAAACGCAGTCCTGAACGTTCTCATTAGTTGGTGTGCACGTTATGAACGGGCCTTTCACATCCCATAAACAATTCCCTTAACTGAGAACGACAACTTCTTGAATTCAAAACCAGAAAACGCCCACCATGTCTCACAGGGGTAATGTTTAGTTGTTTTTGGACACTGATGTCCATTTTAGGAAATGTTGTGCAAGTGTTCCTCATATTAACCAGCGAATCGTGACATTCTGCAGTGTGACCGAAGAGGTTATTATTAGAACACGCCACAAGTTTGCTGATATTTCTGGACCAACAAAAGACTAGGCGATCGGCCTTCTCATACATATTAATGAGATGTCTTTGAGAGTACAATCGCTTGGAGCCTCTCCCATGCCCTTTAAGACGCTCATGCATGTCGATTCAATATAAGGATCCGATTGTTCAATCAAAACTGCTTTGGACTGTCTGAAAAATGGTCTTTCATTTCAGCTGCACTGGAATCAATAGATCCGCGAGTAACTATTGAGCGGCTACCCCAAAAAGTAAATTATTCAGATTAGCTTATGATCAGCATTATATAATACAAGTGTCATTTCACATTTCTGTAAATCAGGGAAAGCACGTTGTGCACGTCTGGCTCACAGGCAACAGGCTGTGCTTGAGTTCCCATTCCTGTCTGCTGAAGCAGTTACCATGGGAACACCCTTTTTTCCCCTAGTATTGAGGGAGCATTGAAGTGTTGTTTTGGAGTGTTTGAAATGCAGGTCTTGCACAGTTTAGCATTTAGTTTTTGTTCATCTTTGGGCGTTAAAACTTGGGCTTTACTAGCTATTTATCGCCTTTAAGTCCTTTATTGTAGCCTACATATACTTAAATACTTTATTACTGGAAACTTTTTATTTTTATTAACTTATTTACAATTTTTTAATTTTTTTTAAAAAAATTACTCATTTAATTTTTAGGTTATTATAGGTTTATTTCTTAAATGATCTGATTTTACAGTTTAAGAGACCATCAAACAGACTGGAATTTTTCATTTGATATTGAGACTATAAAACTCACTTTTTTTTAGTACTGTTTTAATCATGTTTTTTTTTTTTTTTTTTTTGGACAGTGTTTCCTGTAACAATAATCATAGATCTTTATTTTTCTTTATCTGAATTTATTTTAGAAAGGCTTATAATACAGTAAGATTATTTGGAAGACGCGTGTTATAATGATCTAGACAAATTCATTTGTTATAAATTAAGTTTACGATGAACAAAGTTTACTAAAATCGTGTGCCCAACTCTAGGCATAGGCTACCTATGATAAAAGAGTGACACCTGGCGGTGTTGTGCTGTAAAAATGTATTATCAATACTCTGCCTTGAACAGAAATACTAGAGCTGATGTACTAACAAACGTAATTAAAAAACAAACAAAAAAAATTGTATAGATTAATGTTACAGACTGTCTTTTTGAATATTATCTCCAATCAATACATTCACACAAAGTGTGAGCTGAAAAGCAGTAGCCTATAGGCTATTTGTTGGAAAACATTTTATAATTTTCCAATCAAATAGACATGATCTTCAGCCTTTTGTGTTGTTGACAGGTTTCAAATGACAATTCAATGACAATATTAACAATCACAATATTAAAGGGACCAAACAGTTTCTGGTCCCCATTGACTTCCATAGTATGTTAATAATAATAATAATAATAATAATAATAATAATAATAATTAATATTATAATATAATAATAATAATAGTTACAGAATACAGACTCACAACAAGATAGGAATGAATTACAGTGTTTATTGGACGTGGCAGGTAAGTAAACAGGCAGGTGAGTATAACAGACAAAGCAACAGTGCAATGAAGAATGGTAATACTGACATTTCGTTGTATTGCAGATGGTTGGAGGAGATGAAAGCTGTGAGCAGCCGAGCACACGCTCAGGTGGAGATGGTGGAGTGTGGAAGCAGTCTGGGGAATGAAGACACTGGAGACACAAAGGATCTGGGAGACGCTGGACAAGGTAAGTGCTGACAGGTAAGTGACTGCTGTGCTGATGAGGTGATGGAGATCTGAGTGTGAGCAGGTGAGCAACAGGAGGAATGATGGGAAATGGAGTCCGGGGAAGGTCAGATAGATGGTGACCGACACACACACACACACACATATATATATATATATATATATATATATATATATATATATATATATATATATATATATATATATATACATATATATATATATATATATTAATATTATAAAGCGACAAGAATATTTTTGGTGCGCCAAAAAAACAAAACAAAATAATGACTTATTTAGCCGATTTCAAAACACTGCTTCAGGAAGCATCGGAGCGTTATGAATCAGCGTGAATCATGATTCGATACACTGATTCATTTGTGCTCTGATGCTTCATGAAGCAGTTTTTTTTAAATCGGCCATCACTAAATAAGTCGTTATTTTGTTTCTTTTTGGTGCACCAAAAATATTCTCGTCGCTTTATAATGTTAATATTGAACCACTGTACTCACATTAACCAATTTAAATATGTTTTTAGTACCTTTATGGATCTTGAGAGAGGAAGTGTCATTGCTCCCTATGAAGGCCTCACGGAGCCATCGGATTTCAACGAAAATATCTTAATTTGTGTTCCCAAGATTAATGAAGGTCTTACAGGTGTGGAACGGCATGAAGGTGAGTAATAAATGACAGAATTTTCACTTTTGGGTGAACTAACCCTTTAAATGGGTTTCAAGGTTAGTTTACTCATTTGTTTGCTTATGACAAATAGCAACACAGCGAAAAGTATTTCTATTTTATTGAGAGTAGTCCATATTTACCTGTTGAGACGTGCCTTCACAAGCACCTAATAGCTTTTGTGATGTTTGAGTCGACGGAGGCGGGACATGCGAAATTGCGTTTGCAAACTATGCTGTATTAGTGTAATCCGCTAGGTGCCGCTAGTGTCACACAAACAACATATTGCACCTCTATCAGTTTAGGACACAGATCTAAATCAGACACGACAAATAAGAAACTCCACGGCGTCAATTTTAATGTATGCCAGAAGTACTTTTTAAGTTAATAATTAAAAATAAGTATAAAATAAATAGTATTAGCAGCCTATTATACATAAAAAATAAAATGTAATTATAATAAATATAAGTAGCCTAGGCTATAATAAATAATAATATCAGTATTCTTTAAAAAATAAGTTGAAATTATGCAAACTGATGACTTTAACAAACGCACAGACTATCGATAAACATCCTCTGATAGGCCTATAAGTAGGACTGTCTTAAACAATTTAGTTTTCATAAAAAAAATCCCTATGGAGAAAATTAAATACTATGAAAATTTGAAATTTGAATTTGAATTTGAAAAAGTTTTAGTTATATAGTTCTAAATATTAATACAAATACAATAAATTATTTATGTGTATATGAAATAGTTAAAAATGGATGAAAATAAAAAAATACTATTTAAATAAATAAATAGTTATTTAAACAAATAAAAAATGGCATTAAATTAATTTTCATGAAATGAAAAAATAATTTATTATATTGTTAGAAGTATAATATTTAATATATTGTTAGAATGTTATAAGGATATTTTTAATATTAATAAATAAATAAAAAAATTATCTTATTAGATATGCTCAACTTCTGTGTATGAAAATAATAATTTATAAATGTCTATAACTATATAATAATTCTTATAAAATATTCAAATGTTAATTTATTTCATCTATTTATATAGCATTAATGCAAAAATACAAAATAATTATATTCTAAAATATTTAAAATTATATTCTAAAATAATTAGGCTATATTGAATTTTATTTTTAATAATTTTATTCCTAAATTAAAAACAATTGTTTTTTTTTTTAAAGTTATGCAAACAAATTAAGAAGGATATTAAATACATTTTTGCATCTGTGTAATGACAAAATAATTTATTTTAGAAGGGCAATATTCATTATATTATTAAAAAATAAATAAATAAATAAATAAATAAATAAATACTTAACTTTAGTACTTTGAGTAATTACATTTTTAAAAATAAAATAATTTATTAATATTTCTATGGATGGATAAACGGATTGATTATTTAAATAGATAATCAAAGATGAATGAATGAATGAATGAATGAATGAATGAACTTACGAACTTACACGACACAAACATTAAAATCAATGCACATCTATTTAAAAAAAATCTGTGGGGCTTGTTCAATACATAGACTGTAAAAAAAATTCAATGTTCAATACTACACAGGGTCAGTGACATGACGCACGCGACGTCGACGCTAGGACTTTCCGCTCTCTTGCGTCCGTGCGCTCGTGAAGCCGCAGTGCTGCTCAAAGGCTACCGGAGACGCTTCGCTGAAAAATGCTCCCGTTATCCATCAAAGATGACGAGTACAAGCCTGCCAAATTCAACCTGTTCGTCAAGCTATCGGGCTGGTTCAGGTAACGACGCTTAAATTGATAACAATTCATTGAGTTTCACTCACAGATGTCGGTTTTGTGTGGCTAAGGTAGTTAGCATGCTAGTTGGCTCGCGGGACTTTATCAAAAATTGAAAGTGTGTCTTCAAAACATTATTTAGATTAAGTCCTTCAAAAAGAGACAATAATTATATTCTGAAAAGTTAATTTAACTGTTATGACAAAGAAGCAGACAGCTTCAGGTTATCGTTCAGCCAGGCAGATGTTAGCAAGGCGAAGTAAACATTTGACAAAATGTATAATGTCTTTCACTTTATTAAATTTGTTAAAATATATTCCACAACAGAATACGTCTTTAGAGAGTGTATTTGGACCCCATGTCATTTACCCAGAACATTTCATTTAAATAAACAAGTATAAGTATTTGCTTAGCTGTGGGCTTCTACAGCCAGTCTGTCTGGTCAGGCCACTTTTAAAATGAATCATTCTGAAACCTCTCTCTATTTTTGTCTTTGTGTTCTTCTCCAGATCAATTCTTGCCGATAAAACTTCTCGCAATCTGTTTTTCTTCCTGTGTTTGAACCTGTCATTCGCGTTCGTGGAGCTGATGTACGGCATATGGAGTAACAGGTAACAGTAGGGGGCCAAACACAAGAATATGCCACGTAGATCTAATGTGGGTTGTGCTCGTGTGCTTTTGTTTTGGGCGCTTACTTCCGTTAGGGACTGTTTTGATTGAATGACCTGTTATCATAGTCATCTCTGAAGTGAGATTGATGGCTGATCAAAGTTCATAAAATACAGGATGTGGTTTCAAAACCTATTGAGGTTGCCTATTTAATCAGCTTATGTGAGCAAATAGGCATTTTTTTTAATGTTTAACAATACCTGTAATGTCCAAAAATGCTTTTTTGAGAAAAAATTTGAGAAACAGCTGTATTATTCCAAATATAGCAAATATGGGGAAAGTGGCATTAACCTTTTTGTATGCCATTTGTATATTAATAACAGTATTTTTTTGTATGCCATTTGTATATTAATAACAGTATTTTTTTCCCATGTCCACTTTCATTGAGTTTGTAACATTGTTGGTTTAGACTTTTTAGACTATTAATTTTTCTGATGTTTATTATTAGGTTGTGCACATTGACAGCAATTTGCAATGACAAAGTTAGCAGAAGTTTTTTATTTTCAGTTGACGTAAATAATTGTTTTATGTTTTATTGTTATAATTTATGTAATATTTTATTTTATACACTGATAATATTATGCAAAGTACACAATCCCACGAATGGGAGTGCAGACATTCAAGCTTTATTTATTATTATTATGATTACTTGATGAATACTAACAGCAAAAATGATAATAATTATAATATAATAATACATAAATATTGTAATAATAACAACAATAATTGTTATTATCATTATTGTATGAATAACAATAACAACAATACTATAATAATAATAATCATAATAATAATTTATTTTTTATACACTGATAATGTTATGCAAATGACATAATCCCACAAAATGGAATGCAGTTATTATTATTATTATTATTATTATTATTACTATTATTTTTTATCAATAACAATAATTATAACAATTATTTTTATTTATTATTGTTGTTTATAATAATATTTTTTTAATACACTGGTAATATTGTGCAAATGAATGACACATTCCTACAAATGTAAGTGTATAAGTATAAATGTAAGTGTATGATAGTGAATATGTATTATTTATTATTATGTCAATAATAATAGTGATATTTTTTTAAATTAATTTTATGTAATATTATTTTTTATAATTGATTTAATACACTACCTGTCTTTTGATAATAATATGCATTTTATACAATCTCACGAATGTGAGTGCTGACAGTGAAGCTTGAATTCTTATAATAATTATATTAATAATGATGATAATTATTTTTATTTTATATTGCTCATGTTTTTATTCTCCTAATTACATTAATAATGATATTGAATTATGAGAACCTGAATTATTATTATTATTAGCTGTTTAATTGTATGTGTACATTTAAAAACAAATATAAACATTAATAAATGAGTATAAATGAGTTATAATATTCTTTTTTTATTTCTTTTATTATTCATTGAAATTATTGGTAACACTTTACAATAAGGTTTATTTGTTAACATTACTTAAAGGTGCTAAAGAGGATGTTTTGTTTTATACATTTTTGCAATATTACTTGAAACCGTCTTTACTAACTGATAAAAGACTATTTATTAGGTGCACTGAAAGTAATAATATTAATATACATCATCTGTGCATGAGGTAGGGCCTTAAAAACATCAGCCAATTGTTTACGCGATCATCGCGTAAACGATTGGCCCTCTGGCTTGTCAATCACTGCCATTACGTTCCTTGTGAGAGACGCGTGGCTGCGCGCTCCAGTAACTTTCCACACTCCACAGGCGCCGCATGCAATGTTTTTGTCAGGAGACAGGAGTAACAACTGCAGATTATGAGTCACCTGCGGTGAGTCCGACACAATGAATCCACAGCTTTAAGTTGCGCACACACTTAACGATTGTACGGCCGATTATGAATGTAAATTGATACTTATGACTGATCGTGCTCAAACACGTCCAGTCAGAGCCAGTTGCGTTCAGTCTGCGATTACAGTCGGTGTTCAAATTCCATGTGAAAGTATATAAATCTGCTCCAGGAGCAGGAAACAATCGCTGTATGTTGAGCATAGTCAAAATGTTTTAGCTAGTCGTTAAATGTGTGCCCGGCTTAATAACACAGCGAATGCCGGTGGTAAACACTCGTGTTCCGATACTCGTGCACGAGTTTTGGGAGGCGTTCCCTCTAAATGAGCTGTGAAGGAGGGGGGTTGTTCTTACCCATGCGCTCATTTCAAAAACTCAGTCGACAAAAATAAACCTCTTTAGCACCTTTAATGTGTTAACTAACATGAACTAACCACGAGCAATACATTTGTTTCTGTATTTATTAATCTTTGTTAATGTTAGTTAATAAAAATACAGCTGTTCATAGTTTGTTCATGTTAGTTCACAGTGCATTAACTAATGTTAACAAATACAACTCTTGATTTTAATAATGTATTAATAATTGTTGAAATTAACATTAACAAAGATTAATAAATGCTGTAGTTCATTATTAGATCATGTTAATGTTAACTAATGAACCTTATGGTAAAGCGTTACCTGCTTATTTATTTATCTTGCGTAGTTTGACCCACTTGCAACCAACAATACTTGACACCCAAATCTCTGTCAATATGAACATATCTTTGTCTTTAAATGAAAGAGTGAATAATGTCTAACAAAAGGCCCTACGTGGCTCTGACCTCAATATGGTGTGGGATTCAGTTCTCAGGTTTCATAATAATTGAACACTTCCCTTTCTGTGTTGGTTTGATTCTCAGTTTAGGTTTGATATCCGATTCCTTTCACATGTTCTTCGACTGCACGGCTCTCCTGGCAGGCCTTGCAGCATCAGTCATCTCACGGTGGAGGTCCAATGACTCCTTCTCATATGGGTGAGAAAACACTTCACGGCTTAAAACAACATTTGTGCTAGAGTACCAATGACACAAGTTTCCTAAGAAGGATATATTCACTTCTGCCTGGGTAGTGCTGACAGGAAACGGCCTGTCTTTGGTAGCATGATTGCATCACTGCATTCTTATGCAAGTCCATTCGATTATTCTGTAGGTATGTCAGAGCAGAAGTTCTCGCGGGCTTCGTGAACGGCCTTTTCCTCATCTTTACCGCTTTCTTTATCTTCTCAGAAGGAGTGGAGGTATGTACTATTATAAGATTACAGTTGATTCACTTGACAAGTGACATACTGATCCACTAATATCTCTTTATGAATGATGCCATCTTGTCTTATCACCAGAGGGCGCTAGAACCCCCTGATGTGCACCATGAACGCTTGCTCCCGGTGTCTATAGCAGGGCTGCTGGTGAATCTTGTAGGAATATTCGTTTTTCAACATGGAGGACATGGACATTCACATGATGGTGAAGGTATCTTATACAGAATAAGCATGCAGTCTCGTTTTTCATGCCACTAATCCTCATCCACAACCCTCCAGTCACTAGATAAAGCTTAGTTAAATAGAAGTATTTCTAAGATTTTTTTGCTTGTGTAATACCCGATTGCTTAGTAAAAATGTAACTATTAGTTTATGTATATATTCATTTAACCCCTTAAGCCCGAAGTGTCCCGCTGGCTAAGGCGGGACACTTACTAAGCAACCACTGACAGGAATAACACAAATTAGGTATCGTTTTAAAGATTAGATACTCAGCTTTTTAATGCATCTAACCATTTTGTTCAACTATTAACGTTTAATGAGTCCTCACTCTAAAACGGAGTGTACCGCCCGTGGGTGCCACCTAGCTACAAAAGAATTAATAATCATATTTTTCAAAACTCCTGCCATGATCATCACAAAATAGGTGTCATTTGAAAGCTTAGAGTCTGAACTTTACAATGAATGTAGACACTTTGATTTAACTTATTTGCTCAATCATTTATGAAATATTTTTTGTACTATGTACTCCAATGTGTCAAAAGCATCATACAGCTCAGATAATCATGTGTTATATGTCATTTGAAAGGTCTCACGGAGTAGAATACAACAAGAATAATTGTTTGGGGCTTTGACTAAACTTGATCACGTTTTTGTACGTGAAGCCCCGCAAGACCCATATGTAAATAATAAACCGATGCAGCATTCATGTCACATAACTTCATGAAACATGCCGATTGTGGAAAATTGGACATCATTATTTACAGCAGATTCTCCTGATTAAAATGAGTCCAACATAAATATTATCCAATAAGACGTTCACAAGTTACTCCATGTGAAAGAACGATTTTAAAAACGCCTCTTAGGGGGCAACAAGGGCTCAACAAAAAAGGCTACCTTGATTCCAGATGCTGTAACTTTTGATTTCTTTATGCAATCACCATACAATTTGAGCCAGATACAGCTCACATATAGAGGAACATCACCAAAAAAGAATGATCCCCCTACCGTATTTCCTTCCTGAGTTACTGCATGTCAAATAAGAAAGTTGTAAATTTTCCCTTGAAAACACCTTTTTTGTTGTTGCTGTTTATTAGCAATTTCTCAGCATGAGAATGTCCAAATTTAATTGTAAAAACCTTCCTATCAAATGATATCAACCTTTTGACTCTCCTTGCTATAGTTTTGGAGTTACGAGTCTTTACTTTTTTTGTATGTCACACAGAAAAAAAAACTCTGAAAATGCCTTCTGGGCTTTAGGGGTTAAAAGTTAATTCACTATATCTATCTATATATAATATATATCTATCTATCTATATATATATATATATATATATATATATATATATATATATATATATAAAAATTAGATAAGTAATTTACTTTTAAAATGAAATTAAAGCTGCAGTCTAGGGGTGTCCTCGTCTACGGATTTACATAGTCGAATCCGATTCGAATCAGATTGCCTATATTCAACTGATAGTCGAATCATATTATGTTGGGGTTGGGTGATTTGAGCTTGAAAAACAGCAGTCCACTAGCAAGTGTGCACGGACTTTGAAAGGGCCGCGCGCTGAACTGTGCACGAGATGGAGCGGGACACGGAAAATGAAGTAGGCCTACCCGCGGGCGCGGCTTAAGACAACTTTTATTTTCTTTCACACACAGAAACGTCTTTCTAATAAACCGACCAAACTGCCTGTCAAGTGATAGACGAAACTGACAATGATTTGATCTTTTTTAAACAAATGAAAGGCAATGTGGATAAACATTCACAGCCACGATGTACAGAACACCACACAAAGATATAGAAGAAAACGAATAAAACCATTTTGGATCAATAAACCTTAAAATATATATAAAAATAACTGCAGAAAAGCCACACTGCAGATATACATTTCATATGTCGGCAAATCAAATTACATCGGCTAAACTGTCTGTGCAAGCAAGCTTTAACTCTACAGCGCAACATTGATGCACCAAAAAATGTAATTCATTTAATAAAAAAATTATAATTTTTTTTTTTTTTTTTATCAAACATTAATTTACAGAATTTAATTAGAACAGAAATATGATCGAGTCAAACTGCAAAATGCCTGAAGTGCAGGGGAACATATATTCAAAACACAAGCCACAAATAATTAAATTAGATAACCCAGAGTGATCAATAAATAAATTAAAATTAAAGAAATTATTAAAATAACAAAAGTATAGCCAGAATTGTCAACTTTGTATTTTTAACTGCAGAGACAATAAACGCTGAACTGGAGTGGCAGTCTTTTTAGCTAAACATTCAAAAATCAAATTACATCCGTCTACCCTACCTGATTAAGAGAAAAAAATCCAGTCTTTCACGTGATCTGCCGGTGTCCGCTTGAGTCTTTTCAAATAGCGCGCTATAGTCAGCTTGTTGGCCGGCAGAAGTGCGCCGCAGTGTTTGTCGTTGTTGAGTTCTAGGACATGAGCTGTTGGCACAACTTGCATAATACGTTTTTTGGATCATATTTTACCATTTCAAAGTGCATCCAATTGTACACTTTATCCAAGACATTGTTAAAGATTTAATCCCTGCCGCAAAGATGCTCCTCTGCCGGTCACAGATCATGGAAGTGAAACTTAACAGGGGTGGTTGGATTTATTCACGCACATTAAAAATATTTATTAAAAGCTTCTTTCTTTTCACATTTTTATTTATGGTATTAACATAATAGGCTGTATATTAACCTATTGGGAAAGAACCAGTATGTCTATGTAAAATCAGATATTGAGCACCCCCATATCTCGTCTCATAACACCTCTGCGAAGATTCGACTGTGAGATTGGTAGTCGAATCAGGCTCCTCCTATCGAAGATTCGAATCGTCGACTATTCAGGGTCACCCCTACTGCAGTCCATAACTTTTTTTGGTTAAAAATTATCCAAAATCAATTTTTGAGCAAGTACATAACCAGCCAGTGTTCAAAAGTATCTCCGGAGAAAATTCTTATTTTGATCATACTTCCAAGATGTAGAATCTGATTCCAAAGTACAGTATCCACACCGATGTGGTAACTGACAGCAAACATTAGATTCATCCACGTTAAGTTGTCATGCCGAGGCACAACCCACGTAAAGATGATAGTTCTGCAAATAACTGCAATTGCAGGTTTCAAACAGAGATGGATAAGTGAGATAACAGACATATATAAGTGTGTGTGCCATATACAGTACTGTGCAAAAGTCGTAGGCACGTCAGTATTTTTCTGCACACAGAGCCGCACAGACAGCATGTGAACACTGAAAGTGTCATGAAAGTTTTCAAACAACAAAATACAAATGGAACTATTCAAGTCATCAGGTTTTTTTCAGTTTTTTTTTTCAGTTTTTTCCAATATCATGCAGCCCTAATAGTGTGAGCACGAGCAATAAGTTGTGTGTGTGTGTGTGTGTGTGTGTATATATATATATATATATATATATATATATATATATATATATATATATATATGACTGAACATGATTCAATGCCCCGATATACTCACGTTGAAGTTCTTTTTCGTTCTCCGCTTAGAAGTAAAAAGCTGGAAATACCTTTGCAGTGATATACTGTTTGCGAACATCCTGGAAATGTCCACACTGCTGAGAGTGGTGTTTAGATGAATATGCTACCCAGCTCACAAGACAATAGAATTATTCCGCTCCAGCGGTATGTACAGCTGAAAGTGTGGACTTATTTTGGCTTCAGCTATAAAGAAGCCACTAAGGAAATTGACAAGTCATTTTATTTGCAAAATAGGCCATGTTAAAATCCAAATACTCGGGTAACGCATTGAATCTGAGAGCTTGCTCAACATCCCGATGCCATCCGTGCTGCTGAGAAACGTTTCAATAGAATATGTGATATGAACTGCTCGTTTTCCTCTCACTAACAAAATAAACACAAAATTGACAGCAGTGGCAGCAGAAAGAAAGCATCTGATCATAGCGATGTGGATATGGTTGCACCAGCTCTGCAGTTCAGTACTTTAAATAGCACTTTATACAATAGACTGCTTTAAAGCAAACAGCTTTACAGTATTAAAAAACAGTCATTCAGTCATGGAATGGACTATGCACTTTCTGTTGTTAAATAGTTTAGAAATTAAAACTGCTATACTGTGAACCTTTAAAACATACACATAAATAATCCTGCAGCCACTTTATATTTTCCCTTTACTTAGATTGCACAAAATAGTGATTAGTGATATAAATGCAAATGATACTGTATTTATTAAATAAAATAAAGTTGCTTGTCAGGTTTTTTGCATATGGTTGTGTGTTCTTTATGACTGTTTTTTCTAAAATTAGATCTCTTTTTAAAAAAAAAAGAAAGAAATATTGCAATATATCGCCTTTCTTACAGCATCGCAATATGTCGTATCGTGATACGTATTGTATCGCCAGATTCTTGGCAATACACAGCCCTCCTCTGAATATTGTAAGCATTCATTTCATGTGTCACAGAACAGAAGAGAGGTTCTCGGGAGCGCACATAACGTCACATCCTTTGGATTTGCCCAGCGAAACCGGGTCCTTCACATAAAAATCAGTCTACAGGCTTTCATAGACAATCTAGGATGTCGGGGAAGGTTTCATTTTTTAGGTTTTCATCACAAAATGTTCACACATTGACAGTACAAAAAGCAATTAGTACATGATTGAAATTCGTACATATAGCCCCTTTAATAATAAGATTAATTATTGATGTACTTGTTGCTTCTTCATTGATGTGTCCTCTTGTTTAAAATTTTAAGGTCATGGCCACAGTCATTCTCTATTTAATGGCAGTGTGGGACATGGACACAGTCATGAGTCCAAACACGGGCATGATCACGGACATGATCACGGGCATTCACACGGAGGACACGGCCATTCACATGACGATCCCCACTGCCACGGTAAGACCTCAAGTTACCTTGCTGATTTGTGAGTCAGTACTGTTATAATGCATCAGATGTGTTATTCGGTGTCCTCATGCTCAAAATTGCAGAAGCTGTTTTGATACATTGTAATGGTGTCTGGTATAGCATGATTCATTTCTAATCTGTCTGTGTCCTCAGATGACCACTCACACACGCCGGGAAAAGGCTCCAGCAAGCAAATATTACAAGGTATGGCTTTTTTGTACGTTTAGCCACCTCCAGATGGCGCTAGAGATCTCTTGTTTAGCGATATTCAGCATGCTTTCAGCAAGGCACCAGATATGAAAATATTTACAGTCACATCTATCAGGTCTAGACAGCTTTTTCCTCTTTTGTAGGCAGTCAGTGTTTTGAATTCTTAATAGATGAGGTTCTGTAGTCATAACAATTCAGAAAATGAATGAATTTAAACAAGGAAAAACACTTGAAATGAGTGGTCTAGATCAGATGTGACTGGATGATGGACTTTTATGTGTGACGAAGTGACACCTCTGACCATCCCAACCTCTAACCTTTGACTTGGATCTAACCGGGTTAACACTGACACCAGAGCAAATGCGGTACACTGTCGCTTTAAATCCTTTTGTCCGAGCTTGTGTGGGAAAGAGCAGAGCAGAGAAAGTAGTTTGTCCCCTTCACCCTGGCACACACAGAGAGAGAATGGATCCTTTGGGAGGCCTGCTCGAGGGAGAAAGAACGGGGCACAGAAGGGAGGACCATGTAGAGAAGGGGGAGGGGAGGGGAGGAGAGGAGGTGACAGTGCAAAAGGTTACACTGCCTCCATCCCAGCCGAGGGATCTCTTCTCCACTCCCCGTGATGAATTGCAAGTAGATTGTACCAACCTCCCATCCTGAAGCTCTTCATGTCTATTTTGGCTATGTTTGGAATAACATACTACTGTTTACTACTACTATCACTTTTTACAGCGCTCTATACATAGAATACTTAGTAGATGTACCGAATTTGCCAAAATGTGCAGTATGCAATATAATGCAATTGATCTTCCTGTTCCAGAATTGCAGCCTAAAGCTTTTTTTGTCCTACTGTTTAATCTGAATACCAATCGTACATTTTTATACAATTATCATCATTATTATTATTTTATTCAAATATTTGTATTTCATTATTATAACCATGATTTTTAAATAGTATAAATAAGAATTAATATTGTTATTAATTTTCAAAAATAATATTATTTTGCAAAAATATAATGGAATATTTTAATTCTATTAATCATAATAATACTAATAGTAGTAGTAGTAGTAGTAGTATCATTATGATGAACATATTTTTTACTATTATAATTTTACAAAAGACAAATATTTTCATTAAAACAATAATTTTAAAAATGTTTTAATAATAAGAAAAGTAATTATTTGACATTAATATTTTCACTTCATTATTATTATTATTATTAAATTAAACCGTATTATTACTATTTTGCAGAAATGGATATTGTTTTTATTAAGGAAATTAATATATTGATAATAAAATATATTATTTTTACAAATATGCATTTTCATGTTAAATCATCAATATCATTATTATTTTACAAAATGTAATGGAATGCATAATGTAATTATATTCTATAATTATTAAATGAAAATGTTTTTTTTTTTTTTTTAAATATACACATTTTCAGTATTGAATATTATAATTTCACAAAATAAATATTTGTATATGATAAATATTAAATATTTGTATATGATAAATATTAAATATTTGTCAACTGTTCCACTTACTGTTTTCTTGTCTTAATTGTAGTCAGTATATACTGCATAGTATTTGGTAAGTAGTAATCTAGCATTCTATCTAAACTCAGCCATTATGGTTGTTTATAATGACGTGATGAGCTCCAGCATTCTGGTTATTTTTCTAGTATTTGCTTTGACCACATTTGGACAAGGTCTTCACTTATTAGGGAGTTTGCTCCATTACTGTGGTCATGCTTTCTGCAAAACCGAGAGTAACCGCAAATATGTCATCTCATTCTGTGGAAAGGAAAGGACTTAGTGGACCGTCTCATAGCGTGCCACAGCATCATAACACCACAGTCCACAACTATTCTCCAGTGCCGATCAGGACAGCCAGTACAGACCTTTGAGTTCAGGAGATGTTGACTGACTCGCTTCAGCTCCTACTTCATGTTGGTTTTAACGTAGTAGTGTATGTTATGATATATTCTGGAGAATTTGTCATGGAGGACAGTCTTGCAGGTTGACCATTCATTCTAGGATGTTCTCGTATGACCTGTTTGTGGAATGACATCATCATTTTGAGGGTTACCGCTAGACATGGTGCCCAGACAGAGAGTTCTGGCCACAGTAATCATGTTTGAATATGAGTGCTAGCAAATGCTGTATCCTCATCCCAGATACAAAATTTACTCAATATTAGTGCTTTTTAAGTGAAACCAGGACCTTTCATGTAGACAAAAGCCCAAGTGCACTAGATTACTGTATACTACATAGACAGTTGCCTTCCCTACTTTTTCCTATCCTAATAAAACTCTAGGAATTAACTCATGCAAATTGCATTTTTTAAACTCAACTCGCAATTGATTCCAGTAGACTTTAATGTTAGCATGTTGCAATGCTAAAAGCACACAAATATTTTGTAAACTTCAAATTTTTTGTAGATTATTTATTTTGAATATAAATTTGTATACATATTAATGATTTATATATAATATTAAGTATATTAATTTTGAGATATAGTAAAATATATTTTATATTTTTGTATATATTTTATATATTTCTACTACTGTTCAAAAGTTTGAATTTAATATATATTTTTGAAAGAAATTAAAAAGAAACTTTTAGGATGTTAGGACATTTATAATATTACAAAATATTTCTGTTTCAAATAAATACTGTTCTTTTGAATCCTGAAAAAGTCACCTTTTTTTACATTGATAATAATAAGAAATGTTTAAAAATAAGCATATTTTTGATTTCTGAAAGATCATGCAACACTGAAGACTGGAATAATAATGCAGAAAATTCAGCTTTGCCTCAAATGAATATATTACATTTTAAAATATTAATATTGAGATAGAAAACAGTTTTTAAATTGTAATATTTCACAATATTACTTTTTTTTTTTTTTTTTTTTTTTTTTTTTTACTGTATTTTTAATCAAATAAATGCAGACTTGGTGATCATAAGAGACTTCTTTGAAAAAACATTACGATCCCCACATTTTTGAATGGTAATGTGTATTTATTTGTATAATACAATGTAAATGTATATTTACATTTATTCATTTAGCAGACGCTTTTATCCAACGCGACTCGCAAAATTCTTATTTTCTTCATTGTAGGAGTTTTTCTTCACATTGTTGCGGACACATTGGGCAGTGTCGGAGTCATCATTTCAGCCATCCTAATGCAGAAATACGACCTGATGATCGCCGACCCTGTCTGTTCCATGCTCATCGCACTTCTTATAGGAGTGAGGTGAGTACACACACCTCGGCCCATGCTATTATGAGCACTGACCTCTCTCGACTCCCACTCAAGACATCCTCCACCCTCAACCCCACCCAGAAACCCTCAACAGCACCTAACACAGATCGTACAAAAGCCACTTCACAGTGCCCTTCACCAAGAGCCCTGCGGAGCTGTTGGCACTCCAGCCGGGTGAATTACAGGATACACGCTCGGAGGGTGGAGCCCAGAGCACTTTCTCAACATGTGGCAAAGCCAGAAAACCCAGGACTGGAGTCTCTCATGTGGCATTTTTCAAACAACTCCAGTCGAGAAGGAAAAATGCATGCTTGTCTAGCATTTTTGTGCTTTTGTTCACTTTTTAAATGTACCAAATCTACCATTTCTACTTCATAATCTTGGAAAAACCCATCTGATAGTTTTATGGTGATGAATAGGCTTCATTTTTTTGTGTGTGTGATGTAGGTAATGTGTGTAAAGGCTGTGTAAATTTGAGCAGGAGCTGCTGTGGGTGCACCATGTTTAAATTGCATATGGCCTGTGGTTACTGTGCTTCGGTGAAATACTGCCGTTCGGATGGAGAACGCGGCCCCTTTTTGCAAAATGCACGAGTCTTTCCCGTATATTCATCTCGTCTCTCCAACCCCCCCTCTTCCTCGCTCTTGTCTGTGTTTGAGGCTTTTCTTCTCCCTCTCTGGAATGTGGTGGCGATCTGTGAATGTTACTTCAACAAAGGCATCTTTTAAGATGGATTTTTCCTTCTCTTTGTTTCTCAAAGAGGGGAGGTTTATGTCATAGAGACCCCAGCTTAGACATTTTTTCCCCTCTGTTCTTGAGTTTTCCACGCAGTTGCCAAGTGGCAAATACTGAGAATTGAGAGTAAGACTGAGGACACTTTCCCACATTGCACCTGCGTGACAACGTCTCGGTCTCGGTCTCATTCAGGTGCAATCTGGAAGCTGATCTGGTATGGCACACACACAAAGGTATCGCACAAAAATGGAAAGCCATTAATTTCCAAAGTAGATGATTTAAAAACAGTTGCAAACCAGAACAGAGGTCATCCTCCATCTCATGAAGCTTAAGACTTCTTGTTCCTGTAGGCCATTTTTAGATGTAGTCTTTTGATACTGACGAATTTCTGAAATGACTAAACCTGTACTGGTTTTCCTAGACCTCAGATAAAGCAAGATTCGTGGCTGTTTAGAACTGGATACTAGCATACACTATTGTTTAAATTGAGTTGTTGGTTTTTGTAAGGCCTAGTTTACACGTACATGGGAATTTTTTTAATATAGTTTTTCCTCTTTCATTTAAAAAAAAAAAAACTTGTCCACACAAGCAGGGTTTAAAAAAAATCTCCGTCCACATGAAAATGCAAAAACACGTTATGAAGCGCTGTCAATAGCATGCCAAACCAACAGGTGGCGATATAACCCTAATCGTAAAGCCATGTTGGCTAATCGGAAGCCTGAAAAAAGGTTATTAGCAGCGATATTTTGGCTACGTCCTCCATTGCACAGACTAAGGAGATAGCGGCGCACAATCTGACGTCAAACAAAGGAGATAACAGTGTGCACTCTGACGTTACAAGCCAAAATCTCCAGTTTCACCAGCTACACGACAACACTGCAACCAGAGTTTCTGAAAATCTTCACACTGGCAGGCGTTTTCAAAAAGGTTCAGTTTCAGTGACCTGATACTGCATTTGTGTGTGGACGAACAGCAAAACCGCGTAGAAAAAGGTGCAGTTTTGAAAATACCTGTGTTCATGTGGACAGGGCCTAAGAAGTCTCTTTTGCTCTGCTGACATTTTTGATCAATTTTATGCGTCCTTGCTGAATTATTTATTTAAAAAAAAAGTGTACTGCATACTGTCTGCTACTCTTTAAAAATATTATGTGGAACAGTATGTCAAATTGCTTCATTATGGAATGATAAACATTCCAAATAATATTCTAAATCACATGAAACAAATTAAAACTTTTTTTATTTTATTTAATTTGATGTAAAATTGGTCAAAGAAAAAGTTAAATTGAGGGTGTATTAATTTCTGATTGGAAGGCCATGTCAAACACATTGCATTGTTGGGATACTGTAGTGTGTTTTTGTCCATATAATTAAAGTCATTGGGGACCAAAACTATTTTGGACCCAAATGAGTTTTTTTCAAAGTATTTTATTTTTTTGTTTCACTTAAAGGTCGAGTGCCATGAAGTGCATTGTGGGATAAAGCAGTCATTTTGCCAAATGTAGGTCAAGGGAACTTGCAAACATGCAAAATTTGCATACTAAGTACAGCATACATACTATATACTGCAGAAATGGTAGTATTATGCTATTCTGAAAACAGTCCAGGAAAAGTGATGCATTATCCAGAACTAGGCTTAAAGGGTTAGTTCACCCAAAAATTAAAATTCTGTTATTTATTACTCACCCTCATGCCGTTCCACACCCGTAAAACCTTCGGAACACAAATTAAGATATTTTAGTTGAAATCCGATAGCTCCGTGAGGCCTCCACAGGGAGCAATGACATTTCCTCTCTCAAGATCCATAAAGGTACTAAAAACACATTTAAATCGGTTCATGTGAGTACAGTGGTTCAATATTAATATTATAAAGCGACGAGAATATTTTTGGTGCGCCAAAAAGAAACAAAATAACGACTTATTTAGTGATGGCTGATTTCAAAACACTGCTTCATGAAGCATCGGAGCACAAATGAATCAGTGTATCGAATCATGATTCAGATCGCGTGTCCAACTGCCAACGGCTGAAATCACGTGACTTTGGCGCTCCGAACAGCAGATTCGATACACTGATTCATTTGTGCTCCGAAGCTTCCTGAAGCAGTGTTTTGAAATCGGTCATCACTAAATAAGTCATTATTTTGGTTTTTTTTTGGTGCTCCAAAAATATTCTCGTCGCTTTATTATATTAATATTGAACCACCGTACTCGCATGAACCGATTTAAATATGTTTTTAGTACCTTTATGGATCTTGAGAGAGGAAATGTCATTGCTCCCTATGGAGGCCTCACAGAGCCATCGGATTTCAACTAAAATATCTTAATTTGTGTTCCGAAGATTAACGAAGGTCTTACGGGTGTGGAACGGCATGAGGGTGAGTAATAAATGACAGAATTTTCATTTTTGGGTGAACTAACCCTTTAATATGTTTGGGGAAACATGCCTGTTATGTATAGATTTATTAAACAAAGCCTGAGTTCATCTGCAACTCTAGACTCTCTTATGTGTTTGAACTTCATGTCTGTGTATGTCTGGCACAGCAGAATCATTTATTGTTCGAGTCTTGAAAGAGATGGACCATAATTGGCCACGTGGAATGTCTGTGGTTCTTCGTTTGATCGATAAGATGGACTCTGCTTTGTTTGGACAGCGTTTTTCCCATGCACCCCACATTGTGAGATTGATATTCTCAGTAGAGTGCCTTATTTTGATCCAGCCATCTTACGCACATTCAGATGTTTGACCTTTCACTAGGGTGCTGGACTTCTCCTTAATCAGCCGCACCTGAGGCGTGACCCATGCGCACAGGACTCTCTACAACAGACCCCCTGCTGTACATGAACCGGGGCGTGTTTAGCTAAGGCCGCTCTGGGTGCGGTAGCCTTGCTCTAGGGGGATATGTTGGTACGGTTGCAGCGGCTGGAGCTGTCTTGGTACCCTGTGATTAGTTGGAGGGAGTGGAGGAGCCCTGCTGCTGTGACCTACAGCAGTCCCCCACCACCAAAGTCTTCCAAAGACCGCTAATCGCTTTGGGTCGCAGCCTAAAACCCGAGGAATGGGCGCGTAAAGAACGTTAACGGTAATTAACATTTGTTCTTGGTGTACTAAGCTGGGCCTTTGAGGATGGATTCATTTGTCAGGCCTCAGTGCAAATGTGTTCACGGCTCTCCAAAGCTGCTGTCGTTGCATGTTACTGTGTTATTCTTTGATGTACTGTATTTCTTAACATGATGTGCTTTAGCACTGTGCTGGCTAATTAACACTGTACTTTTTTCAGAATTTTAATTCATGGTGTTTAATTAAATGCCATGTGACAGATTTACTTAAATTGTCTTCTATATTCAGATTGGATCCCTTTTTACAATCAGCTATATGGCAAGAAATTATGTTTCAGTATTAGTAATCATTTGTAGTAAAGTGTTGGTGGAGCTGGTCAGAAGATGTTCAAATGTCTGTTGACACTCGTACAAAAAAATGTGCCCTTGAATCCAAGCATATGTTTTTATGTTCAAGGCCTAATAGCTATACAGTCCTGTGGTTTTGACCATAACTTGAGTGCAGTACGTTCCTAGCAGTAAAGCATCTTAAGCTTTTTGTGGTAGAATCCCAAGAACTTCTTGCCCTAGAAATGGAAAAGTTTGTTAGGTCCTTGCCTATAAATCTCAAGTTAAATGTACCTGCTCTAATTCCCACTGTGCTGATTCAGACAGACTTCACTAAGGTCACCTCATTCCTGCGGTGGTTCTGGTGTCATAAATGTTTCTGCGCTCCAATTAGGTACTCAGGTTGTCTGGGCGTGATAACCAATCATTTCCATGCGGTTTAGAAGTGCTTGTGTTTTTACTGTGTGACTCCAAGCTGGTTTCCTGGTTTCCAAAAAAGTCCATAGGTGATTACATTCGTCCTTGCAGAAATATTTTATTCTGATTGTCACCCTGTCCTATGTGCTGACATTTCATCTATGTCACTGGCCAGTTTAACCTTGATGCTCGCACGTAATTGTATTTTGGCTGGCCGAGTCACAGGTTAGCGATCAAGCGCCAGTGAGCGGTGAGTAAGAGTGCCTCTGTTTCAATGAACAGGAAGGTGTGGAACAATAGTATGATGTCAGAGGTCTGAGGTACCCTCATCCAGTACTTTCCTGTTTTCATTAAATTTTTTTTTTAAGAGGGACAAACATACCAGTCACTGAGAGGAATGCACAGTGGCCAGTTTTATGATGACGTCACAGTACATGTCGATGCAAACATATGCTTATATGTTGGAGTGGAATAGGTAACTGACAATTGAAAAACCTTCAGAAAGTCGGCATGTTCTGCGAGGTGACATGCTATACTCCATATAACACTATTTTAAAAGGTATTTCATTCTTAATTCTTTTTTTAAATTTATAAATGCAGCTTTTATAACCTAATGGACTACATTGAATATTAGTATATAATGTTCAGTATATAATATATATATAAAAAAAAAAATTTAAATTAGGGCTGCACGATATATCGCATGAGATTGTCACGCGCATTTCGTCAGTAAAGCCGGTTCCCTGATTACCGCTAAATCGCCATCACCTGCTTGAAAAGCCACGCAATATCGCGTTCATTATCGACGGCGATTCATCTGTGATATGAACGCGATATTGCGTGGCTTGTCAGTGATCTACGGCTCTGTCTATTAAATGCCGCTCCATTTGAAAGCAGGTGATGGCGATTTAGCGGCAATCAGGGAACCGGCTTTACTGACGAAATGCGCGTGACTATCTCATGCGATATATCGTTCAGCCCTAAATTAAATATAGTATTCTCACTTAAGTTTTAAACCGACCCGGCCTTTTCTGCATATTCAAAGCGGTCTAATCCATCAGTCTGCCAGTAGACTTAATTCATTTACTTTCCAGGTGTACTGTAGCTGATAGATTCAAAGAGGGATGAGACAGACCACTCAGGTTCCGGTTTCATGTTCCTATATATGACTTTGGTATAGATTACAAGCAGTGGCGGCTGGTGCAAAAAATATTTGGGGGGGCACAAAAAAAAAAAAAAAAAAAACAATTTAGAAATGCAGGAATGAATAGGCTAATTGTTAAATAACCATTTAACAAGTGATATAATAATGTATCTATCTAAAACATGGAAAATTCAGTATTTAAAGCATGCCATAGGGCTGAGATCTAAATAAATAAATAAATCTGTATTTAATTAAAAAAAAACAATTTTATTTAAGATCCTGCCCAATATTGTCCTAGAAACAATGTTCATATTGAAGGCTATAAAAACAAACATGAATGTAATTGTGTAGTATATGCTATAAATTAGTGCAAAAAAAGGGGTCAAATCACATTAGGCCTAGGCTACATTCTAAAATTGTACCTTTACAATCTAAAAACAAAATGTTTTTTGAAGCAGAAATTAAATACAATAAACTAAAAATGAAAATAAATAAAAACAAAAGAACAGACTAATAATTATTATTATTTTGATTACCCTACAATAGTCACTTTACACAGTTACTGCTATCGTACAAATACACTTAGTTGTAGGTTCGAAATTCTACATAATTATGTTCGTCAACAAATATTTTGAGCAAAATGTATTTTACTCAGATTGAACTCCGTCTGTTCGGCGCGCGGCGGCGCTCGTTCACGGAAGTTTGTGCTTGCTGAAGGCTCGTCCACGCCTGACTGCAAAATGGAAATATTTTCTCGACTTTCAAACTTTTATAGATGGAGAATATGTCTGTGAAAGTCATGAGTCCGCCATTGTCACATAACATTAATTAAAAATCGCGCCACTACTGGCCAAGCCCTCATTTGAGCAGTATGGGGGCGACAAAAAAATCGCCCATTGCGGATAAGAATTGAGGACGCTGATTGGCTAAATTTTATGTCACATCTTGAATATATTTATATATTGAATAGGCATTTGACTAAATTCTACAAAGACCCACCTCCTTTGGGCGATTTCTCGATTGCCCCTCAGCTGAAATTGAGTGGTGCACACAGAGAGGACATATGGTGATTGTGAAAAAAAAATATTTTCCACAGATGATTTTCTAATATATTACATCATACAAATATACATTTAAATAATTTATATGATTATAATTTTGCGTGTGTGGTTCAGGGAGGGCGGCGCCCTAGCGCCCTCTATTGGCCAGCCGCCACTGATTACAAGTTTGTTCTGTTGCTTGGTAAACCACAGACATTTTTAGTGAGGTATTAACAAAAATGCTTGCATGCGCTGCATTTGAACACATGCATTTAACACATTACCTAATGTTACTTTACCACAAAGAGTGCTGAGTAGTCCGTAAAGCTATAGATTGGTTTGGAGCGTAGTGCTAATATTGATATTACTCATTGGAAGTGAAAGTCTGGGGCAACTGACAGGAACACTTCAGCCGAGTCAAGGCACGACTCTCGTGAAATTGAAGCCTTATGAGTAACATGATTGCAGTAGGCATGTGACAGTATCAAATTTTCATGTTGCGATAATTTCTGAAGTTTTTATCACGGTATACGGTATTATCACAATATTGAAAAGTTGCAAAAAAAGTGTTGTCATAGTATAACAGGTTTAAGAATTTTTTTTCTTATAACAATAATTCTGAACATTTAAATACAATAATACAATACAAAAATTATAAAGTAAAATGCTTCAAAACAATTATGAAGAACAACAGGTAACACTTTATTTAACGTTAGTTAATGCATTAACTAAGATTAATAATAAGCAATAGCTACATTTGTTACAGTAGGTATTATTTTTTGGTAATGTTAGTTAAAAATACAACTGATCATTGTTAGTTGTAGCTCAGGTCCATTAAATAATAGTTACAACTTGATTTTAGTAATGTTATTAAACTTTAAGAAATCAGCTTTTTGCGAAATACAAAAAACTGAATGGCTATTTGATGCTTTTTAAATACTGTTCAGTAGCACAGCTGCTTTGTTTGTGGGGTTTCCAGGGTAACCGCTGCATTTCTGCTGTTCCATCAGCGCCCTCTGCTGTCAGAGTGAACGTGCACTTTCATTCAGCACGTCTCCTTCACTCATTCCACCATGATGTTCTTGTGCATGTTGGGCTTGATGAGTGCGTATTCTGAAAATGTATTATAAAATTATTGACATATGGCGCAAATGCGTTCACGGCGACCCAAGTTCAGTTCCCGTCTTGAGGTCCTTTGCCGATCCTGCCCCCCTCTCTCTGCCTAATGCTTTCCTGTCTGCTCTCTACTGTCCTCTCCAAAAAAAAGGCACAAAAAGCCAAAACTTAAAAAAAAAAAAGAAAATTTATTATAAAAATTGGAATAATTCGTAATAAATAATTATTCACGGTATTTTGAAGTGCCCACAATAACAATATTGTGCATATTCATTATCGTGATATATTGTATTACCAAATATCAGCACATGTCTAGATTGCAGTTTTTAATAATTTATCAAAAAAATGTAGGGGGCAAAATATTTTGAAGGCTGAAATTGTTTTTTTCTTTTTAGCAAGGTCAAATGTTGTGAAATGCGTCTTTGTTGATGCCACATTCGCTTTTCAGCTTTGTGAAGTTCTTTATGAGACAACGATCAGCTTCTCCACTTTGGCGTGTCCCAAACTGAGGCTGGGGTTTCAGGGAGGAGTTCAGGAGAACGTGGGGGTGATAGAGTAGATTAGGGACCGGTAAAGGAGTCCAAACCAAGGAACCCTCTAATGGTTCCCAGATGGAGCAGTGGTCAGGCCTCGAAGGTTTGAAAGAGGACTGATGACTTTGTAAGATGCTGGCCTAGCCAAGACCTAGCTTTGATGGGGCAGAAACGGCTGACTGGTTAGGAGAGAAATAGTCTTAGTCCTTTCCTAACCGGTCAACCGTTTCTGCCAAGTGATTCTTCTGCAGAATGAATGGGTTTGGATGTCTATCCGAGTGTGCTCAGGGTTGCTTGCCGACTCACACGCACTAAAGCTGTTGGAATGACATCAGCACAGCTCTCTGCTACTCCACCCCAACTATAAGATGGGCAAGTTTATGTTGGACCATGTTGAGCATGCTCTGAAATAATCCTAATGAAAAGAGTTCTTGTTTGTCATGATTATGACAGAATTTCCTCTCCCCAGCTTTATAGCAAGATGTGTCAAGCTGTAAAAATCACAAACCGAATCATACCCAATGACGTCTTTATGTGTGGCATCCCTTCCTGTTGCCAGAGTTTGCCTTGTACCTGGCGCCCCATTGAGTTCATGTCTGAATGGCGACTCATTTCTCACTTTCCTCTTTCCCACAGTGTGGTTCCTCTGCTCAGGGAGTCCATAGGGATCTTGATGCAACGGACGCCTCCTTCTCTGGACCATGCCCTTCCTGAATGCTACCAAAGGGTGAGTCGTTTCCATCTCCTGGATCCTGTTCTTCATATTTGGCTACTTGCTTGGTTAGACAGAGTTTCAGGATAACCTGGGATATCAACTGGAATTGTTGACCCAAAAATTAACTAGCTAACCAAGTACCCACATTTGAAGATTCAGAAACCTGACACCTTACTGAGGGTCAGATCTTTTAAACTTTATCCCGCTGCAAGATGGCGATTCCAGGTTTTTGCCAGGTTGTCCATCTAGATAACCAACAAATGTGGCCTTGACACCTTAATGACCATCAGAACCTCCTCAATTTCTCCTGTTGCAAGACTGCAACAAACTGAGGTAGCATTTGCTAACCTTTTCATGTTCTTTACAGGTCCAGCAGCTTCAGGGTGTCTATAACCTCCAAGAACCTCACTTCTGGACCCTTTGCACAGACGTCTACATCGGTACGCTCAAACTCCTTGTGGCGCCCGACGCAGATTCAAGATGGATTCTCAGCCAGACACACAACATTTTCACACAGGTGGGGACCGTTGGAAAATGCGGCTTAAACAACTTCATCTCGCTCTTTAAAGGTCATTTCAAAGTTTCCATTACATGATCTTTTCTGCCCTGTGCCCAGGTTGGCGTCAGACAACTGTATGTTCAGGTTGACGTGGCTGCGATGTAGGAGTCCGCCACGCTTCTCCTGATCTGTGGGAGTCCTGGGACCAAAGGCCTTCTGTGCTGCTGTGGGGAAGTTCTCCACCTCAACCCATCTCTCTTTGGGTTTCTGTCACTTCACCTCCATCTTGGATCAAGGTGGAGCTGGTGCAGTCCAGCAGTCTGACTCCACTCTTGCCAGAAAACAACTGACCAGCTACAACAATCTGATGTTTTGGAGGGAATCAAGAACTTGCAACATTGTTGCACCTTTCGGTCATTTGAAGTTTGTTATTTGAAGTTCCCCATTGCTTTTTATTTTTATGATTCCACCAAACTGTTTCTTTTCATAATTGTCACCCTTTTCCATTATCAGAATTGGGTTTTAATTATTGGTGGTATGAATGTGGAGTTCAGTGGACTGTTGTAAAAATCGCAGTATGTGATTCATTGACTCTTTTTGTACATCATCGCCTGCTTTGTATTTCAGTTGCACAGTTGTAAAGAGGTGCAGAATTTGTTGTCCAATGCCATTATGTAAACATAAACAGATTTGCCTGCATTTCTTAAGTGCCTTTTTAAAAACGATCATGGACAATCGCTTGGACCGTGTTTGATGGTCAACATCAATGCGATGAAAACTGGATCTTTATGACTTTGAGTTCTGTCTACAATTAAAACATTCCTTTGCATTTGGCTTTGCTGTTTAATGCATGGTGTAAAATTTGTATGAAAAAGTTTCTAAAACCTCTTATCAACAGAATGACAACACAAGCAGCTGTTTTCAAACATAAATCTGATTGATGACTTGAATGGAAATCGTAAAACAACCCCAACGATTTTTTTTTAACGCACAAGAAAGTACAAGCATCAGTAGCCAAGTCCAACATATTTGCAGTAAAATGTCAGAGGCTATTACTGTTTATTTCCTTTTAAGTAATAGGTGGAAACAGTTAATCAAGATTTCTTAGTCCTGTTTGGACACACAGACCTTTTGCAGTTTAAAATGGCTTGAGATTTCCTTCAGTCTGATTTTCTCAATATAAATACACCTTTTACCGTATGCATTTCAGCTGTAATTATAAAACTGAGATAGATATATGTATGTGTGTGTGTGTGTGTGTGTGTATATATATATATATATATATATATATATATATATATATATGAAACACACTCTGTAATGGGTTTCGAGTTACGTTTTTCAGGACAATATTGAACAATATAAACCAGTTGTTGAATCTTGTTTAACAAGCTTTTCAAATCGTACCAACATGTTCATTTTATATTTTATTATTAATATAATTTTCTATAATTCTTCTCTTAATATTAGGTAAAATATTACAAAAATATTCATGAACCACAATAGTGTTTACAGATGGGTTAAACACTGTTTTCAGCCCTTCCGCTAATTTTTACACTGAAATTTCACTTCTCCTTTGTAAGAAGAAACTGAGAAACACACAGGATATTTTTGAGAGCGTTTACACAGAACCAGTTTCAACAAGTTACTTATTAAAATGACTGAAAATATAAAACTGAATATTTAGTTTTTAATATTCTTCAGTGAAGTATATCACATAAAAGCAAGAACACCACTTTTTTCCTTAAAGGTGTGCTGAAAAGTACATAACCATTTAATCCAGTAAATGTTTTAAGAAAGTTTGAAAAATTGGTAAATCTTGGGCTTTGTTCTTTGACGGCAGTAAAAAGCAGATGCATAGAATAATCATCTCTGAATGCAACACGTAAAGTTAGATTTCTCTTGAAAACTAGTTTCTGACAACAGCTTTGCTCACTTTCTACACAATTCATGCTGACAGAAATGAAATGAGAGATCACAAACAAAACCACAGATGTAGATGAAAACAGTCAAACCACATGTTGGGCGTTAATGTAATCAGTGCCAAAGAAATGAGTGTCTTTATTGTAAGAAAATCAATCTTCATCCATTATGACATGGGTGGGTACATGCTCAAAGGGATCTCAGTATTCACTTTTATCTTATTTACATTCTTACTGAGAAAGTTCCATTAAGAAAGGCTCTTGGTACGGAAACATTATGCCAATTTCGAAGAAAGCTCAATTTCAGAGGCACTAATGCAACCCAGATGCAGTTGGTCCACAATAACCTTTTCCATTTCCTCTATTATAATTCCATCATTTATTTTTTTGACAGCATGAACATGACTACCACACTTCAAAATAACCATCCCACTCCCAATCTAAATCTTGTGATGAAATGCAACTCTGGCCCGACCGGTGCTTTAAGGCTAAAGTGGTCATATTTGATCTGGAACAACTATTATCTGATTTGTGTGTTGCCCTAACCCTCCGGCAACTCTGGCCTCTCACGTTGACTGACTTCTGTCCACTTGTCCTGGGAAGGGAACCTTTTTCTTCATGATCACAAGCTTCCTGGATATCAGGAAACGTACGTGGAACTATCGGTCATCTTCAAGGTCTTCAATCCCTCGGGACCACTGAAGAGTTTCAGCATGTCCACCTCCAGAGGGTGAAGGTGTCCGCTGATGATCATTGAGTGAAGTGGTCCTCCCAGGTCACAGGAGGCCAACTCATGCAGTGTCCCAGAACGGATGGTCTGGTCCTCGGCTCCGACTCGAGCCAAACCAACACACACTGTGTCTTTAGTCATTGCTGCATTGAAAGAAAGAACATAGGATAAACTGTGAAACCAGAAAGCTTTCGATCAAATCTAATTCAATTTTCCGTCAATGCTTGCCAGTGTCAAGTCAAGTTGGCCAGACGTCCAGATGGTTCAACCACAGAGTTCATTTAGGTTTTCATGCAATTCAGAAAGGTTTCTTACCCAGTTCCTCTCCCCGATCCTGTCTGTTCTGTAGTATCTCCAGGAGTTGCTCAGCTGCCTGAGCGACAGTCATGTACCTGGGAGGCTCATAAATCTTTCGACCCCTGGAAACAAAGTGGACTTGTAAACGTTCTCTACAAGAGCATTAGGCCTGGTGCGTGCTGTACGTGCTCCCAGACGAAGAATAAGGGTCTTAATCTAGTGAAACGATTGGTCATTTTCTAAAAAAAATAAAAATGTATATACTTTTTAACCAAAAATGCTCATCTTGCACTGCTCTGCGATGCGTAATCACGTTGGAAAGTTCACACATGATGTAGGCATAAGTACCACGGTAGGGCAAAAAACTCATTTATCATTTTCTCCTCCAACTTCAAAATCATTCTACATCGTTGTTTTGCCTTTTTTGTAAATGCCGTTTGACTTAGTCTTTGCACGTTCGGTACTTACGCCTACGTCATTGTGTGACCTTTCCAATCATTTCGCTAGATAAGACCCTTATTCCTCGTCTGGGATCGTGTAGAGCCCTTTGAAGCTGCACTGAAACTGCAATATGGACCTTCAACCTATTGTACTCTGGTGAAGTCCACTATATGGAGAAAAATCCTTGAATTTCTTTTCGGCTGAAGAAAGACATAAACACCTTGGATGACATGGTGGTGAGTAAATTATCAGGAAATTTTAATTCTGAAGTGAACTAATCCTTTAATGCACAAGTAACATGAAGTTGCAGGTGGTCCCAGAACATTGAGCAAGTGGTACCCATTAATGCAATTTACATCTGAGCTTTGAAGTAAAATACTTTGCATGCTTTACTTAAGGTGCATTAGCCATTAACGGGCATCAGTCCGTCCTTGATGAAATCAGTCAACTTAAGGAAGCTGGAGACATGCTTTGAATTTCTTTTTGGGGCCGTTTCCCCCCTCCCTGCAATGAAGGGCATCAACCTCACTGGACAAGCATCTGACTGTGACCAAAATCATGCAGCATATGGTTATTCCATTTCCGAGTAATGGTACAACAGTGCCAATAAATCTGGGAGACATTAGCACACTTTCCACCCTTGAACAGAGAGCACGCACCAGGCCTAATGCTCGTCTCCTTATAGCATACATAGCGGAACACTAAAACCCATTTGGGGTTTATGTGGATTGGATATAAAATTACACAAGTGTGCAACCATGGGGGGGAGATAATTACAGGACACCAAGGAGAGAGCAAGGAGTTAACAGCCATCTTCTATGGGGAGAAATAATTCAAGTTCAACACCAGTGAAGGTTTTTCGGAAAGACTTAAGAGTTCAAGTTTGAAAACAGACGACGAAGTTCCCTATTGTCGATAAAACATATTTCTAAAGGCTTCAGATGGGAAAATTATACCGTGGCAGTTCTGGAGGCGGCCCAGGGAAGGTTCATGATAACATATCATGCGTCCAAGTCAAACAAGCTGCCACGGTTTTTACTGTTGTTATTTTTTTCCAGCTCAACCAGTCTGCCCCCCAGCAACTTGCATGAATGTTAACTCAATGTCTTGCTGTAAACCACAAATTGACCCTCCCGGAAAAGCACCATAGACTTGATATAAATCAGCAGAACCCCCTAAACCCAACAGAAAATCAGAAAGTGAGAGAGTCTTACCTCATTAAATTCTCCATGGACTGCTCTTTGACTTTGATATCTGTGAAATAGGGGAGTTGTAAGTGTTGTACGATACAATAAGCTTGGGTTTTATAAACTAGGCCTCGCTGGATGTTACTGTCACATCATAAATAGTAGGTCGCCCTCCATCTGGGGCTGTTAACCCTCACGCAGTCTGGAATTAAGTACATTTTCAGACTGCACCTGAGAGAGGGGCCCTTATTGAGAACAAAGCAAAGACAAATGTACAAATCATGACCAGTCATGTTCTCACACCGTGTCTACACTGAAAACAAAGATGTTAACTTCAAAATGTTCATAAATAACAGACCAATCAGCTTAAAGTTCAAGGCTAGACTTCGGCTATAGTAAAATAGGGTAATTTTTTTGTTTTCTACTTTCTTTTGAAATGGAAATATAATACATAAACTGATTTTGTATGCATTTTAGAATGCCAAAAAGTTTTACATCTAAGTTTTTACCTTACAACTGTGCAAAACATTTAAATTAGTAGGCGAGATACCCCAGAAAATGTACATAAAAATCATAATTAATAATATTTTAAAAAAATAATTACAAAACCAGAAAATGAATGATTTTTGTAAAAAACAAAAACAAAAAACAACTTCACAAAAATCATAATTAATTAATGGGTATTTGTAAAAAATAAATAAATAAATAAATAAATATCACTTTATTTCAGCTCGACAGAAAAATAAAGTGGCTGTAGTTACTGTGTAGTGTGTCAAAATTCGAAACAGAATGATCTGACTATATTGGGAGTGGACACTGTTTTTGTCTAGATTTCCGAATCTATTCTTATTTTAGATTTAATTTAGAAACATCAGCAAATAAATTGACCAATATTTGCCAGCTTGATTAATAGCCCATGTCTTGTTAGCAACGTTATGATGAATAGATGCAGCGTATAGTCCTTGTATTTTGTCTATGTGTGTGTGTGTGTGCTTTTGTTGTGTCTGCGGGTTATTGTGTTAGATAAGCGCACTTGCGGCCAAGGGTGGATGGGGAGGTGTCCGATCCCCGCCTCCCTCTGTTTGCTTTTGAATAATGAGGTTAATAACACTGATCCCTCTCTTGCTCATTTTTGTCCTCGCTCTTGCTCTCCGACTCCTCAGCTGGGAAGCACCTGGGGACTCCCGCCCCTCCCCCTCTGGCCCCACCAGCCAATGAGACACTACCATCAATTCGTAGACTATGATTTTACCAACATTCATTACCAAAGACACCTTCCACTGGGAAATCCCACTGGTACTTTTTGGGGGTTTATTGAGAGTTGGCTGGAAATCTCCACGGCACACAGATTTAAACGTAAATTATTTGCCACCATCTGCCTTGGGGGTACCAAAGCATTTGCAACGGGTCCAAGTTTAATGTGCGCCCCAGGGGCGACACAAAGGGAAATGCCTATCTGACGGGACGTCAAAATACGGGGGTCGTCGCATCTGGTTTTGACACATTCATTGCTACAGTGACTATTAAAGATGCAACAAACATGCATGCTTGGATAATTGCTTGGGGACATGTGAGCTAAGAGCCAGACCAGAGAGCCTGACAATTGTGTGACATCATATAACTTTCTGTCTAAATATAACATCTCGTTCACAAAGACTCAAAGGAAGTGCTTACCCAGCAGGCACAGCGTGTGCAGGCCCATATCCCTGTTCTTCTTGATCTTATCATAGAAGCTCTCGGGTCTCCACGTGTCCGTCCAAAACACAATGGACACTGTCTCCCCGAAGTTGTACAGCTAAGGATGAAAACCCAATCACATTCATATTTAATTTACTTGCACTACATGTATGTTTGCGTGGGTCAGTGTGTTCATGTAGACCATTTTCAGCTCTGTTTCAGCGACAAGGTGCTTCCTGTTATTCAGTAAGCATGACATCATTTTAAACACTAGAGTGCCGCACAGCTGACACAACAAAGTGTCATTACAGCACACAGACTCATTATTGGTTACTTTACGTCCTACGACCTTTTATAAAATGGTTAGTTCCTGTCCTTGATTCTGATTGGTCAATAACTGCGTTTTATTCACGATAAAACACGGCTATGACCGCTTCACTCAACCACCCTTAGCAACGTAAACTGTATGTTCTTAATTGATATTGTTCATTGAAGCTTACTGTATTATGTAGAAGAGAATTGTGAGAAAGACAGAGTGAGCGAGTTTATTACCTGCATTCAGATTTAGCATTTTCCTTCATAATAAAAAATCAGTTTAAATGTCCGATGTATTATCTTGTCCTTTTAACAGTTAAGGGGTTTTCCCATGACTGACAGCGCTAGTCAAAGCATTTGTCAGTTGCGTTTTGTTCCCTGTTCACAACAATTCAGTCTTTTCAATGTAAAAGTCTTTGCTAATAACTGACACACTCATAAAGACAGTCTTTGCCGCCATCTAATGGCGTAATAATGTAACTTCTGTTGCTGTTCACGGTCAGGGACTATTTTTTCCGGTGGAAGGAAGGCTTTTAGTTAAAGTTTACATCATAAAAGTTGCATTAATACATATTTCAGGCTTTAATATTTGTATTGTGTGGTAACCGTTTTATAAAAGCAATAAAGTACTCAAGGCTAGTGCTGTATCGTGAATAAGTCACAGCTGAAGGGGTTGCAGGCACTCTTTTTTGCTACTTTACTACTTTACTACTTTATTGCTTACGTAAAGCACGTATTAGTGCGATATGACCCAACCAGGGTTTAGTTAACAAAAACTAAAACCATAAAAAAATTGTTACTTGAAATAAAATAAATGTAAACTAAAAAAAAAAAAAAAAAATTATTTTAAGTTAGTAAAATAACTAAAAAAAAAAAAAATTAAAAACTACATAGACATTAAAAAAAACAATAACTAATAAATACATAAAACATTCAATTCAATTCAAATTTTTAAATTATGCATTTTTGCCTTTTAAAATTTAGTTTTGGCCTTGTAATTTGTAAACAAAATGTCATAATGATCCGTCAATACATCAGACTTCTCTCTGGTGAGGTATGCTGGGCTCCTCCAATCATTTTGTCAGCTTAAACCCCGCCCCTTTCTTACGAATCGACTGCAATCTCGCATTCTGCCTTACAGAAGAAAAGATCTGTCTCTATTTCTAATTTGTCATGACTTTTAAGATCGTCTTTCAGAATCCACTTCCAAGTCATGGGGAAGTAGAACAAAACTAATCAATCCAATACAATTGGAATTACAATCAGAAACAAAATCAGATGTGTTTTGGGTAAAAGATGGTTGCAAAAAACAATACACACAATGGGTGAGGAATGCCATGCTTTTTTTCTGGCATCCCTATTTGTTTATTGCATCCAATTAACACATCTTGATCTGCACCCAAACAGTAATTGCAAAGGGTGAGTTAACCGACCAAAATCCCTCTGTAGCTGAGAGCGGCAGCTGCGGTAGATGATTTAGGACCTGCTTTTCCTACCTAAATAATATCCTTTAGAAATGGCACCAATGATCTCAGATCAACTGAAAACACCTATCGTGAGCTTAGGGAGGCATCTGGGGCCTCTTGGTACACAAAGCTGCCCTGACAGGTCAATACAGGGGGCTGTTATTGATGGCCACTAGGCTTCGTTGATAGACTCCGCTGGGACGCCTACAGCACAAAGGCCGAAATGCCGTTTGATCAATTTTCACGAGAGAATGGGCACGAATGAAGCGTGATAGCAAAGTACGTTCTCTGGAAAGCACACGTTGACAATGACACCATGGGGAAGCTTTGCATTAAGGTGCGGTCACATTAGCGACATTTTTGGCAAACTTTTATATAACGATGTATGAAGCACAAGTGACAAAGGCATCACTTTCAAACCAAGCATGGCTAATTTGCATGACCAAATTGAACTAGTTGCGAAACCTGCGTGGGGAAATATTTCGCCCTAACACAAAATTTCAAAATTGCGTAGATTCCTATTGAAATGCCTATGAAAATTTGCCAAAGAGCGGTAAATGTGACTACAGCTTTAGCCTTACCTGCAATCCACAGCAGCCCACTGCGTTCATAATGGAGGCGTTGTGGATAACGCGATACTGTATCCCAGCATTCATTGCTCGCAGAACCAGGTCGCTGTGGGTTGTGGCCCTGGAGAGAAGCAAAAATGCAGTGCTTGAAGTGGGCAGTTATGCATATATTTTAATCAGTAGCATAGCCTCACTTTTTCTTGTGTACCAGCACTTCTCACATTGCCAGGTAATCTGACTGACCCGGAACACGATTTCAATCAAGGGGGACGCCATTTCACTAGGACCCCCAACACGTTACCAGCACCCCCCACCCCCACTTTAAGCACTGCGTACATGAATTCAAAACATGTGCCAACTGCAGATTGGCTACTTCTCAACATCTTTTCTCACTACTGTATTGTGCTGTTTACAATGTGGAAGTAATCCAAATTGCGCCACAAACGCTTATCCTTTTCGATCTTCAATATATCATTAAACTTTATTAAACCCACACTTTCTTAAACGCAGGAAAATGAGGAGTCAGACCCCCGTCCCTCCTCCCACTATGTGGGTTTTGGTTTGGTTTTGGATGGAAAAATGCTGGAGCCAAACACTTCGCAACCGTGACTAGAAACGACAGAGACGGGAAAGTGCGGCATAATTAGTTCATCTCTTCTGGAGCATTCCCAAAGTACCCAGACCTCAGACGTCCAGATCCCACTTCTCGCAAGACCGATATCGTTGCACCCCAGAGCATTGGTGCTCAACCACTCTGTGGTTCAAATATTCTGAATAATAGGAAACATTTCTATTATTTATATTCTATTAGGCTGTAGGAAATGTATTCTGATGGTTTTTTTTTTTGTTGTTGTTTCATTATACTTATGGTTGAAACGGAAATTTATTTTAAGGCGTACATGCTTTCAAGTGCACTTAATTGAATTAAGGGCATTATCAGAATCGGAATTAACCAAATAAGTTTGAACATTTCCTCCAATTTCTCATATAATTTTTTTTAGAATGAAATACGAATTGAATAAGTCTGATAAAGCCTTCCAATAAAAGCCTGTGCAACATCTGAATTTAAATTTCCTGATGAGTCATTGCACTTGTGGGATTGTGGTATAAGTGATGGCAATGTAAGAGTGACTCAAAACAAGGGCAACATCACATGACAAATATGCACAGAAACCTCAAATGAAAGTTGACGAACTATATTGTTGATCGTAAATCCACATCAACAGTCTGATCGGATGTTTTAGTTCAGGTCAAGTTTGCGGTTGTACATATGCATCAGATGGATTAAATACAACTTCAACAGCAGAGACTGGCTACTGTCGATTTTGAAGTGGTTAGTTAGTCTTACCCAAAAGGATCACCAACCACCAGGAACGCCACATCACTGACGTCTGCTCCCTTCAGGATCTCATCCGCCTGTTGTTCCACCATGTCTCTGTCTGCCAGCAGTAACTCGCGCCCATAATACTCCTCCTGAGTCAGAAACAATGGCAGCATGAATATATCTATATTTCAGATGATCATGTATTTACATTTTATATTTAGGTTTAGTTTGTACCAAGTGTTGAACATTTAAATTGTTGCATTTTTTTTTTTAAGGATTATACATAAATGCTTGATATTAGTTTTGCAAACAAATCTAATAATTTAATAATATTAGTTTTGCATAAAAATATTAAATTTTAATAATATTTGTAAATATAATAAATATTGTAATAAAAATAAATATGTATTACATTTATATAATTTAATTTATATAAATAAATGTAATTGAATTTCATAATGGATGAGTTGAAACAGACCATGAAAGAAAAAAAAAATCTGACTGGTAGATTTAATTTAATATAAATAGACCCCCCCCCCCCCACACACACACACAAAATATTAAAAATGGAAGGCACACATTAACTTGACACACACATTAGATTTGAATAGACCACTTCTATATTCTTCCAATTTCTGAATATTACACCATATTCCATGCGTGTATGTATGAGTATATATGTACACACACACACACACACACACACACATCTTATATTATTACTTGTTACAAAATACTTAACATTCAAGTGACAAGAAATCTATTAAACAGGAAATTACATAATAGAAAGGACACATGTAGACATTCATAATTTCGTGATAAGGTTAAAAATATCATGTTTTTACTATTTTTTTAAAAAGACACCGTTAGCTCTGGTCAAATTGAGACCAAAATAATATTCTTACCCCCGGTTTCACAGACAAGGCTTAAAGGGATAGTTCACCCAAAAATGAAAATTCTGTCTTCATTTACTCACCTTCAAGTTGTTTCAAACCTGTATAAATTTCTTTGTTCTGTTGAACACAAAGGAAGATATTTTGAAGAAAGTTTGTAACCATTGACTTCCATAGTAGAAAAAAAAAACAAAAAACTATGGAATCAATGGTGCCCCAGAACTGTTCAGTTTACGACATTCTTTGAAATATCTTCCTTTGTGTTCAACAGAACAAAGAAATTTATGCAGGTTTGGAACAATCTGAGGGTGAGTAAATGATGACAGAATTTTTATTTTTGGGTGAACTATCCCTTTAAGCTAGTCGTAGACTAAAATGCATGTTTGAGATTTTTTAACTGAAAGCAACTTGCACTGACATCTTAAAATATGTCACTGCCATTGTTTTGTCTTAAGATGCACACCAGTAATGTTTTTTTTCTAGGGTATGTTTATAAAAGCTACTTAAATGCCCTAATTGAACTAAGGCTTAAAGGGTTAGTTCACGCAAAAATGAAAATTCTGTCATTTATTACTTACGTCATTCTTATGTCATTCCACACCCGTAAGAAATTCATTAATCTTCGGAACGCAAATTAAGATATTTTAGTTGAAATCTGATGGCTCAGTGAGGCCTTCATACCCAGCAATGACATTTCCTCTCTCAAGATCCATAAAGGTACTAAAAACATATTTAAATCAGTTCATGTGAGTACAGTGGTTCAAAATTAAAATTATAAAGTGACGAGAATATTTTTAGTGCGCCAAAAAAACAAAATAACGGCTTATATAGTGATAGCCGATTTCAAAACAATGCTTCATGAATAAATCAGTGTATTGAATCATGATTCAGATCGCGTGCCAAATTGCCAACGGCTGAAATCACGTGACTTTGGCGCTCCGAACCGCTGATTCGACATGCTGATTCATTTATGCTCAGAAGCTTCATGAAGCAGTGTTTTGAAATCGGCCATCACTAAATAAGTCGTTATTTTGTTTTTTTTTATGGATCTTGAGAGAGGAAATATCATTGCTGGCTATGGAGGCCTCACTGAGTCATTGGATTTCAACAAAAATATCTTTATTTGTGTTCCGAAGATTAATGAAGGTCTTACGGGTGTGGAACGGCATGAGGGTAAGTAATAAATTACATTATTTTCATTTTTGGGTAAACTAACCCTTTCATCCAGATTTAGCCTGAGCCCTGTCTGTGAAACCGACCCTTAATGTTCGTTATTTAAACATTTCTAAAACCTTTTTTTTTTGCCCTGAAAAATATGTGTGAAAACTTTTTGTATATGAATATGGAATAAACCTTTTCAACAGTCAATGACATACATATTAAATTTCTTGACGTGTGTTTGATCATTTCAGGCATCATAATTTGTCATCGACCAGCATTATGCAGAATAAGTGAGTGCCATCTCTATATCTTCAGTCTCAAATTATAGCAATATTTCAAAATGCAATCATATAGTTTTCATCGAGATATATATGTCGAGCTGTCAAGATTCGGACCTAATATGTTTAATGATCCACATACCAAAGCTTCCTTCCCGACAGTCAGTATGGACGTGTAAGCCTCCAAATAAACGCGACTACACTGTCGGATGATCTCTAAACCTTTGACAGTGATGTCTTTAGCATCGCCCAGACCAAGACCGATGAAATATAACATCTCTAGATCAGAGAACACAGCAGATTTCACCGTTACACGTCGCTAAAAGGCTAAATCACAAAATAATAAATTTAGGAGCGCTCTAAAGAATGCAAAAGAGTTGTCTGTCGATATAATGTTTTGCGATTTTTTTTTTATCAGACTGAATAGCTTGCAGAATACATTAGTTCTTCACCGTCCACTGTTGTTCAGCACTCACATGCTGCCACATGGAGCAACTGACAACCGCTGCCGTAAAGCGTAGAGTAGTTCACGACAATGTCGCGAGCTGTAACCATAGAAACAAAATAAGCGGCAGCCACTGGTGACTGCAAACTGGACTGAACGAGGCTAGGTAGGATGTTGTGAACAAATATTAAATTCTATTAATATTATAATATTTGTTCATATACACCCTTTTTATATTGTATTATAACATATTTTATTATAGCCTTTATTAAAAATATGTATTTGTGTGTGTATACACAAATAAATATTTTTAATGATCAAATATAATACAATGTTTAAAAGGTCTATATGAACAAATATTAATGTTAATATTAGTGTTGTTTATACTGAGTAGACATCTATATAACCTTACTAACTCAACTAACTGGAATTTATGTTTTTACTTGCATTTTTTTTGTTATTTTAGCACATAATGTGTCTTGCGTGACATGTAATTGCCACACAGCTCACAAAACATTGATTTAGAATAAATTCTAGGTGTTTTATGGTCGAACTCTCATTAACCTTAAAACCACACATTCAGACCTTGTGCAATTACAACCATATTGTGTAATTTATTGCAAAAGTATGAATAATTGGCAATTTCAGGGCTATTTACTGTGCTGTTTGCGGTTTGTTTACTCTGTAAAGCCATCAGTTTCACCCTCAAATTGCAGAGAAACATTATGAAGATAAACGTGCACACAATCTTTCCCAAATACCATAGAATGCAACTTTTTTATTACTTTCTTTGTTGGTGATTTATGTTTTGTGCAGCACTTTTATATGTTGTAGATTCCAGGGTGTTTTTCATGACTGTTTATGGATTTATGATTGTTTGGATTGCTTGAAAAATTAACATAAATCTTAAATGATGATGATGATGATGCCAAATAACATGAAAATAATTCCCTTGTTATCTATGGGTTGTATGTAGGACTGTATTAATCTGTTGAAAATTCAAAGGCCTCTACTATGACTCAATGCGGGTCGGGATAAATCCATGGTACTTAATAACCATGGTTTAGCGGACCTTGAGCTTGACCTGTTTTATTTGTAGGTTAATAAGCTGTGAATTAGGTTGAAGACCTTTTGTTACAGACAGCCGATATCTGTAATGAATGAGCACAGAGTGCAGTCAAAGGTCCTTAATCTAAATATAAGGCTTACAAGCCCTAAAGGCGTGGACCATCTGGTCTCCACCCCCATTGAAATTGTAACATGAAGTCAAACAAAGTCACGTCAGATTTTTCAGGCTGTTACTTGTTGGGCTGATTGACATAATTATTTAGGTCTATCTGTTTTATTTAGGAAAGTACAGTAGAGTGGGCAAAGTCCCTTAAAGGGTTAGTTCATCCAAAAATGAAAATTCTGTCATTAATTACTCACCCTCATGTCATTCCAAACTAGTATGTCTTTCATCCTCGAAACACAAATTATATTTTTGATGAAATCGGAGAGATTTCTGTCCCTCCGTTGACAGCTACCAACACTTTGATGCTTCAAAAAGTTCATAAAGAGATCGTAAAACTAATCCATATAAATCGAGCTGTTTAGTCCAAATTTTCTAAAGGGACTCCAACGCTTTATATAATGAAAAGTGATTAATCAACTCGCACATAATTTTTGTGGTAAATGGAAGCTCAAATATGTTTGCTTGATGTGTGTGAGAACCAGTGAGGTTAATTCTCGTTTGTTACGCAGCACATTTGAGCTTCCACAAGAGATTTGTTCTTGCGCAGGTTCGGTTGAGCTTCTGTCTATGTTCGCTGAACAATGTTTATATGTTAAATAAAAGCCTAAAATCTGTTCATCATATAAGGCGATCAAATCTCTTGAGAAAATTTGGACTAAACCACTCAATTCATATTAGTTTTATGATCTCACTTTTTAAAACTTCAAAGTGTCAGTTGTGTAGACTGTCAATGGAGGGACAGAAATCTCTCAGATTTAATTGAAAAGGTCTTCATTTGTGTTCTGAAGATGAACGAAAGTCTTACAGGTTTAGAACGACATGAAGGTGAATAATTAAAGGATTAGTCCACTTTTAAATACACTTTTCCTGATAAATTGACTCACCCCATGTCATCCAAGATGTTCATGTCTTTCTTTCGTCAGTTGAAAAGAAATGAAGGTTTTTGATGAAAACATTCCAGGATTTTTCTCCTTACAGTGGATTTCAATGGCTACCAACAGATTGAAGGTCAAAATTACAGTTTCAGTGCAGCTTCAAGGGCTTTAAACGATACTAGGTGAGTAATAAGGGTCTTATCTAGCGAATTGATCGGTCATTTTCGAAAAAAATACAACCGTATATGCTTTATAAACAAAATTTGTAAAGTACGTTCAAGGCGATATTTTGTTTATAAAGCATAAACGGTTGTATTTTTTTCGAAAATGATTTGCTAGATAAGACCCTTATTCCTCATCTGGTATCGTTTAAAGCCCTTGAAGCTGCACTGAAACTGTAATTTTGACCTTCAATCTGTTGGTAGCCATTGAAATGCACTGTAAGGAGAAAAATCCTGGAATGTTTTCCTCAAAAACCTTTATTTCTTTTCGACTGACGAAAGAAAGACATGAACATCTTGGATGACATGGGGGTGAGTAAATTTATCAGGAAAAGTGTATTTAAAAGTGGACTAATCCTTTAATGAATAATTTCATTTCTGGGTGAACTAACCCTTTAAGTCACTTGGCGGCCATCTTGGCCATGCCTCCAGGCAACCTGCGGTGGACAGTTTTTTTTGAGCAAACGCAAAGTTTATTGGGGGAACGCAAACATGATACCAGCGGATGCAAAGTTTCTTAGAGGAACGCAAAAGGTTTTCGAGCAAATGCAAAGTTTCCTGGGGGAATGCAAAGGTTTTGTGAGCGTACACAAAGTTTCTCAGGGGAGCGCAAACATAATACCAGCGAATGCAAAGTTTCTTGTAGCTATGCAAAACTTTTGTGAGAGAAGGCAAAAGTATTGAAATATATTTTTCATATTTTTTCCATCACCATGTACCTTTAGGGTCTCTGTACTATTTTATTTTAATACAGAAAATTTATAGTGCAAGTAAAATAAAACAGTAAATAAAAATAGAGTAGAATATACTTCAAAATGCAGATAATATGTAGTAAATATATTTCTAAAGTATAGTAGAGTAAAATAAAGTAGAAAGTACTTTTAGTAGAGTAAGGTATAGAGTGCTTCATTGTCATATGTACAAGTACATTGTCGTTGTTATGCATATTGATCTCTCATTGTATTCACTAAGAGGCATCGTTGTTTACCTCAACTCAAACTGACGTGTTAAGCACATCTCAGACTGAGGTATGTGTGAAAACATATGACTCGTCTCGAGGCCTCTCCAGTGGAGCTTCCTCACCATTTGTAAAGAGCAGAATGGACTCCGTCAGTCTGCATTGTGCCAGGCAGAATGGGCTTAGTGGAGCCTGGCAAAGAGAGGGTTTTTTTTTGCGCTGTGGGCTTTGGATCCGGTGCTGTCCATTCCACTGCCAGCGCTGCTCGCTGCCTCCCAGCTCGTTGCTACAGCAACCGGACCAGGCCAGCATCTGAAAACAATTTGGTTCTTAATGAGAATTTACTTTGCGCAAATGGTGGGAAAATTGGGGGTGGGAGCGGGAGAGGAGAAGGGGGAAAAAAAGGAAGGAAGGAAGGAATGAGGCGCCTGGATCTTGCATACTTGTCATGTACTTCTAAGGCATACTGGAGGAACATCCAGAGATTTATAGTTTTTTTTCTCCGTTGTATATTTTTTTTAAATTCTTCTTAATTTATTTAATTTGTTCAGTACGAGCCCATATAAAAATGACAAAAAAAATGTAGATACAAAAATCCCAAGTTAGTTCTCAATCCCAAGTGATAAACAGCTCTCATTTTTCATCATTTACATCAATTAATGGCATCATTATGCAACATTATGTAATGTTTCTGTTGATGTCCTGTGTGTGCATGAGGGGCATTGAGCTCTTTGCTCGGATGGGGAACGACGCCAGCTTCCACTGGGATCCCCCCTTTGTACCCGTCTCCCTTTTCCCTGGTTTTGTTTGGACCCAGTCAGCCAGTAGCAAATTGTCCCATTAGAAAGGACCAATCTGGTTGGACTGTGGCAAGAGAGAGGGTCCCTACAGCAAAAATTAACTGTTTGTAATTGCCAGGGTCTGGTTGTACCACCTTAACATCAGCTCAGAGGACCTGGCGCCACTAGAGGACCAGAAGAGAGGTTGAGATAGGTGTGAAGGGGTGGGAATTTGGGGTTTCTTTGGACCAATAATTCAGAGCACTGCTGTGACTTCGAAATTTATCTTGCTGGGAACTAATTGGGTGAATGTCACGAAAACATGTCCGGGTCACATTTAACCGCCAAAATAAAAAATGCCTACATTTTATTAGAAGTGATAAAAATTATATTGTTTATATTTTTTATTACAAAAAATGTAATAATTTTTTTGTATTTTTGACATTTTTGTCATGACACACGCACATTTATTTATTTATTTATTTAAAATTGCATGCATGTATAAGATGTATAATTTGTTATTAATATATAATTTCCCCCTTATTTTTATAAATGTAATAAGAGTTATGTACTGTATATTTAGTATTGTTATTTTATTAAATACATTTTCTAATTATATGTATATTATTGTTTAAATATGAATAGAGATTTTTGAGACAATTGTTTTTTTGAGACTTAAAATACCAAGTTTATTTGAGACTTAAAATACCAAGTTTATTTAAATCATTAGCATACATGACATCATAGTCCATCATCTGTCACTATCGTTATGACAGGATTGTCCAGTTTATGATATATAAACCAATACAAAGCCTCCTTTTACTCAGTCCTCTCTGCATCCATACAAACAAACAAACCCACATCTGATAATGCCTAGATCTGTTTAAATAAACCAATAACAGGAAGAACACCCCCTGTTTCCTATTCCTGTGCTCTGGGCATGAATATTCCCCCAGTGGTCACTGCCTTCTCCCACGATTCTCAGTGGGAAGTCTCTGGCTCCTTGCGTACGTCGTCGCTGTGAGGCAGACGTGTCAGGGGAATACTGAAGAATGTCTTTTTTGGGGTCTGTTGTGTTTTCACTCCCCACCTTTTCTCTGTAATCCTCCCTCTAGGTTATACATAGCTGACAGCATGGAGCTCTGAATAGCCACTAATAACCAGTGGGACCAAAATGCAAGAGGAAGAGAAAACATGTGCTTTCCACTGATCCAGAGTAGTAACAGTCCACAGTTATCAATTTGTAAGTCATGTGACCAAGTAAAAATTGGCTGGATTTGGAAATTTCAGCTAGCTTTTTTAAACAAAATTAAGAGCAAAGAATGTGCATTAGGTATATAATGAATGCTTTAGCCACGTATTTTAGTATTCTTGTGTTGCTACAGTGAATTCTGGAAAATATTGCTTTGTTTCACAAGCCACTCACCCCAAAAATATGTTCTTTGGAAAAATATGGCTAAATGAGACAACCTTCATTGCTAAGTCAAGCTTCATCGCTCTGTTGTTGTCATCAACAGCAATTCACAAAAAAAGATGTACAAACTAAATTGTTTCATTGACATTCACAATTATAACACATTATGACCAAAATGAATTAGCTTCCGCCATGTTTCTTTAACTGACATGCCTCCAACTCGGAAAGTTTTGTTGCTCAAGCAACTCGCCTCAAAAATATGGCTAAATAATTCATGCTTCAAGTCTATTTTTCATCATCGTCAGTACATGAAAAAGACGAAAACTAAACAGTTTCATTGACCGTCATATTATAACAAATTATGACCAAAACTGGTTGGATTCTACCATGATTCTTTAACTGACATGTCCCAAACTCTGAAAGCTTTGTTGCGCTAGCCACTTGTCTCAAAAATATGGCTAAATGAGGCAAGTTTCAATGCTACATTAGTACATTTCTTCAATATCAGTACACGAAAAAGACGTACAAACTAAATAGTTCCACTGACATTAACAATTAAATAAATTATGACCAAAACTGATTGGATTCAACCATAATTCTTTAACTGACATGTCCCAAACTTGGATAGCTTTGTTGCGCAAGCCACTTGCCTTAAAATTATGGCTAAATGAGGCAAGTTTCAATGCTACATTAGTACATTTCTTCAATATCAGTACACGAAAAAGACGTACAAACTAAATAGTTCCACTGACATTAACAATTAAATAAATTATGACCAAAACTGATTGGATTCAACCATAATTCTTTAACTGACATGTCCCAAACTTGGATAGCTTTGTTGCGCAAGCCACTTGCCTTAAAATTATGGCTAAATGAGGCAAGCTTCAATGCTACATTTCATCAATATCAGTATACGAAAAAGACGTACAAACTAAATAATTTCACTGACATTCACAATTAAACAAATTATGACCAAAACTAATTGGATTCTACCATGATTCTTTAACTGACATGTCCCAAACTTGGAATGCTTTGTCACACAAGCCACTTGCCTCAAAAACATGGCTTAATGAGGCAAGCATCGTTGCTGTTTTTCGAAAAACGAAAAAGACGTACAAACTAAATAGTTCCATTGACAGTCACATTATTATGATCAAAAAGCTTTCACCATTATTTTTTTTTAACTGACACGCTTTCTAACTTGGAAAGTTGGGGCTTAATAAAATCTCGAGTTTCCCATTGATACATAATCTCATAAGTATTATTTTGGGAACATACGGCAGTTGAGTCATTAGAATTTGATTACGATATCATTCAACGTGTGAATGGACAAGTCCTGCTTTAATCGTACCTTGGGGAATTCAAAGTAATTTGAGACATATCAAAACTGCTGGATGCTTCAGGAATTAAATACCTCAAGAGTAATGAGCATCCATTATTAAGGATATGCACCATGTGTAAACAATGTAAGGTCATGAACACAGTGCAATTACACTACAGATTTTTTTGTGCGTTGACCTGGAAAAGTCTAGAGTGACCAGGAAAGGCCTGCGGAATGCCATCCACTTCCAGTCAAGGGATACGCTAGCCAGAGTGAGTCACTTCCTCAGCAGCTGACCTTTGTCCTGTTGAGCATGCCCTACAATTGCCATAGACGTCGACACATCCTTCCACTGAAAACCCCAAAGTAAAAGTGAGATTCAAGAGTTGGCCCATGTTTCGGTTATATCGACTCAAACGACAAAGAGATCGTCAATGCCAAGTGCATACTTAGGTGATCAGGTGCAGGAAGCTGCCTCAGCAACTGTTAGAAAGTCCCATGATAGTGTCCGAGCACTACTTGAAATATTCAGACGTATGGTGAGACTCCTGAGGAAAAGGTGCGCAGTGATTTTGTCGACAAACATAAACAAATCAATATACACTACTGCAAAAAACGGGACTTAGTGGCACCACATAGCAAAGCAACTGAGGGAATGTGTGTGTGAGTGAGTGTTGCACGGAGAGCTCCTCTTAGCATTCCGTGTAGTCTTCATTTCCCATGCAAAGCCCTAGTGTTCAGTCCGTGCCTCCTGAATGAGCTCCTTTTGTGCGGTAATTGGAGATCGTTCTGTGCGGCTAACAAAGAGTTGCAGGGCCTCTCTCGTCTCTCCTCTGTCCCACTCTCTATTTTCCTGCCATCTTTCTTTTTTCCCTGTCCTCCTCATTACGCCCTGGTCTCTTATCGCTTGTGTAATGTATTGTGTAAAGATAGTTCAAAGCATCTGTTTTTCTATCTTTGAAAGAGGCAATGTGGTAGCGAGTGGCTTTCGTTGCAGTCTTAGCATTTATTGGAATCGTGTTCCATTTTTGTGGTGCGCCATTTCCCCATTTGCCTCAATCGACAAGCTTCTGCAATTTCAGTTGGCTGAAGCGCAATTCCACAATCCCAGCTGACCAAACATGGGGAAAAGCGGAAGAATCCGGTTCGAGTTATGTTCAAATCCGTATCCGTACCTAACTTAATGTTTGTTTTGCAGATCTTGCGCGGACGTGAATCAGAGTCCCAGACGTTGAGGTTTTCTCTGTTGAAAATACATCATCTTTTTGGTACTGATTGGAACGCCGACCATGGAAAATCCACAAAGTGCTCTCTGAAGTATGTTAAAAATAAATTAATATGCTCTTGACAGTCATTAGAACCATACTAAACAAAGAGTTTACTGGGTCTATAATTGTTATCCCTCAAGACTCTTGACTAATGACGTTCATGCTACTATTGTTTTTCTGTAGTGACCTATTCTGATCTCTAATGGCTCCTCTGTTTCTTTCCAGAAGTTATGACCAATAAAAATGTTTAATGTTTAGTACTCTTTCAAACTAGAGTTGCTTGCATCTCTTAACCCCTCATTTGTCAATGTGGGTGTCTTGTTGTTGACGTCTTTGGTATTTTGATGTTTTGTTGTCTTCTCTTCCATTTGTTTTCCGACTGTGAATCAATGGTGTGGGCAGTCTGCACATACAGAGAAAAATCAGGCTGTGTCCGAACAGTATGTGTGTACTGAAGAACCTGATTTCACCAAGGGCAAAATGTTCCTGGATCAACATCTTTGTTGACCCTGGAACAACATTCCAGTCAACCAATCATATTTGATGGACAAGTTTACAGTTTATTTCAAATTTAGGCTTACAACCAGGGTTAGGTGCTTCTACATCAGTGTTATTCACCTATCATTTCCCTCTGAATTTATGTGGTTAGGATTAAATTTTTGGACAGGAATGTTTTTCCAGGAGGATCAACAAAATATGTTGACCCAGGAACCTGTCTTAACACGGCAAAATCAGGGTGTGTGCTTACTGGTCTAATGACGAAATTTACGTCATGTTTTCTGTATGTGTACCCTAGCATATGCGTAAAAACTGAAGTATACTTTCCACTTTATATCAGTGTAATGTGAACAGAGCCAAACTGAATGAATAGATTATAGACTACATGCACAATGCAAGTTTTTTTTTTGTGGGAGTAAATCTTGCAAAGCACAAAAAATGTCACTGTCTGGCAGCTATGCTAACAATTTAACCCATATTTGTTTGTTTGTTTGTTTTTTGACCAATGGCAACTATTATCATCCAGCAATGTTTAAAGTTTTTTGCTGGTGGGATCAGCTAACAATTGCTAGATGCTAATGCTAACTTTGGTCAACAAATATCTATTACCCACTGTTAGTATCCATATTTCTAGCCATGAGACTCCAAAATGTTTCTATGACGTGTGTTTGGGAGCTTCAGTATGTATGTGGCAATTGTCTCACCGGCTAGTTTCGATATTATTCCCTCCATCCTGATCCTAAATCATTAACCCACACCAGACATCTCTCAATCCCTTTTCACAGTGACTCATTACAATGAGTCATTTCAGAATGATGCCGAAAAAAGCCACGGATGAGGAGACCGTTAAACAGTACGGACCATTATCTGCGGCATGCAAAAAGGCCAGTGGTCATACCACTCGAGTTCAGCCAAGTTTTTGATCAACCTCCATAAACTGTATCCATATGGATGTTGATAGTATCACAGTGTAATTTAGGGAGATCTCAGCTGGTAGTAGCACAACAGATTAGAGTGTCTGATACTGTCAGACGTTATCATCAAACCATCCCAGGAATGTCACTTCCACTTACGTAATGCATCATTTAAATGCAATTGTTCACCAACAGCTGCCAAATAATCATAGGCCATGGTGTTTAAAATATATATTTTTTTATTTCACAGTGTTTTGTTCTTGTTTAGGTCCATTCTCTGCTTGTTGCATGTTTTTGTTTGTTTGTGTTGGATGGTAAGAGAATGAGAAGACCTAAATGACAGAGTTTCCTGAATTTTAGGACAATCTGTTCAAAGGAAATTGAGGAAAAGTACATAGTAAATAAACAATTGCAGCATGTCTCACTGACATTGTATGCTGTGTCAAGCAAAGCAAAGTTTCCTGTTACTTAGAGATTCATAGTGTTCCTGCAGACATTTACATAAAGTGCAATACACTTTGTTACAATGCTAGAGTGTTCTGGGTGGTTGCTAAAGTGTTCTGAGTGGTTACTAGGTGGTTGCTACGGTGTTTTGAGTGGTTGCTAAGATGTTCTAAAGGGGTTGCTAGGTGGTTGCTATGGCATTGCTAAGATATTGCCAAGATATTCTAGCGGGGTTGCGATGTTGTTTCTTATGTTTCTAAATGATTGCTATGGATTTCTTGGTGGTTGCTATGACATAGCTAGGTGGTTGATAAGGTGTTCTGAGTGGTTGCTATGGCATTGCTAGGTGGTTGCCAAGATATTCTAAAGGTTTGCAATGTTGTTGCTTAGGTTTCTGAGTAGTGGCTATGGCATTGCTAAGGTGTTCTATTAGGGTTGCAGTGTGGTTGCTGTGGTGTTGTTAAGTGGTTGCTAAGCTGTTCTGAATGGTTGCTATGATATTGCTATGTGGATGTTAAGATGTTCTAAGGGGGTTGCAATGTTGTTTCTTAGGCTTCTAAATGATTGCTATGGATTGCTAGGTGGTTGCTATGGTGTAGCTAGGTGGTTGCTGAAGTGTTCTGAGTGGTTGCTATGGCATAGCTAGGTGGTTGATAAGGTGTTCTGAGTGGTTGCTATGGAGTTGCTAGGTAGTTGCCAAGATATTCTAAAGGTTTGCATTGTTGTTACTTAGGTTTTTGAATAGTGGCTATGGCATTGTTCTGTTAGGGTTGCAGTGTGGTTGCTGTGGTGTTGCTAGGTGGTTGCTAAGCTGTTCTGAGTGGTTGCTATGATATTGCTATGTGGATGCTAAGATGTTCTAAGGGGGTTGCAATGTTGTTGCTTAGGTTTCTGAGTGGTTGCTATTGCATTGCAATGTGATTGCTAAGGTGTGGTTGCCAGGGTGTTGCTAGGGTGTTCTTGGTGACTGCTTACCTGCAAAAAAACCCACCCCAAAGTCCTGCCTTCAATATTAGGGATTTTTTCTCCTGTTTTTTTCTTCTTTTCTTTCTTATTTTTTTGTGGTAGTAGTTGTTAAGTAATAATGATACATGACTTATCATAGACAACTAATGAAACAAAGGAAGAAAGTCATAAATGGAGAAGGAAACAGTGTGCTATCAATCAAGCTCATTTTAAACAACAACCTCTTCTTTGTGGTCTGAACAGGAAAGTCAAAAGCCAAATGAAAACAATACATAAACCTCAATAACACACACTCTCTTTGTCTCTGTATAGTGGTGTTTGTGTATAATGCCTTATGTATGTCTTTATGTTCTAATGACAGATTGGCCCACTTGTATGTATAAAAACTCAGAGTGACCTTTGACCCTGTCTCTGGGGCTGTGTCTGGAAACGGCTGCAGTGTTACTGTAATAGGAGCGCACATTGTGGTCTGGGATCCTGACCACTAACCCCTGCCTTTCCCAAACATAAACACACGCATCACTGATGTGCTGATGTCTGCAGCCGACAATGGATAATAGGCAATGAAAATGACGCACACAAACAATTACAAATTACATAGAGAACCTACTATATAAATTCAGATTTTTTTTTTCATGTGAAAGCTTATTATGCACTTAAAGAGGCAGTTCACCCCAAAATGGAAATTCATTTATTCACCCTCATGTCGCTCCAAACCTCTATGACTTAGACCTGCACATCTCCAGAGATTAAACTCCTCTGTGTTTGTTATGAACACTTTCAGATGCATCTCAACTAGACAGTGTACACCTCAACCTGATGACCGATAGCACACAGACACAGAGTTTAATATTTCATAAAACCCATTTCAAATCAAAAAAGTTCATACATTTTCTATTACTTTATGGTTGATGTCATCTTTAGAGATGCTGCTGACTAAGAAACCGTGAAATAGATCTTCTATGTAATGTATATTTGATAGTTTGTGTGCGTGTATTGTTTGTATTGTTTTAATCTCTCATTGGATAATGTTTAAGTCTCTGACTTAAATAGCAATGGATGTACTAATTTAGCCACAACAATGGATTATGCCATCAGTTTGTTGAATCAACAGCATCTAGGGATACCATGCAGAAAAGCGAACTAAACTGAATTTATGGTATCTTTTATGGACAACTAATCAAATTCAAGTGAAACTTTTACTTTAAATGGGTTTACCATTACAGATGTTACATTTTAATGTAAAGGAAAGTCAGTCCAAAATGGCTTAGAGAAGTAATTCAATCATGTCTGCTACAGGAAGCAGTATGCACTGAACTATGCCTTGATCTTTGTTATCTGATGAAAAATCTGAAAAAACTGTCTGCCCTCATAGTACCAACATTTTGCAGTCTTCTCAACTGAGGACTTTGGCCCAGTAAATGTATTATATTATATTATATTATATATGCGCATACTGCTAAAACGTATTTCACATATATATATATATATATATATATATACACACATATACACATATTAAATAGGGAATTTTAGCACATATTTTTAGTATGATATGCATATGCTGAATATGACTTTATGACAGTGGACAGTGTTTAGATTTTCTGTAAAGTCCTGTTAAAGACGTCTAAAGTTGTTTTGTCAGCACGTAATGTCATCTGTTTGCCAAAATCTTGCACACCAGAGGGCAGAACCAGGTCACCACCACATTTTACTCTTACCCAAACAAAATATCATAATATCCATTAGTTTATAATACATGTCAGTTATTGTTGTGGCTTCAAAATCATGGCGGTTGTCTGTGAAATAAATTTATGATGTTTATTTGATCAGTACTGTTCTTATTTTATATTATTTTATTATTAAATTATTTTTAAATGGAAAATTGAAAGACATTTTAGGTTTTAGGTGGTCCTTGTTTTTTCATCAGTTCATTAGATATTCCTCTATAAATAAGTAATTTGTTTTATTATCAGTAAATTTTCATCACTGCATTGTCGAATATGGCCATCACTATTGTCCTCTTATTCTCTTTTTATTCTCTGTTTTTCTGCCCCCAACATCTGGTCATTAGTGCTTTCCGTTGTCATAAGACAGAATTGAATTTTAATGACCAATGAGATGCTTTAATTATCGCCTGTTTACATATCTGCTTCACTGACCACGCCCCCCCTCGCTCGTTATTGTTTGTTTGTCTGAAAGATTTCCTCTGTTGATATGCTTGATTATACCGCCACATTCACACGCAAACTCCAGACTAACACATGTTTACACACACACACAACGCATAATTCTGTTCACTTTCTATCTGAAGTCACTAGTAGCGCAGAAGCTTCTGTATTTCTGGTTTGTTTTAGTGGAATTATCACAACTTCCCTTTTCTTCTCACTGCAGTTGCTCTTATCCCAGAATCAGAAGAGCCGCAGCTGCATAAACGGGGGAATTCCGTCTTGAATTCAAACTTTCTGCTCCTGAGTTTTCCATTACATTCTTCCAAAGAATTCCCATGTACCTGATGCTCTTTTGCTTCTGTCTGTTTTTACCTCTTTCTTTGATTAACGGTGTTATGTATCCTGTGGAATTCAGCTGCGTGGCTATTTTCAATTGTTTGCTTATGCAGAACCTTTTTAATGTGGTATGCAGTAAAAAGAGACAAATAAATGATAAAATCTCTTCCGCAAACATTAATGACCAGACTTACATCCCTTGATTGTTTCCCTTTTCACTATTTCATAGTTCGGGGGGGAAAACAACTTTATATCAGCCCTCTCTAATTACATATAGGATGGTCTATTTGTACAACTTATAAAAATCACAGTTGCCTTCATATTTTTCAGGAAATATTATATTAACAATATTTGCACAACTAAGTTTGGAAGGAAAACATTTGCATCCACTGCCTAGGGGAACATTTTTCAAAAAAGTCAAAAAATTACAATAAAAAATGGTCTTAGGACACAAGTTTAAGAAAAGAAACGAAAGAAAAGAAATATATATATATATATATATATATATATATATATATATATTATGATTTATTTTAGGTTTAACAGTACATATCAATACAATAGTTTTATTTATTTATTTATTTATATTAATGAATTAATATTCAATTTGAATATTTTATATAAAAGATGTGATAAGTTATATACCAATATAACTGTTTTATATATTTATTTATTTAATATTTTATATACTACAGTTTATTAATAGTTATATACCAATAAATCTGTTTTGTTTATTTATTTTAGTGTGTCAAATCGATTAATCATATCTATCAAGTTTGTGTTGTGTACGTTATATACAATACATATTTACAAACTCTTATCTTAGATGCGATTAATCGTGATTAATCAATTTGAAAGCAGTAATTTATGTATGTATATTTTTATTATTTATTATTTATATATTTTATATAAAGGTTTAATATAAAACAATACATAATAGCAATATATAAAATAAATATATAATATATACCAATACCAAGTTTTTATTTTATTTTATTTTATTTTATTTTATTTTATTTTATTTTATTTTATTTTATTTTATTTTATTTTATTTTATTTTATTTTATTTTATATATAGGTTGAAAAATAGTCATACCAATAATGGGACATTCTGAGTCAGAATGAACCAGTGAATCAGTCCTTTTGTGTGACAAAATCATCTGTTCCTTTGTAGGTGTACTTCTGTAAGAGACAAAATGACATCAAGAGTCAGTTCTTCAGCCTAATGCTTTCACCATCATTACTCACAGCCTCTCTATCTTACTTTTTCAACACTCTCATTTATGTCCTCTCTCCTTTAAGGGTGGAAAAAAGTTGCCTCTCTGCTGTTTTTTTTTTTTTTTTTTTCTTTTCAGAATGGCTCCCGGGGAGGCCTCCAGGAAATTACCATTTAGAGGCAAAACTATAGCCATGTTTCAAGAGCCGTGCAGCTGAGGGGAACTATCTATAGATGACTTCAGAGCCACGATACACGTCACATCACCACTGTCCTTCAGTGCTCGTAGCAACAAGGCACGTATTGTCCGACGCATCCCACAAACCATGATTCTGATTCTCAGGAAATACATGAACATTTTTTGCATCATGATTAATTGAAATGCAATGCACTATAGCACAGTTTTGCTTTGTATCTGTGGGTTCTCGCTCATACCCGCGCGGGCAGCTCATTAGTAAATTACAGGCTCCAGATTCGAGCGAGCGGGGTGGGAATCTCCTCCCTGTGGGTGTGCTTTTGCTCGCTCTAGTTCAGCAAAATCCCATTTCCATTCCCTTAGCACGCTTGGTTGGGTCCCATAATACGATGCCCACCCTCAGTTTCCCCCTAAAGGAGCCTCACTCCGAGTGCCCCATCACTAACAGTCCTCTGGTAACCAAACATACACACACAGATACAATATTAGGTATCTTGAACTTCATTACATGCTTTTCCACATCTTCCCTTTTTTGTCTTTCCTTCATTTAATTTCCTTCCCCCTTGAGAGTATGAGCTTTATTAATAGACCTAGTGGCTGTTGGGTCCCACAGCTGCTGGAAGAGTAACCCAGACTAGAAATATTAGCATGAAATTACTGTGAAAAATAGGGGTATAAAGTTGAGCCTTAGTTAAGCGAAGTCTAAATTTACAGTTTCAAGTCTAAAGATAGGTCTAATGTTCGGTCTAAAAAGTAAATCTAATTGTCTATTGTCCATTGTCTATTGTCATCTCACAGCAATTCATAACTATTTTACATTTTGCTTAATTGGTAATCTCACTCGTATGTTTTCATTTAAATCTGTTTAAATCCCAGTTGCGGTAAAGTTTAGGGGTGGTCCTTCATAATGAGTTTCTTTTAAAAATCTTTCATTTTTGTATGATTTAAATAGTACAAATTCATATGAAATCGCTACCTCGTAAAATAGTTATGTTTTCCTGGGAGATCAGTGTCACTTTCAAACCAAGCAGCTTTCTGTAGGTCAATGTATCGAATGTTCGCCTTCATGCTAAACCCATTTGCATGGATTCCTATTGAAATGACTGCATCGAGCAAAACAATGTTAGCAAAACAGTAGGGCTGTCAAACGATTAATCACGATTAATCGCATACAAAATAAAAGTTTGAGTTTGCCTAATATATGTGGGTGTACTGTGTGTAATTATTATGTATATATAAATACAAACACATCCATGTATATATTTGAGAAATATTTACAAGTATATGTATTTATTTATATTTTTATATAATTTATATTATATATAAATAAATTTTTTGTACATAAATAACATATTTCTCTTAAATATATACATTAATTTGTGTGTATTTATATATATATACATATTAATTACACATATTACTCTCACATATATTATACAAACTCAAACTTTTATTTTGTATGCGATTAATCACGATTAATCGTTTGACAGCCCTACAAAACAGTGATAAATGTGGCCTCACATTTATTCCATCAGTTATTGTAATTTAGCAAAATACAAGTTTACGCATCAAAAGCTAAGCTAGCCTTGAAAGCATGAGATCCTGCCCTCCCTTCAGAGCTTCTCCAAAGCAATTCGGACCGAATGCAATGATTGGACAAACGTTTTTTTCCACAGAACATTTATCTTCCACAGAAGATATATGTAATTTTTTTTTTTTTTTAATATTTAGACTTAATATTGATTGCTATCAGGATGTGAAGAGAGTTTCAACCAGAAAAACAAAAAGTGTTTAACATTGCCTATAACCCTAAACCACCCTTTAAGTGTAATTAAAAAAAAAACCTGGTGGAATGATTTTGTATTCACTCAAAGGCACACAGAATCGAGTTTGGTTTGAAGCAGTTCATCGCTGACAATGTGCATCAATGATGATTGTCGGAGAGGATTCAGTGAGGTTGTCGGGGCAGATGAAGATGCCATACATCTGGCCTGCATAGGTTTGTGGCTGATTAGATTAAGACATCATTGATTATGCAGTGATTTAATTTAAATCCATAATGAACTTAGATAACATTGGGACGGGCTTGTGCCCTGAGATTAGGACTCATTAAACAAAAGGGACGGAAGTAAACAAGTCCGTTTGTGTTGTACTCTAGAAACAAAACAAATGCAAAATCCATATTTTTACCGTCAGTGCACTTTACAGATTACATCAGATTGCAACATCAGATTAGTATGAAAAACACAATTAAACTAAAGTTTAGTGGAGATTAAGTCAGTTGCATTTCTTTGTTCACAAACATTCTCCGCGTGCCTCGTACAAACAAACGACTTCTCTTTGTATGTCAGACCTCCTCTGTGCAACGTAAATGCAATGTTAATGGCTGTATAGATGATTTATGCTCCTTTCATACACAGCATATGTGTTTTGTGAATGCTGACATTTTTGCTTCGAGTTGAAGCGTTGATGATTGGATACACAAGCGCTTTGTGTCAAGTGTGTTCTTTCATATTATAATAAGCCTTTCCTCTTCAAACAAATGTCAAAAATATGTAAATTATCTTGGTATTATCTGTTTAAAGTGTAGGACTATCTTATCATGCCCACTGGCGTCTAATTAATGAAAAACTCATTTATCAAAACAACTCCGGTGTATTATTAATGAACTTGACATTTTGCTTGAGTTTGCTCTACCAACGTCTTCTAACGGCTAGAAATATGTTGGCTAGTTAAATGCTCTTTCTTGTTTATAAATGGATTGAGAAGTACTCAATACACCCATAGGCCTACATTTTACAGTTCATTTAACATTACCCAGAAGGCTTTGGATTCATAAGCATATCGATTTAGGACCAGCCAAACATCAAAATAGGTTTATGAAAAAATGCCAAAATTGAGCCATTTCGGAATAAATTTACGCGCTGAACACTTTTTGGTGCTTATCTTTATGAATAACAATGTTATCTCAGTTCATTATGGATTTAAATGAAATCACTGCATAATCAATGATGTCTAAATCTATTTTTTGCCAAGCAAAAAGGCAAATCTATCAACAAAGCACTTTTTTTTTCTGTTGCTCAACTTGTAAAGCATTGCACTAGCAATGCCAAGGTCATGGGTTAGATGTAAGTGTGTTTAAATTGAAATACTTTCTATATTTTGTACTAAATGTTTACCTGGTAAAAGCGTATTGAAAGTGGCACTGATGCCATAGGCTAATTACCAGCTATGATATTATTTAAAGGTGCCCTAGAACTTTTTTTAAAAAGATGTAATATAAGTCTAAGGTGTCCCCTGAATGTGTCTGTGAAGTTTCAGCTCAAAATACCCCATAGATTTTTTTTAATTAATTTTTTTAACTGCCTATTTTGGGGCATCATTATAAATGAGCCGATTCAGGGCTACTGGCCCTTTAATTCTCGTGCTCCACGCCCACGGAGCTCGGGCTTGTCTTGAACAATGCATAAACAAAGCTTACACAGCTAATATAACCCTCAAATGGATCTTTACAAAGTGTTTGTCATGCATGCGGCATGCATGCGTCGGATTATGTGAGTATTGTATACTGTTATATTGTTTACATTGATTCTGAATGAATTTGAGGCTGTGCTCCATGGCTAATGGCTAATGCTACACTGTTGGAGAGATTTATAAAGAATGAAGTTGTGTTTATGAATTATACAAACTGCAAGTGTTTAAAAATGAAAATAGCGACGGCTCTTGTCTCCGTGAATACAGTAAGAAACGATGGTAACTTTAACCACATTTAACAGTACATTAGCAACATGCTAACGAAACATTTAGAAAGACAATTTACAAATATCACTAAAAATATCATGTTATCATGGATCATGTCAGTTATTATTGCTCCATCTGCCGTTCTTGCTTGCTTACCTAGTCTGTTGATTCATCTGTGCAGATCCAGACGTTACTGGCTGCCCTTGTGTAATGCCTTTCATAATGTTGGGAACATGGGCTGGCATATGCAAATATTGGGGGCGTACACCCCGACTGTTACGTAACAGTCGGTGTTATGTTGAGATTCGCCTGTTCTTCAGAGGTCTTTTAAACAAATGAGATTTATATAAGAAGGAGGAAATAATGGAGTTTGAGACTCACTGTATGTCATTTCCATGTACTGAACTCTTGTTATTTGACTATGCCAAGATAAATTCAATTTTTCATTCGAGGGCACCTTTAAACAAAGTGAAAATGTTCATGGTCAGTTTATGGGAAAGTTGCATATGGAATTTTTAGAAGCATGTAGTTAGTGTAAAGTTTACTTTTGGATATTCCCGGGATGTGAACCCTCTTCCACCTGGTATATGGCACTAGCCACATGATTATATGATGGGACTGGGCCAGGCTTTTGTTTTGAGGTTGTGGTGCTGGATTATACCAAAGGAACCGGAGTGTAGGAAACCGGATTGGAAAATAAGAGCCAGTCCTTCAACAGGGCGGTCATTACTGCTGTGAGTAATGGTTTAGTCATTTACTTGCATCCTGGAACATGTATCCTTTAATGTGCAACACTCAAGAATTCAGTCTCATAGGGTTATTATAATGGAAAAATGTTGCATTTTAGTGTACAAATGGACTTGAAGATGCAGCTTTTTTTGATTTATAGCTTCAGTGTACTATTGGATTAGGGTAAGAGGAGATCGCTATAACTGTAACAAGCACGTCTGTGACTAAAGGAAAGATTTAGTGTCTCGGCAGGGAGGCTCAGGTCATTCATTATCTGAGCAGTCAATCTGTTGGAGGAAATTAGACAATTGCTTGAGAACTGGGTGTTTGTGAGATTTAAAATAATGGGATTTCAGCTCTTTTAGCTTACAGTGGTTAAGGGGCTGTTGATTAGAATAGCAGAAGACAAAACTTTATATACAGCTGTGTGTATATATAATGAGCCTGTATTAAATGCAGTTTTTATAACACTTTACAATAAGGTTCATTAGTCAAACATTAGATAATATATTAAAGGTCCCGTTTTTCATGGTTTTTTGAAGCTTTGATTGTGTTTATAGTGTGCAATATAACATGTGTTCATGTTTCGCGTGTAAAAAAACACAGTATTTTTCACATAATTTACTTATCTGTATACCGCTGTTTCCACTGTCATAAAAACGGGCTGATGACTTCCTTGTTCTATGAAGTCCCTCCTTCAGAAATACGTAACGAGTTCTGATTGTGCCAGCGGTTCCTGTGTTGTGATTCGACAGCAGTTTAGCGCTCCTTGCCCTGAAAGGTCACGCCTCTTACCATAACGTGGAGATGCACGCGCTCAGTGTTATTGTAAACATGTCTTTAATTTTACCCTATCAATTTGAGCCGGAATCAGACCCGGTGATTGGACTGCGGGATGAAAATAACAGCGTTTCGACGACATGGCGACAAACACACTCTACAAACGCAACTCTTGTGTATTCCTGTGGGCGGAGGTTAGTCAAAAAACTGTTTTAGTGACGTCATTAAAGAAGGAAGTAGAGGGATGTAGTCCAAACTGGCCGTTCGATGTAGGCGACTTCTGTTAAATAAAATATCTCGCTTGGCATTGAACTTTGAGCTTTAAAATTTTACAGATTTTATTTATACTCTAACAACAACATTACACACTAACTAAAGTTTGAAACATGGGATCACGAAGAACGGGACCTTTAACTAACATGAACTAACCATGAGCAATACATTTGTTACTGTATTTACTAATCTTTGTTAACGTTAGTTCATGAAAATACAGTTGTTCATTGTTTGTTCATGTTAGTTCACAGTGCATTAACTAATGTTAACAAGATTTTAATTATGTAATAGTAAATGTTGAAATTAACATTAACAAAGATTTAACTACATTATTTAATTTAAAACATTATTAAAGACAAGTAAATGGTCAGTAACAAAATAAGAACAAATAATCAAATTACAGGCAAAAGCACAAATAAATACAATATAACAATGATTTGATTGAAATAAACAGTGCTATTCATGTTTTTCAGGTAGGTCTAACAGTAGTTTTCAGGTACACAAATTTAAAGGATTAGTTCACTTTACAGTTTTTCTCAAATGCTAAAACACATTTCACAAACGTTTCCTCCATGTTCCCCAATGTCTAAACACAACACCCTTTTCTAAAGCTACATAAACACAACCACACCTTCTCACTTCAAAACTCAAACTGTCACACCAAAAGAGCAGCTCGAAGCTTTCAAAAATGTAAACACTATACACATCATTACACACTACAGCAAAACAATTGAAAACACAATGCTCAATTTGTGAGAAGGTTCTTTGTTTCATAACTGCCAATGCATATTTTTAGAAACTTTACAGTAATGGATGTTCTTAGATCTCTGCAGAGGATTAGGCATTTAGATTTGTGGGTTTCATATGAAGAGTATAAATCTATAGTAAATTCTGCATGTACACTACTGTAACACAACTCAATGCAAAAACAGAATCTATTGCACACAACAGTACTCTTGAAAACATGATCAGGGTGTGAAGTTTTTTTATTTACTTTATTCACACCACACACACACCACAATCACTGTGCGGCATCATGTCGCTGAGCTGCATCGGGCCACATCACCTCATCCACGTCGCAGGCTATATTGTCTCTTGCCAGGCACCGCGGGAAAAACACCCTGGAATGGCGAATCCATCCTTGGAAGGCCTCCACTGGGATGTCAACACAGGCCAGCTCCATTGCCCTTAGGAGGTTCTCTCTAGTGTATGGTTGTTTGTCGTAAACCTTCCATCTCCACGATGAGAAGAACTCCTCTATAGGGTTCAGGAAAGGGGAGTAGGGTGGCAGACAGACGTTTAAAAAGTGGTTACTGTTGGTGGTGAACCACTCTCTGATTTGGTTTGTTTTGTGGAAGCGTACATTGTCCCAAATGATCACATAAATGTGATGTGCGGGCCCAGGAGGGTGTTGTTGGCGGTCCAGGAGGATGTCTTTTAGCTCCTCTAGGAAGGTGAGGAGACGTTGGGTGTTGTAAGACCCAAGGACAGCATGCCGGTGGACAAGACCCTCCAAACCCATGGCCGCACAAAGAGTAATATTACCCCCCCGTTGGCTCTTTGGCCAATGATGTTACGGCCTCTTTGCCTTCGTTTCTGCAGGTTGAAGCCAGCCTCATCCAGGAAGAGGTACTCATGAGGTCTGGCCATCGCGTCCAACTGTAATATCCTCTGTGAAAATGTGAAAGTGCACAGGTGTTCAGAACAACAGTCAATCAGGTAGCACAGTATTGTCCAGAAGTAATGTAGGCCACTGAGCAACACAGTATGTCCACTAACTGTACGGTGAACATGGATGTATACTTACTTGGACATACTCGTAACGTAGGTCTTTGTGTCGCGCAGAATTGCGCTCAAAGGGAACCCTATAGACCGGTTTCATCCGCATCTTTTGGCGCCGGAGAACTCGGTCTATTGTGGCCAAGCTGACATCATCAATGCTCTCAAAGTTGACACTATCGGCAATGACTTTGTCTCTGATCTCCCGGAGTCTGATGAGGTTGTTCTCACGAACCATATCCACAATGAGGGTTTCTTGTGCCGCTGTAAATATGGCAACCCTCCCACCTCTATGAAAGAAAGAAAGATGTGTTGTCAATTGACATGTTTTACAATACAGTAACAACTGATTTGAAACCAATAGACTACTTTCACAGGCTTGTAAAATTGTATTGTGACAAAGAAAGCAATAGAGTACAATACCTGTTGTGTTGTCTGAATGCCCTGATAATGGTGGCCACGGTGAACCTACTCAGGTTTGGACGGACTCGTAGTCCTGCTTCAGCCATTGTCATGCCATGGACCATGACATGGTCAATGACTGTTGCTCGCATCTCGTCCGTAATGGTGTGAGGTTTTCTTGCTCTCCCTCCTGGACCTTCTCCTCTCCCTTGTTGGCCTGCTCCTCTTCCTCCTCTGATTTGAACTCCTCTTCCTCGTTGGCCTACTCCTCTTCCTCCTCTGACTCGAATTCCTATTCCTCTTCCCCTGACTCTGCTTTCATCCATTGTGTTTGTTTGGAATCTTCAGCAAACTGTGCACTCTGAACTTGCTTTTATACATGTGGTCACAGCATTAGCAACAAGTGTCTTCAATTTGAGTCGTTGTGTGTAATGAATGACGCCAGGTGTGTTGATTGTGTTCAAATATTGCTGACTGTGGCAAGCATTTTGCATCACATGAGCTTTTATTTGAGAATATGAGCAGAGTTCTTTTGCAACTTGTGTTTTAGCAAAGAAAAATGTGTTAAGATTTATGAGAACGGAGGATTGTGTTTTGTGAATTGTGTCTTCATGTGAAATGTGTTTATGATATTGGAAAATGATGGCTAGATTTAGTAAATGTGTTTAGACAACTGGTCATTTGGTTTAGAGGATTGGCTTTTGTGTTTTAGCATTTGAGAAAAACTGTAAAATAAAAATTTCCTCATAATTTACTCACCCCCATGTCATCCAAGATATCATGCCAGAAAATGACCAATCGTTTCGCCAGATAAGACCCTTATTCCTCGTCTGGTATCGTTTAAAGCCCTTTGAAGCTACACTGAAACTGTAATTTTGACCTTCAACCGTTTAGAAGCCATTGAAGTCCACTATAAGGAGAATAATCCTGGAATGTTTTAATCAAAAGCCTTAATTTCTTTTCGACTGAAGAAAGAAAGACATGAACATCTTGGATGACATGGGAGTGAGTAAATTATCAGGAAAATTTTATTTGAAAGTGGACTAATCCTTTAATAAAGTAAGCAAATATAAAATAACTCTGCATAGTCTTCACTGCATAAGTTAAACATCCTTATTAATCCTTTTTAAAATTACAAAAGTTATTCAGTCAAGACCAGTGAGTGTTTTTTTCTTTGTCCTTTGTTGTTTGATTAAAAACCGCCAGCAGCAGGAATATTTGGCTGCTGTCACTTTAAGAGCGAAAGCTTGGATCTAATATACAAATACTTTACACACGCGTTTACTTTCTCAGCTGTTTATGTTCACTTAAGACATAACTGACTATGTTTACTAGTATACTCTGTATTTTTTGACAGAATTTTGTGTGAATTTGCAAGAAGATATGAAAGAGAGCTCAGTTTAGTTTTTGTGTGCTGTCTGACACGGCTTTCTGGCCATGCGCTTTGGTTGTGTGCACACACAAAACTTTCCACTCAGTGCCCGAGTAATTTTAAATTTAAAAAGGCTTAAACTTTTGTGATGATGCAGCGCTGGGCCATCAACTGTCCCGAGTGTCGTTCACAGTTGTTCATGTTCATGCATTGTTAGAAATTCATAAAAATGTTATTGGCCAACTGGCGATTGACACCGTTTTATATACTCACCAATGTCAATTTCTACTCGCATTTGATGCTTGGTCAGTGTTAGGCCTTGTATGTATGTGTATATATATATATATATATATATATATATATATATATATATATATACAGGGAGTGCAGAATTATTAGGCAAGTTGATTTTCTGATCATATTTTTTCCCAAGCACATTTTACCAATTCCAATCCACATCAATCTTAATAACTACTATTAATATTGTTTTTAATCATTTATAAGTGATATATAATTGTTCATGAAGGCTGGAAATGAAAAATGCCTTATATTCAGGTGTGCAGAATTATTAGGCAAGTTTTCTTTTACAGGCAAAATGAGCCAAAAAAGAGATTTAACTCAGACTGAAAAGTCAAAAATTATTAAATACTCATGAGAAGGACGCAATACTAATGCAATACTAGAAATTGCAAAGTTAAAGCATGACCAAGGGACAGCAAAATGCTCATTGGGTCAGCGGGGTCAGACAAAAACAGGTGGAAAAGAAAAGACACGTTAACTGCAAAATAATTAAGAATTATGTGTGAAACCATCAGGAACCCTTTAGTCTCCAGCGCCACCATTTTCCAGAACTGCAACCTACCTGGAGTCTCCAGAAGTGCAAGGTCTCAGGATCTCAGAGACTTAGGTTAGCTAAAGAATCCTAAAAAATGACCCGCACTTGATAAGAATCACAAGCTGAAGTGTTATAAAATACATGAAGACTGGGTTTTTATAGGCCTTATAAACCGACAGCTTGAGAGTGACTCCTGAAGGACCAGCACCACATCCTCTTGTACCACTGTTTGAAGAATTTATCTTCCAGAATCTGGCAGTAAGTTTTGGAAGATCATTTTTAGTCCATCTCTGCAAGACAGACATTTCAGGATAAGAGATGGACTAAAAGTGAACTCAAACACCTTACTGCCAGATTCTGGATAAATTCTTCAAACAGTGGTACAAGAGGATGTGGTGCTGGTCCATCAGGAGTCATTCTCAAGCTGTCTGTCTATAAGCCCTATTAAAACCCAGTCTTCATGTATTTTATAACACTTCAGCTTGTGATTCTTATCAAGTGCAGGTCATTTTTTAGGATTCTTTAGCTAACCTAAGTCTCTGAGATCCTAACACCTTGCACTTCTGGAGACTCCAGGTAGGTTGCAGCTCTGGAAAATGGTGGCGCTGGAGACTAAAGGGTTCCTGATGGTTTCACACTTAATTCTTCACCTTAATTCTTAATTATTTTGCAGTTAACATGTGTCTTTTCTTTTCCACCTGTTTTTGTCTGACCCCGCTGACCCAATGAGCATTTTGCTGTCCCTTGGTCATGCTTTAACTTTGCAATTTCTAGTATTGCATTAGTATTGCGTCCTTCTCATGAGTATTTAATAATTTTTGACTTTTCAGTCTGAGTTAAATCTCTTTTTTGGCTCATTTTGCCTGTAAAAGAAAACTTGCCTAATAATTCTGCACACCTGAATATAAGGCATTTTTCATTTCCAGCCTTCATGAACAATTATATATCACTTATAAATGATTAAAAACAATATTAATAGTAGTTATTAAGATTGATGTGGATTGGAATTGGTAAAATGTGCTTGGGAAAAAAATATGATCAGAAAATCAACTTGCCTAATAATTCTGCACTCCCTGTATATACACAGTGGGTACGGAAAGTATTCAGACCCCCTTAAATTTTTCACTCTTTGTTATATTGCAGCCATTTGCTAAAATCATTTAAGTTCTTTTTTTTTTCCTCATTAATGTACACACAGCACCCCATATTGACAGAAAAACACAGAATTGTTGACATTTTTGCAGATTTATTAAAAAAGAAAAACTGAAATATCACATGGTCCTAAGTATTCAGACCCTTTGCTCAGTATTTAGTAGAAGCACCCTTTTGATCTAATACAGCCATGAGTCTTTTTGGAAAGATACAACAAGTTTTTCACACCTGGATTTGGGGATCCTCTGCCATTCCTCCTTGCAGATCCTCTCCGGTTCTGTCAGGTTGGATGGTAAACGTTGGTGGACAGCCATTTTTAGGTCTCTCCAGAGATGCTCAATTGGGTTTAAGTCAGGGCTCTGGCTGGGCCATTCAAGAACAGTCACAGAGTTGTTGTGAAGCCACTCCTTTGTTATTTTAGCTGCGTGCTTAGGGTCATTGTCTTGTTGGAAGGTAAACCTTCGGCCCAGTCTGAGGTCCTGAGCACTCTGGAGAAGGTTTTCGTCCAGGATATCCCTGTACTTGGCCGCATTCATCTTTCCCTTTGATTGTCGTCCTGTCCCTGCAGCTGAAAAACACCCCCACAGCATGATGCTGCCACCACCATGCTTCACTGTTGGGACTGTATTGGACAGGTGATGAGCAGTGCCTGGTTTTCTCCACACATACCACTTAGAATTAAGGCCAAAAAGTTCTATCTTGGTCTCATCAGACCAGAGAATCTTCAGGTGTTTTTTAGCAAACTCCATGCGGGCTTTCATGTGTCTTGCACTGAGGAGAGGCTTCCGTCGGGCCACTCTGCCATAAAGCCCCGACTGGTGGAGGGCTGCAGTGATGGTTGACTTTCTACAACTTTCTCCCATCTCCCGACTGCATCTCTGGAGCTCAGCCACAGTGATCTTTGGGTTCTTCTTTACCTCTCTCACCAAGGCTCTTCTCCCCCGATAGCTCAGTTTGAGCCAGCTCTAAGAAGGGTTCTGGTCGTTCCAAACGTCTTCCATTTAAGGATTATGGAGGCCACTGTGCTCTTAGGAACCTTAAGTGCAGCAGAAATTTTTTTGTAACCTTGGCCAGATCTGTGCCTTGCCACAATTCTGTCTCTGAGCTCTTCAGGCAGTTCCTTTGACCTCATGATTCTCATTTGCTCTGACATGCACTGTGAGCTGTAAGGCCTTATATAGACATATGTGTGGCTTTCCTAATCAAGTCCAATCAGTATAATCAAACACAGCTGGACTCAAATGAAGGTGTAGAACCATCTCAAGGATGATCAGAAGAAATGGACAGCACCTGAGTTAAATATATGAGTGTCACAGCAAAGGGTCTGAATACTTAGGACCATGTGATATTTCAGTTTTTCTTTTTTAAAAAATCTGCAAAAATGTCAACAATTCTGTGTTTTTCTGTCAATATGGGGTGCTGTGTGTACATTAATGAGGAAACAAAATTAACTTAAATGATTTTTGTAAATGAAATTATTAATTTTAACACTATATATAGTAAATTAATTTATAAAGATTCTTATGAGAATTGTATTAATTTAAATAATATATTATATTATATTATATACTTTTAATCAAAACTGGTTATGTCCTCATGCTACATACAGGTTTTGTGATGTTAGAGACTAACCCTGGTTAACCATTGACGTGTCTACAGAAGACATGCTCCGCAGCGTCCCATCCAGTTACATTCCCTCAACTTCCTTCCAGCAGCGCGGCCCTGAGAACTCACAGTGAGTCAGACAGCTGCTGATAAACTGGATGTTGTGTTTATACTCCTACAGAAGTGTGGCGGGATATTGATTGGAGCAGTGCAAGAGGTAGCAGTGACAGATCTGTGTAAGAAATGAGTCACTGGAAAGGGAAAGAGTGGGAAGAGATGGTGACAATAGCATGGGACCTCTTGAGAGTAACTGTGAAGGACTTTATTTATTAGGTGTGTTTATTGTGGCAGGTTTTGGCATTCTCGTAAGGATACAATTTCTGAAAGTTACAACAGTGTTAAAAGTCTTTTAATTAGAGGTGTTTGGTAAACCAAGCAATCACTATTACTATTGCTAATACTTCGGGTTACAGGTTTGTTCAAATCACTTAAAGGTAGGGTAGGCAATTTTTTATGCTAGTTGAAAAACTCTTCACATCCTGATAGCAATCAATAATAGAATTGGTCTAAATATAAAAAATGTACATATATTTTCTGTGGAAGATTTTTCATCCAATCATTGCAACCATACCTAGCAACCATACACAATACCCTAGCAACACCCTAGATTGTGTTGGTTTGTGTTTTTATATGTATTAACTCAATATTATAGGTTTTTACTATGGTACTTTTAATGGTTTTTCTTTTACTATGGTAACTTTTTTAATGTTGTGTTAGCTGACACCTTCTTGTATTGTGTTAGTTTAGCAAAATCATCTGCATTATTCATACATTTGTACAATATACTTTAAAAGTGAAAATCATAGCAGAGTTCTAGTCAGCCACAAACTGAGACACATTACTGGTGTTGTGAGGGACTATGGGAGATGGCGAATGGAGAGGGGAAGAAAAGAGAGGGAACTGAGTGTGGACTCCACATAGTTTTCCCTGCGCCATGGCAACCGGTGTATAGAGCCGAGCGCTGAGATCTCCAGGCTTCAGTCTCTGACCCCGCGCTTCCCAGAGGAGCTGCTTCAGCGCTACAGTTCTTCACCTTTATGCTGCTTTTACAACAGCCTCTCCAGCCCAAATCACAATCCCACCCGTCATGAAAGAAACAACAAAACTGCTCTGATATCTGCAGCGGGACACAGCCACAGCCTCATGGGAAATGCTTTTTTCAAATGTACTGACATAATAGTGGCATAGCCACAGCATCCCACTTTTGTCATCTTCATTCATAATACATTTGCTCGTTTTGTTTGCTTATTATCATCAACCGTTTTGGCAGCTGACATAGTGAATGAAGTGAGTCAGCTGTTTCAACAGCTATTGTGGGATTAACTTGCTGATTGTCATCTAACTATTTAGCCCATGTGTAATATTAGCTTAACATCCACCACTTATGTTGACCTCGATAAAAAGTCACAAATCGTTCAAAGGGGGATAATCCATACAAGGTTAATATTTTATTTTGTTTTGTTTTGTTTTATTTAGTTTTATTTTTAAATTTATTTTTCTTTTTATGTATTCTAGCTTTTTAAATTTTTCTTATTTTATTTTATTATCTATTTTATTGTATTGTGTTGTTTCTTTCTCTTCTTGCTTACTTACTTTCATTATTTTTTAGCTTTATTTAAGTTTTTTGCTTCATTGTTTTATTTTAGATTTTTTATTTTGTTAATTATTTTATTTTATTAGATTATTTTAATCTGTTAGCTTTTTTATTTTATTATATATTTTATTATGCTGTATTTTTACTTATTTATTTACCTTGTATCCTGTTTTGGTGTGTGAATCTATTTAATTACTTCAAGAATACAGATATAACCCTCACTCAAAATTCGAAACCCTTTTAGTCACTTTATGTAATATTTTTTTCACATTTTTCAGAGGGGAATAATACACAGACGTCTATAAAGTAATTTATTCATTGTGTTGTAACTATTTTATTTTATCTTATTTTATTTTATTATCTTATTTTATTATCTTTCGTTTCTATTTACTTTATCATATTTTATTTTAGCTTTCTTTATTTATTGTTTTATTTTTTATTTTATTTTATCTATTTTTATTAGTGTTATATTTTGGTTTTATTTTATTTTATTTTATTTCATTGTTTTGTTTTTTCATTTTATTTCGATTTTTGATTTTATTTTTGTATTTATTTTATTGTATTTCCAGGCATATATCTAGATGAATGTTATATTCAAGCACACATTTAAATTTTAAGGAGATTGCCCTTCACAATGACAGATCAGTTGCAGTCATAACTAGGTGCTGACATGGTTACCTTGGTTGTCCTTTGGTAGATTCAGTTTTTTTGCTTGTTGCTTAACTGAGATCAGTTTTGAAATTTGAGAGGACAGAGAAATCTGCTCTACGGTCAGCCTATAATGCTGTTTTCATTTTACCCTGCTTCTAATGACTAGGGTCCAATATCTTCTTACATAACATTGGCCAAATCATGCGTACGTGTATGTGTGTTGTGTCCTGCATTTAAACACAAAGTCTTCTATTGTTCCAGAAAGCCTCTGTAATAAACAGTTCTGCAGAAAGGCTTACACTGAGCTGAATCACGCTTGGATTTACCCTGGACAACAAAGACCATGCGGGTGGCTTTAGACTCTGGTCTCCACGGTTGTTTCACTTTCCCTCTGGCCCACATTGCTACGGGTGCGTTTGTGCTGATAACCATGAAGTGACACCAACATGATTTTACATGCTTTTCATCACTCAGATTTTGCTGGGATGGTCAAGAGTTATAACTTATGTGATGTCTGATTTACATATTTAGTAGTCTCATAGTCTCTCATAGGCCTATTGATTTTAAATGTATATAATTTTATAGGAATATAGTCAAGCACGCTTTTACATTCTACAGAGATTGCCCTTTTGTTAAAATAATAATCATTTATTGGATGTGGATGTGACGCTATAAGTGTATATTAAGTATATTATTTTAATTTTAATATAAATATATATATATAGTATGTGTGTGTTTTCCTGAGATTATGATAATACTTGAGAATACTGTAAATCAATTTGACGTTTGTCCACAGATAAAGTTTCTCTCACCTTTAGCAAAAACAACAACAACAACAACAACCAACCAATGTCTATAGGTTTTTAGCTATTGTGTTGACAAGTGAAGCTCAACAGAAACAGTTGGGAAACGTCATTATTTGGGAGAAATTCCTTTGTTGGCCCAGCTGAGCATGTGGAACTAATTACTGTCGAGGAATTTACACAGCAAGTGAAACTGAGAACATGTGCTGTGTGTCACCAGCTTGTATGAATTGCTGTAGCAGTCATGACGTTGTTATGAGCGTCTTCCTGTCTCAGGATTAATGGATGGAACCCGAGGTTAAGAGACGAGGTCACAGACGTATTGATTGCAGTTTATTAATCACTAATGACTTAACGGGAGTAAATACACAAAGACTCCACCTATGTGCGCTGTAATTGTTTACGTCACGTTATGTGCTAGCTTTGCCTGTGAGAAGCAAAAGGACGCAGGTTATTTTGGGGGTTTTGGTTGTGAATAAGAGGATAGAGTTTGACTCTCATGTTTGGGCTATGGGCTATCAGCAGTTCCGCTCTCATCGTTCGACCTGTTGCTGACCTGGTTTTTGTGGACATTGCGAAGCTGTTTAATTTTCATCTCTAGTATTTCAAACAAAAATGTCTGGAATAACAGAAAGAGGAGCTATTTGTGCCGTGTTTCAGGGCGGGCAGCGTGACCTCGGAAACCGAATATAGCTGTCTCGCTCTCTTTCCTTCTTTCTAGGAACAATATGTTTCTTTATCAGTCACTTTTCCCATATTTTCCAGCTAAATCATGTCAGCCTGTGTAAACCCTTGGACAGCCTTGTTAAAATAGCAGTACGTCACCTGTGTGTGTGTGTTTGTGTTGGCTGGCTGTAGCCTGTTAATTCATTTGTTGTTCATTTGTTGTTTCCTGAGATCATATTCCCCAGGAATGCTTTATGAGGTCAATTTGATGTAGTGACTACAAGTTACAGCCATTTTTATTATACACGCCTGAAGGGGCAACAGATCTTTACACTTTTTCAAAGACTTTAAACTGTTCTGCAAGTGGCCTACATCTGGATTCAAAGAAACTGTTCTGGGTTTAATATTCAAGTTAAACTCTATTGATAACATCTGTACCATTAATATATTTTTGACTTGAATCAATCAATCAATCAATCAATCAATCAGTGAATCGATTAGTGAATTAATCAATGAATCAATCAATCAGTGAATCGATTAGTGAATGAATCAATGAATCAAACAATTAGTGAATCGATTAGTTAATGAATCAATGAATGGATGAATCAATGAATCAATCAATTAATTAATCTGTGAATGAATGAATCAGTCAGTCAGTCAATGAATCAATCAATCAGTCAATCAATTTATTATTTTAAATATTTTAAAAAGTATGTGTATTTATTTATTTATTATTTATTATTAAATATAAATATAATAAATGTATTTATAAATGTATTATTTAAATGTATATTATTATTATTATTCATTTTTTAATTCATTCAAATTTAAATATGTAAATAATAAATGTATTATTCATTTAAATGTTAAATTATTATTTAAATAATAAATAGATTAAATCATTTATTATATAATCAATTTAAGATATTTATGAATAATAATAATAGTACAAATATATTAAATAATTAGGTAAAATATTAAATAATAAATTATTATTATTATTAATGAAATAATGAAATGTATTATTTATTTAATTTAATAATAAATATTACTAATAATTATTATTATTTAATTAATAATAAACTTTTAAATTGTAATTCTATACTAAAACTACTAAAACTCTCAAAAAAAATTAGTAAGAAAGGTTAATAAAAAAAGTAAAAAAAAAAAAATATTGTCCATTATAAGTACATTATTGTAAATGCATTTGTTTGTTTCTGTAAACTGAGGGATGGATGAGATGACTTGTTTTTAACACAGAACTTTCATGTTTTTTTATGTTTTGCTTCAAAGAATGTGATGGAAACAGGATTTGTAATATTTTTTCGTGGGTCAAACATCATTTGGATCCACCAATCATCAGTTTGGCACTAATTGTAAAGTTTTGTGATCCTGAAATTGAACTGCAGCTGTAGGGGAAATTCTTACATACTAGGTGCCGAAGAATGGACAGATTTAGTGTTGACTGACTTATGTGTGAATTGTGCACGATGCTTCGAACACTTTCCACGGAATGTTCACCTAATGATCCGTTGTAATGCCTGAAAATCATCCGCGTTTTGTTGGCATGGGAACGAATGGGGTGAGGAGTTGACAGGAAACACATGGCATGTTAGGTGAACGGCTGGGAAGAGGAAAGACCTGTGAAATGTTGTGTAACCGCAGTACATACATCACGTGTCACGCCAGTGCTCAGAACTGTTTTGAAGAACTTTCTAAGAAGACACACCAAATACTTTCACCCCCAATGGGACTATTTCCTTTCTCTTTTCTCTGAAGCTGTGAAACAGTACCATAGGTGAAGTCAGAGAAACACAATTAAAAATACTGCTCCATATTCAACTTTGCTCTCTTCCCACCCCCAATCCCATATACAGCTGCAGGGTTTCTCACAGCAGCTCCGGGTGTGTGACCTTTGACCCTTTGCAACCTTGACCTCTCGATCTGATCTTTGAAGAAGCTGCTTTAACATGAACAGTCGCTTCTGAGGACGTGTCTTTAAGATTCTGTGACTGAACACCCTAGCAACTACTCAAAAAACCTTAGCAACCACATAGCAACACCCTAGCAACCACCAGCACTGATGGTGGTGAGTGCTGCAATTGTATTATCTTAATATTATCTTAATAAAATACAAATTTTTTATCTGTTTTCCCACATGACAGTGATCACAACGTTTTATTTTTTTAACCTCTGTTTGGCCTGCGACACATCCGAGAGATTTATGAGTGGATGGATGAACAATGACTTAAGTGTGGCTTAACACTTTTTGGGGCCACTTTATATTCAAAACATTATATCACTAGATGCAGATCACCCCTGACTGTGAATAGATCTATTAATCCAACTATGAAGATGTTCCTTGGAGGTGTAAATCCCTGACACATCAAAGAGCAGCTCCTTTGCTCTGGGAAACACAGTCCTCTGGACCTGCAGTAGAGGTTTAGGGGCCATTGAGAGCAGTAGACCTGAACAGACCGGGTGGCACATGTGATTAATGCTGAGTTGAAATTAGGGCAAATGGGGGGTAGATGAGCAGTCATGCTTGGCCTGCCCACCCGGTTCAGGTCGTGGTGTTTGGGGTGAGTCTGTTCGCAGCTGGGACATTCCCATAGGAAGAAACAATAGAACAAGGGATATGGGGTTAATCTGAATTTAGCATAATGTGATTTGACATAATACAAATGAGATCTACCTCTATAATGAACTATACATATAAAATGAATATTTATAGACACTACCAGTCAAAACTTTGAAATCATTTTTAAGTTTTTAATAAGTATTTAGTAAGCTTTTTAAAAAAAAATTTTTTTTTTTGAAAGAAGTTTCTTATGCTCACCAAGGCTGCATTTATTTGATCATAATAATATATGTATATATTATAGAGATTTCTGCTTATTATTTTGTGCCATTCATTATTATCCCAGTGTTTGAACTTCATTGTTTTGGAATGTCTTGGAGAGCTTTGGATGCTGTGGAATAATAAGAGGGTAATGAGACCGAGGGAAGGGGAGGGCTATGAAACGGGTGGGCTGAACTGCAGAGGGGAGAATTGGCTCTCCGGTCTCTCTCCAGTCAGAGAAAAATTACCCCTACAATCCTCCACACGAGACTCGAGCGATGCGATAAATACTGCATCTTTGATATCTGGCCATATTGCATCAATATTACAGGATTACACGGTCAAGACGTTTGGTCTGGAGTTTAAAGGTAAGAAAAACTCTTCTTGTCCAACCTTTAACTTTTGAATGTCAAGCGAAAGCGATCTTAACCGTCATAAGTCTAAAGTTTTACTATAAAAGTTGAAAATATCGCGAATGGCTTTTAAATGTAAGTGTGAAATATAACAGAATAGTAATCGTGAATACGACTTTTTTCGTCGCAGTTGACATCTCTTGTCGTACAAATTTGACAGTGTTGAAATTAGTATTCACAAAATGAAGAGCGAATATTTAAAATGTAACACGCATTATTTACACGTTTTTCGTTATTCTGGGTTTAACAAAACATTTTTAAACAAAAAGTAAATTATTAATTTGCTTTTCATTTTCTTTTACATTAGAAAAATACGTTTTACGTTTTATATGAGTGTTGCTATAGGATATAAAAACAGTTTAATCGTATATATATATATATATATATATATATATATATATAGTTGAGGCATCTCATGACATGTCCTCTTAAGTTTGACATTGTTGAGATTAGTATAAATAAGATGATACCGAACAATCCAGTAGGGAATACCAAACGTTTTCATGTTTATGATTCACTTTTCATTATTAAATCATTTCTAATAGTTTTTGTCAGGTGCTTTCTTGTTTTTCTTTCTTTTTTTTTTTTTTTTTTTTTTTAAAGAAAATAACTAGTTTTCAATGAAGCTGTTCATAACATCAAGAAATGTAAATATTCTATTATAGTAATATGCCGTTCAAGTGTTCTAATTTATGGCAATTTATTTCCTCTAGCGTTTTCATGATGCAGTTTTTGGATTTGTGGACCGCATTCATCCTCTGTAAGGATTTTTACCTGACTTGAGAAAACCTTGCTTACATGACATCATACTGAGAGGAGAACTGGATACCCAGTTTCCCAAGTCCACCAGCACCCCTCTGTGGCCTGTGGTGGGTTGCACTTTGGATTTAAAACTACCAAGCCAGTGCGAACCATGGATGACCTAATCGCCAGACACTACAACTTCACTGGGAAATTTCGCAAGGTCGACAGGGACCCCGGACTAAGAGCGGACTCTGTCGTGTTCATCATTGTGTGCTGCTTCATCATCCTGGAAAATGTTCTGGTTCTCCTCACCATTTGGAGGACCAAGAAGTTCCACAAGCCCATGTACTACTTTATTGGGAACCTGGCCTTGTCAGACTTGCTGGCTGGGGTTGTGTACACGGCAAACATCTTGCTGTCGGGAGCCAACACATATAAGTTGACCCCAACGCAGTGGTTCTTCAGGGAAGGGAGCATGTTTGTGGCCTTGGCCGCTTCAGTGTTTAGTCTCTTGGCCATTGCTATTGAGCGACACCTGACCATGCTGAAGATGAAGCTCCACAACAACGGCAAAACTTGCCGGGTCTTCATGCTGATCAGCACCGTGTGGTTCATCGCTGCCATCTTGGGCGGCTTACCCATCATGGGATGGAACTGCATCGAGAGCATGAACAACTGCTCCACAGTTTTGCCTCTCTACCACAAGACCTACATCCTCTTCTGCACTACCGTATTCAGCGTCATCCTCATGGCCATCGTCATCCTGTACGCCCGCATCTACGCCCTGGTCCGCACGCGGAGCCGTAAGCTGGTCTTCCGCAAGGTCGCCAACGGCCGCGGCAGCAACAAGAGTTCGGAGAAGTCCATGGCCCTGCTGAAGACCGTCATCATTGTGTTGAGCTGCTTCATAGCGTGTTGGGCGCCGCTCTTCATCCTGCTCCTGCTCGACGTGGCTTGTCAGATCCGTGCTTGCCCGATCCTCTTCAAGGCCGAGTGGTTTCTGGCTCTGGCTGTGCTCAACTCCGCCATGAACCCTCTGATCTACACCCTGACCAGCAACGAGATGCGCCGGGCCTTCATCAAGATGCTCAACTGTGCCGTCTGCTGCCAACCGGAGGGCAAGTTCTCCAGGCCCATCATGGGCGCCGAGTTCAGCAGGAGCAAGTCGGACAACTCCTCCCACCCCAATAAGGACGAGCCCGAATACTCGCCCAGGGAAACCATAGTGTCTTCTGGGAATATCACCTCTTCTTCTTAAAGGGACTATCTTCTAAATTTTCGTCTCATTCCGTAGCAAGTGTTTGTCTGATTGAGTGTGTTTGTGCGGTCTTCAGCGTCCTCGTTGTTTGCGATCCTTAATGGTAGCGGAGTGCTGGGAGAAACCAGGATTTGTTGGAAGTCTCGGCTTGCGCTTACATTTAAGACTTTGTCTTCTGCTATTCCTGACAGACCGCCAGTTGAAACTTTTCCGCAACTTAGGGAAGCACTTAACCAACTGTTATTGTGTCTTTTTTTTTTTTTTATCCCAGTCAAATGGAATCCTGTAGACAAGCACTTTTCGGGGAAATGCTCCTTGAGAACCAACATAGGCATTACTGACTCGGTCTAAAATGGATTGATATGAAACATACTAGCTTGTTATGGTTGTTTGTACTACATTTTTGGAATTAAATTGAAGAAATGCAGTCGAGAGGTACTTGTGTTTCTTTGAGTTAACACTATGGTTTAGGATGTTATTTTGCCCCTGATCCAGAATGTATTTTGTAAATGTATTTGTTTTTCTTTACCTTTCAACAAATAAACTTTTGTTGTAGAAGAGTGTGCATGTACATTAGCTGTCAATATTAATTTATCTTGAAACAGTTCCAATAAATTTGAAACTTGGAGGGATGGAACTAAATGTTGTGTTTATTAATTGTAAATATATTTTATTATTTTACTTTGATAGTACCCCGTGTATTATAGCTCGTGAACATTGATCTGCTCTGCCGCCCATCAGGTGTAGTTTTGTCTTTGCTGGGCTGCATGGCTCAACTCTAATGACTCTAATTTGGTGGAATGGAAAGATCTGGAGAATTTAAGGTTAATGTCTATGTGAATTTTCTGGTGGCATGTCACAATACAACAGAATTCCAGCTGGTTTATCAATGTACAGGCTTCTATTTATCCATATGTTCCTCATACATACAATTAAATCATGAGCCAGTTTTATCCGTGTTCACTGTTGCACATTGTAACATCTAGCCTGTGTTTTTGTTCTGTTAGTTGTTAATAAATATTGTCGATGAAAAAGAAATTAAAGTTGTGATTTATATTTTAATGTAAATTTAAATTTTAATGTTTTGTTTAGTATTTAGAATTGGGTCCAAAAGTTTGAGGCCATGCAGATCATCACATTTAAACCTGGAAATAAAGTTCAAAAACCTATTGGACGAAAAGGCCATATGTTCTTCCATTTAAGCTCAAAATGCTCTGGATCATTATCATACAATTCTGGAGAACATGATCATCAGGTTTGACACAAAACTGTCAGCTGCTACTGTCATTAAACTGATAGTTCACCCCAAAATTAAAATGTTGTCATCAAAATTTTGTCAAAATTAACAGTAGCCATTGACTTTTTTTTTTTCCTACTGTGGAAGTCAATGGCTATTGGTTACCAACATTCTTCAAATCTTTTGTGTCCAACAGAAGAAAGAAACTCATACAGGTTTGGAACAACATGAGGGTGAGTAAATGGTGACAAAATTTTCATTTTTGGGTGAACTAACCCTTTAAGGCAGACATACTGAAATTTATGTTGTTTTTTCACGTTAATTATTTCAAATGTATGATTATATAGGTACACTTATAAGAATTTAATAACTCCCAAAGAGCACAAAAAAAAAAAAAAAAACCTTTGAAAAGATTAATGTAAATGTACCTTTGATTCATGCGCAGTAGCAAATATGTTCATATATATGAGCAAAGAGCGCCACCTACTGGATATCTGATGAAATGGCTTCTTCAGAGCGTCAAATTTTAACAATATTTTCATTAATAATAATTCATTCGCAAAGCTTAAAATATCAGGCATAATAAATGCTTATCATGTACACATTTACACTAAAAATACACATTTACATTTAAATGGATGATATCATATTGAGATTTCTATGACACGCATCCAGTTTTAAGATGGGTACAGCTACTGCAAACAATTAATATTCTGGATATTTACCATGGCAAGTATGAGCATGCAGATCATTTATTGTTTGACCTTAGATGTACATTTTCCTTTATACATCCACATATATTTTAATCTAAAATCTTGAAGTTGATGAAAAAAGATTCATGAACATGTTATGAGTAGGTAAACTACCTATTTAGCTTTAGATTATTCTAATAATGCAAAATACTACTACTACTACTACTAATAAAATAAATAAACCCACTGAAATTGAAAACGTAAATAAACGTAAATATAGTTTAAATATCACTTGGAATTTCGTTACTGATTAAGAAAATTTGATGAAACTCTACAATTTATAAAATAGAATGTAAAAATGACAGAAATTATTATGACATATTAAATAGATGGAAACAAAGATGTTGCTATAACACAATGATGAATTTTTTTTTACAGTGAACCAAAGCATTACTATGACAAAGAACAGTATAATTCAATATTGCAATAATTTGAATATGGTTGTGAACACAATGCAAATCACGGATGGTAAGGTTGAACAATAGATAAATTACGTAAAGTTTATTTTAGTTAAGACACATGACTAATACATTTTTTTTCATAGGTTCAATGGGTTCAGTTTATTGGAATGGGCCTGCACTGCCCTGCAACAAGAGTTTATTTTACATATGTGTAATTTATTCATTAAATGTTAACATTAATGTTCAGAACGGCTTACGGTATTTCAGTAAGTAAATATCTCTTCGTTTATATCTTTATACTCCCTCACACATACAATAGAGGAAGAAACTGTCACCAAAAAATGCAACCAAACTCTTTACCCACTTTCACGGCGATGGTAAAGCAAAAGCATCATGGGAGCACGAGTCCTTTTCGCCGAGTTTCCCTATTGCTTGTTGCTATGGCTGCGATGCGACAGAACTACAGTTCCCAGAATGCCATTTTCTGTACATTGGCTCATGTTATACATGGGGGAATAAGAGAGCGGCGGAGGAACCGAAAGCGAGAGCAGAATCCCTGGCGATAAGTATAGCGATTAATAGTGATCGTGAAATGGGGGGGATTCAGTGCCAAATCCTTCAAAACAGGTTGTCGTAAAAGAAAAACCGCATTTTGGTGTTGTATTTTTAAATATAAATTTGGCGTGGACCGGGGTAAGGCACCTCCCTGCCTTCTCTGCACCGGGGTGTGTGCGTGTTTTTCGGGTAGGCTTCATCGCATCACCGCGCTGCAGTGTGTTACTGGAACCGAACTGAGGTGCCACGCCGCCGGTTACAGCTGCCCTGCGCCGTCGCCCGATACTATGTCAAAAACAGAGAGAGACAAAGTAACACTGCGAATCAATCCTACTGACCTATGCAATGAAAAAATGGCAACTTTGCTCTCTAACAGCTGTGGTTTGTAGCCATAAAGAAGTGCAATTGTGCCGAAAAATATAGTGGAGCGATTTTTGTGCCTGGTATTAAAAAGGTGAGGTAAAAATGTTTGCATTTCACTGCAACTTTCTTAAAAAAAAAAGGGGGGGGGGGGGGTCACTTTACATTACAATGTTACAGTTGCAATCCTACTGTTTAATTACATAACTACGGAATATTATTAATGAAATATGTATGTATGGTGTTTGTGAAACTGCTTCTAATTGCACAAACTTGTAATTAAACAGGTTGTTGTCATTGCTGCTGTTAACCTATAATTTTAGTTATCTATCATTAAGCATTATAATACAAGTTTTTCAGCATGTTACATTGTAAAGTAAAGTGTTACAAAAACATCTTGTCAGTTGTCAAAGGTGAAATGTGTAATTTCTGTAAAATAATGGGTATGTCCATTGGCAGAGAGATCCCTGCAAAGTAAACTATACACATGGTCAGTTTGTTTGGCCATTTAAGGTGGAATTTTGGATTTGCACTGCAAATGGCTTAGGAAACAAATGTACAGTTATATGACTTTACAGGAAGTAGAAAGGGGAATTGTACCCATGCGTCTTGAATATATGTACTTTGCTACAGTTCTGAACGAAGATGCCAGTCGTGTTTGTTTTAGCTAAACTTTTTCTGCGTCCAAATCCCATACTATCAGAGTGATGAATAATTGACTAGGCTGACCAACATTCTTGGTACCTATAGCTCTTACATGTGAAAAGAGCCACCCGGCTAAATATTTTTATTTGTCAGCTTTTTGACAGCTCCTCAGTTTCATAAGACTTGTGGGACAGAAAAGTGGCCTCTGGGTGCACTCCTCAGTCTCAGCAGATGCAATCTGTCAATTTTGGGTAGTGTTCACCTACTGTTACTGCTAGTGTTCACTCATGAATACTGCATATTCGGACACAATGCTCATTTGACATACTGCTTTTTGCATACTATTTAATTAAAAAGATGTGCTTTTTATCCTGTTGTTTGTGAGTACAAATTGCCGTGATTACTGTCGGCTATATAATAATTAGGAAGACATCACATTTGTTTTATGATAAACATCAAAACAGTAATTTATTACTAAATATAAGGTTCTCAAATATGACATAATTATTTAAATATATAATACTATATATATCTATATAAATACAGTATGGAGTTATTATTTACCTTTACATAATTGAAAGTATGGTAATGTATATTTATTTCTACAAGTTGACCCTACAAGGGACTCAGTGAATCGGAATTCAGCTACTTTGCTGTTTTTCAAACAGGTTTCCTGAACACTCCCGTCGGCCATTGTCTAAACCAAAGAGAGTGTTCACACTTTTTGTGGGAATCAACCTTCGAACAGTTAACTTAGTAGTTTTCTCTGTATATAGAGTTGGGATAGGAGAAGGTACTTTCATAAACATCACCTTTAACATTGTTTGCTAATAATACAGATTGTCAAGTCTGGGATGTTGTAATGGATTTATTGCTGACATGCTCAAAAAGTCCAACTGTAGCAGTCTTGTCCAGTCTCCTAAACATTTCTTGTTTTTTGTCAGCAGCTTTGAAAAGCAGCGCAATAGGCAGCCCGCATGGAACGAGCAGGAAGCATTCAACTTGATATTCCAGACTTCAGCAACTCCGTCCTGTCGCACCTGAACCAGTTGCGAATACAGGGCCGTCTGTGTGACATTGTGGTCAATGTTCAGGGCCACAGTTTTCGTGCCCACAAGGTGGTCCTCGCCGCCAGCTCCCCTTACTTTAGGGACCACATGTCGCTGAGCGAGATGAGCACCGTGTCCATATCAGTGATCCGCAACCCAACCGTGTTTGAGCAGCTCCTTTCTTTTTGCTACACGGGACGCTTGTGCTTGCAGCTTGCTGATATCATCAGCTACCTGACGGCTGCCAGCTTCCTCCAAATGCAGCACATTATTGACCGCTGCACCCAGATTTTAGAGGGAATCCACTTTAAAATCAGTCTATCTGACGTGGAGGAGGAGCTCGGGAACGGGGCCCACAGGACCACCAATCAAACCATAGAGTCAGGAAGAGGTGGGACGGTGTTAGGTGGGTCCCGCTCCCTAAGTCCAAGACACACCAGCTCCCGATTGATCAGCAACACTGGGGTGATCAGCATCCGTGATGTGAGGGAAGTCCGAGAGATCAGTCCCCCTGGGGAGTCCATGAGCCCCCAGATAGTGGAGCACAGCGGCATTGGCTCGGAGGAGGTAGGATCTGGGAAGGAGCCCATTCTCCGTATTAACCGAGCCGGGCAATGGTATGTCGAGACGGGGACTGAGGTGGAGAGAGGTGGAGAGGAGAATGTGCGGATGGTGGATGGGTTTCGGATTAAGACTGAAAGGATGGAGGAATGGATGGGAGCGGAGACCCAGGCATCGGCGGAAGAGGGCAGTGGGGCTGAAGAGGGGCCGACAGTGATGATTGACACCTCAGGACGCAGCACACTGGTGCAGGAAGGAGGAAGAGGCGGGAAAGGTTCTCAGCCGTCCAGTAGCTTCAGTGAAACAGAAAGGTATGTCAAATCTTTTGGAAGTTTACTTTCACTGTCAAAAGGAAATAAAAATGTATCCTATTTACATTTTTAACATGCATTCCTTGTCTTACTGCACATAATTAATCAGTTCATGTTATTCCAAAGAAATTCTTTCTGTATTTTCCTTTATCAAAATGTAATATCTTTCTCTACTTCTAAAACATCATTCTCTTTTGACTTATGTCACCAAGCCATCTTACTTCTCAGCCCCTTCCCTTCAAACATTTTTCATGATCCAGTCTATTCTAGATGGATAAAATCTAAGAAGTCTCAATCTACATTTTTTTTTTTTTTTTTTTTTGTATAAGTATCCCATTCCACTCATTCCACATTGTTTCATGTTGGTTTTAAGGTTTGGAAAATCCAGTTGTGATGCTTTAAAATGTGCTACAATAACTCCAATAGCCAATTTTATTCTGTCGACCAGTGTGCTGTAAAGATTGAACCCACACTGGTTTTCTTTCAGGTTTAGTCCAACAGGAAGTGTGGTGGTAATGGCTGATCGACAGAGAGCCAAGAGTGAGTCCCCAGGAAGAGTCGACGATCAGAGACTCCCCACCTCACAGGTAGGGCATCCTAAATGTAGAAGACTTGATCAAGACTTGACCTTTACACTTACTAAGTTTCAAATGAACATCACACCTTACCAAGCAAATAAGTCACTGTGGATTGCTTACATTTGCGTCATGCTCAGAACAGGTGGTGTGCCTGAGTTGGGAACCATTTAAAGTGCATTTCAATTTGATTTCATTGTGGAAATTGGATGGGGGTCATGAAAACGGACAATAACCTCTCACCTTTCCCCTACAGGGTGAGGAACAAGCTGTGTTTGACATGGGGGGATACGAGGAGTACTTACGAGAACAGGTAGGTGACCGGTGGTTTCGCTACAACCCCCGTCTCACCTGCATTTACTGCTGCAAGTCCTTCAACCAGAAGGGAAGCCTGGATCGTCACATGCGCCTACACATGGGCATTACCCCTTTTGTCTGTCGAATCTGCGGAAAGAAGTACACCCGCAAGGACCAACTCGAGTACCACATCCGTAAGCACACAGGAAACAAGCCCTTCCATTGCCACGTCTGCGGCAAAAGCTTCCCGTTCCAGGCTATTCTCAACCAGCACTTCCGCAAGAACCATCCAGGCTGCGCTCCACAGGAGGTGTCCCACAGTGCCTCTCCTGAGACCACCACGGTCACCTCCCGTGGAGGCCAGAACGAAGATGAGTCGCCCTCCCAGGAGGAAGCCGAGGGTAATGGTGGAGGAGGAGGTGCCGGCTCGTCCTTTGGAGAAGGGGTCCAACCTTCAGTATCCACCACTGGGCCCGACTGAAACGCTTCAAAGGAAAACATTGCAAGTTTAGGGAGACACAGGACAGTGGGGTCCAACAGGACCTTTTCTGCCTCTGTCCCTTGTCTCCCGCCATCCACACTGAAGTTGCAAGTTGGAAGGAGTTGAGCGAGCAGGAGGTTCTCTCAGCTGCTGTCAACAAGGAACGGATAAAAAGGGAGAGTCTTCTGCATCCTACTTGGACGAAGATCCTCTATATTTTTTTCACAAAGATGCAAGGAACAGTTTGCTAGGCATAGTATTCTCTAGGGATTAATAAATGGTATTTCCGCTTTAAACCGCATCTACCTTCACCATACAAACTGAACAGAACGTCAATATATGAAGACAAGCCACACTCCAACAACCTCACACACCACTGGATGCAGTGATTTTTGTTTTCTTCTTCTTTTTTTTCTGTTTTCTTTTTTGTCTTTCCTGTCTTTTATATGTTACGTTTTTTTTATATTTTTGTACTACTACAAATCTTTCAGGATAAAAAAAGAGAAGCTCTAGCTATGATTTGGTCAAATTGCATTGAAATTGCCAAAATTCTCTGTGCCAGAAGATGAGTTTTAAAATGAGAGGACATCGTAGTCCTTTGCTACTTTGCCTTGAGACAATCTTGATAAAATTTATCTGGGGCTAGACTTTGCGCTCCCCAGCCATGGCAAGCTTAGGAAAACGGGTTCAGTTTTTTATTAGGGACCCTCAGGTCTGACCTAACATCAGATTCTTGATTTATTTTTTCGTTTTGTGTTAAGTGCCGATCCGGCCTGCCATAAAACCGAAACACGTTTTTCACACTTCGCCTCGACGCGAGGAAATTGTAGTCGTAGAACTTTGGGTTTATAGCAAGAAACACCCGGGTCATCGTATTTTACTGTTTAACGTTGGTGGTAATACTGTGATATAGGCACGCTGGTGAAAAGATGATGGTAGAGTACAGCAGTTCCATATGTATTTATTCACATTTAATTCCCGTTTAAGGCCTTCATACATCTCCAAGCTCAACAACTCAGCTGCTGAATGTTGACGATAGTGATATAAAACACAGGAAATTCTTCAACCTCAGATAAGCTACAATAGACCGCTCAGTTACCTCTCTCACACATCACTACGCAATACCGATCTGTCGCACGCAGATGCGTGGATGCACTCGGCCGAATTTTATGTTCAGTGTTTTTTCTTCTCATACTTTTTAACTGCTTATAAGTCGCTCATTGAGATTCGCACGTCTCACCAACTCGTTTTACTGGTCTGACGATATTTTGTTTGTAAGAATGTGTTTGAACAGGGCAATGGGTCTCTCAGAGGGCGTAACCTTCTTCCTTTTTGTGTCAAGTCTTGCAGGCTTGGTTGTCGATGCCGTTTAGGAAAACGGAAATCGTATGTCTGTGATGACTGGGAAACGTTGAAATGCCACGGAATGACTTTGAGTGTAAGATTTCCCTTCATCTGATGGAAGGCACTTTAACCTTGGGGTCAAGTGCCTTTACACTTGGCTTATGAACAGATGTTTCCAGCTGGTGCTATGACGTGAATTTACTGAAGCTTTCAGTAACCAAAGGAACTGAAATTTATTGTGGAAGTTCTAAACCCTTAAGATTTGGAGGGCGAAGAGCAGGGGGGAAAAAAAGAGATTACATCAGGCACTTAAAGAAAGGGTGGGGGTGTTTTTTGTTTTGTTTTGTTAGAATATTTGTATATCTATATACATGTGTCACTTATGCATATTTAGACAAATTTATACTTGTAATAACTATACAGAGGCAGTTTCTAGAATGATCAACAAAAGCAAAGGAGTTTTAAGTGAAAGTAAAGCTGTTATCATTTTTATAAGGCTGTGAATCACACTTGGTTGTGACTGATTTTTTAGGAAAGGTTTGATGCATATTATAAAAATCAGCTACTGATGTTTCCAATAGGGATTTTGTGCACCTCACTTCATATCGACATTACTTTTACCGTTACTCACATCTGTGAACACAGGTCAGCAGGTAAACACTTCTTACAAATATCAGGAACTCACTGTTTACTTTTTGTGTTTACCTTTTTGGGTTGTACCAAGCCGATTTTCTTACTTGGAATTCTAGCTCTGGGTAACTTGGGTCAGCATATTTCACAAGTACAGCAAAAAAGGAAAAGAAAAAAAAAAAGAAACTACATGCGTATAAACATTTCCTCTCAATGTAAATACCCATGCCTCAGAAGCAGTGGCAGTGAATTACAATCCTGAAACTGTATAATTTCACGTCTGTTGTACAGTGCAGAACCCAGGTAAAGAGCATGTTGATATTGCTTTTATTTGTCACAATGCAACCTCAAGATAATAGAAAAGGGCAAGTAATTTTGTCTGTAAACAACATAATCATAACCTAATATGTTACAATATATCAAGAAAATAGTTTTTTTTTTTTTTTTGCCTTTGTTTAAATTTAGATTTGGGGCATGGGCCTGTTTTGTGTATGCCAATCATATAAGGGTGATAGTGTTTTTAAATTATCTCTATGTGAATGAATTAATTGCAATTTAATAACAAGGGATCTATATCTGTAATCAGTCATTCCAATTATTGTACTGCACATCTTAGCAGTCTAAATTTAATCATATTAATTTGAGTTTTAGGGCTAATGATAACTTTCAGCATGTTTCCCTATGTTGACCTTCAAAACATTGACGGTTGACCAACCTGCCTGTTTGTTTTTTATTTTAAACAATATTATTCATTCAAATATTATGTGTTTGGCTTCTGTATTTGTTTTTCAAGCTTTAACATGACAGAGAATAGATTTGTTGCTACAGTGTATATATTAGGCTGTAATATTTAATGTTTCTGTATGACAATACATCTACTGCAATTTATTGGTATTGACTGATCAAGTCATTTCTAACCAAATTTTGTCTAATCCTAACACAGTGTTACTGAATGCGTAGTTCCATATGGAACTTCATTTGAAGCAATATTTCACCCCATTTCCTAAATTGCCAAGTTGCTTTCAGATAAAGTGGTGCAGAATTAAAGCACACCGTAACAATCGCAAATGATGACCAATTGATTTCAACAAGAAAGAAAAAAAAATCCTGACTTTGTAAAGCAAATATGCATATTGGCAAATGTGATCAAATTTGTGTCAGTGATTACATTTACCTCATGGTTTTTTGTTTGTTTGGGTTTTCATGGTCTGGCTTGTGAAAAGTGATGCAGTGCATGTCTCTACTTGGTAAATTTTTTTGGGAAGACCGAATGACAACACTGAGCCATATTTACAGAGTTTGTTCAGTTTTGTCGCAAGTCCCTCTGGAGCAAATATTTTGTACATGCAACACATTTTAGAAGTGGACACTTCAATGCAAGTAGCCTACATATATATTTCAACACTTAGTCTGTCTGAATAAGCAAGCAAATGTGATGCATTGTCAAAAAAGTTGTCAGTTGTTTTCTTACCTCAAAAGAATCTTTGTACAAGGAAACAAGACATTGTTTTTCTACTGACCCTCAGTAGAATTTGTTTATTTGCATGTTGTCTGTCTTTTGTAATGGCCAAACATATAAACATTTCCAGGCATCTAAATTTGCACCAAGAGAAGCCAAAATATTGACATTTACAATTTGTCTAGCTATATTGTTTTATCTTGCAAAAAGCAATATAGTCTTTCCACGTGTCTTATATGTTAATCACTTTAATTTAAATCATACTTCAGAAAATATTTTATTTTACATAACCATGCGATAAAACAAAATATAATAGCTATTTTATTCTTGAAAAAAAGTCAAATTCCAAAACATGAGGAGTATTAACTTAGAAGTCAATTTTTCTGATTTTATTAGCAAACCAATATATTTATTGAAATAGTAAATACGTATAAAATTCTAGAATATATTCATAGGTGATTAAGGTATAATTGCTTATTTGAAATTAATCAGAGTTTATGATTACTTAAAATTTGAGACTTTTCACATTTAAAAAGGTACAGGAATCAAAAAGATTAATCATTATTAATGTGAATGCCATTTTCACAATAACCACTATGTTTTTTTTCCTTACTGGCAGTGTGTCAAGTCCATTCTTCTAAATAGAAATAAAGCACTTTAAGTGTAACTGTGAAGGATTTTTGATTATGTTCTTTAAATGTATAATTATGTAAGCCCAGATTGTGTGATACTGCTAAACCCAAATTTCTAATATGAAAAAATAAACCTGTTTTATCCTTGTTCGGTGCCTGTACATATTGTTTTTATTTGTATTTTTCAAATCCTCTTTGCAACCTCTTGCTCCTCAGTGTGTTTGTTTCCAGTGCTTGCTTGGTGAACTGACAAAAACAACATATTGGTACAAATTTTATGTTCATTATTAAGCAATAAGGCAAGAAACAAGGTAGCCTTGTCAAGTTAAAAATTAACCACAAGGATTATCAGTGACCGTCCTCATTGCCCGTCATGTCAAATCCATATCCAATCCATATTAGCTGCTCCCACAAGGATTTGCGACTCGGCCTGTGAAGATCAAGGCGTTGATACTGGCCTCGCGGATCAGCAGAAGGAAGGGCCGGTCCGCAACAAAATAATCCCGGAAGATGTTTAAGGAACGTCCGGTAGCCACTACTGCTGTGGCGGCAGCAGCCTCACTACCTTCTTCATTCACCTGAAGAATTGGAAAATCAGGCCGTTGACTAAGAAATTGTTTAAAATTTCTTGCAATTTGGTTATGCTAATCATAAAAACAGGTTATTTGATTTTACAAAAATTACTGTATGCATCTTACCTCAAGGAAGGCCTTATGGTAGGCGTCAGAGATGTACAAGTTGGGCCCATCATCTGCAACCATTCCTAGTGCAACATGTCATGGGGCAATATTATTGTGCAGTCATCAACTCAATAGTTCGCCCTGACAATGACATGCCTGCCATTTTTCCAAACTTATATGATGTTTTATTTCCCCATGGAACACACTTCCATACAGCAAAAGTTAGAAGTAATCACACCAAGATCCCTAAAGAACCATAAAAATAGTCTATATGACTTGTACTCTACATTCCTAGTCTTATGATGATTTTAGGTTCTACAGAAGGAAGAAAGTCATACAAGTTTGGAACGATATGATGACAGGTGGTTCATTTTTGGGTGAACTATCCCTAAACGACAGCAACAAGTTTTCTTATCAGCCTAATGTCATACCTGGGAGACTGGCATTTTCTGGACTAAAAAGATCTTCAAGGCCCATTTTTGTCAGCTGCTCTTTGAGGCTGAAGCTGTCCTCGATACGGAAACGAGGAACCTGCACTGAAACTGTGGTCTCTTTCATGGCATGTAACCAACCAACAAGTTTCTTGAGGTTCATGTTCGCCACCACCTTAATTGGATGCAGTTTTGTTAAGTAGGACCATAGGAGAAGATCTTTAAGGAAAACATTTTGTTTATTGTTTATAATTGACTTACTTCCGACAGGGCTGTACCCTCAGTTGGTAATATGAGCACCATTGTGATGTCACCACCATTGTAGGGCAATTCAAGGATCTTCACTTTGTCTTCTATGATTTTGGCATACTGGAATTTCTTCTCTTGGTACATCATGGGGACTGGACACTTATGTGTCTCGCTAACGTGAAAGTCTAACTTTACAACATTTTGCTTATCAAACTTGTGTTTCCATTGACCCTGGAATGTAAAAAAAAACAAAAAACAGATTTTAAAAGATCCCAAGTCAAGAGTCCAATCCTGCTCCTGGAGGGCCACTTTCCTGCAGAGTTTAGCTCAACAAACATGCCTGGAAGTTTGTAGTGAGCCTGAAGACCTTGATTAGCTGGTTCAGTTGTGTTTAATTGGGGTTGGAGCTAAAGGTGTGTTCATGCCATGTCGTAATTACCATAGTAATTCTGAACTGTAAAAATCTTTCACGTGCTTGTAGAACTTGTAATTACAACGTGTAAACTCGTAATTTTCTGAAAGCTACCATGTGGCTGCTGTACCACCTGACCACTGCAGATTTAAGGTGTGTTCGACTTGAAGCAGTGCTATGCAGACCGACTGGTGTATGAAATCAGAGCGATTCGAAAGCATACAGAGCTTTATTTACGTAATTACGACATGGCGTGAACGCAGCATAAACTCTGCTGGAAGGTGACCCTGCAGGTTCAGGATTGGATTACTGTCAGAGGTGGAAAAACTGCATCTTAACAAGTACCACTCTGCATCCTCACTTACTTTGAAGTAGATCGCGTTCACCAAGACTAATATGGTGTTGGTGTCTATTGAACCATCAGGCAGGGTGTCTTTTATTCGGTTTTCTGTCTTGTTGGCAATCCATTCATTTATCACCATCCTCGAAACGTCCGGTTTCTCCTAGGGGGCAAAACTTGAATGATTAGTATAAGGTCAAGGATCAGATACCCTACATTTGGCACTTATGGACGTAACGTAACCTTAAAATTGAGAGGCATCAACTTGGCTCCGTAGACCATCTCGCTGATGTGCTGGAAGGACTCATTAAAAAGCGTGGATTTGTCTCCAAACAAACGGTTTGCAGAGATCAGTTCTGTCGTCTCGTGCTTTTTGCGGTATAGCCGACAGTTCAGCTTGGCAAAGAAGTAGTGAACCTGGTCTGATGTCTTCTCCTTTATCGAATCGAAATGAAACACCTACATGTGAAGGACAGAGAAGGTGTTGACCTGCTTCACTGATCAATCTTTATTTGGAGTTACAATTACTTGACCTTACTTTCATGAGCTGCTCCAATGTTCTGTTACAAGCCCCTAGCTTCGTCATGGCGAAAGCTGTTGAGATACTAATTGGAGACAGAAAGATGTTTTCGTCGCTGGACTTTCCCTCGGCAAGCTGCTTGAAAAGCGAGAGGGCGAAGTGGCTGTTGGCTTTGGACAGTTCCCACACTCGAGGGTTGGTGCCAGCTGGGATATTCTCGGGTTCTTTGGTTGGTTGTAGCTCAGCATCCTGCCTTCGGTAGATGCACATTGGCTCCAAGGGAAGGTCTTTGGGCTTTGCGTTGCAAATATCTTTGGTTGCCTGGACGGAACAGAAGGCAAGTACCCACAAAGCCCACGTACATGCCAACAACTTCATTCTGCCTGAGGTGGAATGAGAAACCAGCCCAGGAAAAGTAGTTCAGTGCAAATTCTGGTGGTCAGTCAAGTCATGGAATCATGTGATACAATCGATGTTGCGAATTCAGAAGAGATTTTTCAAAATTGTACTTTGTAGAAAAGTACTGTTATGGAAAAATGTTTGCTAAAATCAAATCTGCATTGACAAAGTAACCAGCTTGTACATTAAAATCCACAATGGTTACAAAGAAATAAAACAATTTCAAGTTTAATTAGCATAGCAAAGCTCATTTTTAATTATTATTCATACATTGCTAGTTTCCCAGGCACAAATTAAGGTTCAATCAGAACTAAAATTTACTACCAATGGCTGATTTACTAATAAAGACTTCTTAACTGGTTCTTGTCTGAGGTGAAAAGTTCTTCATTAAATTAAATGTTAATTCACAAATTGGCAAAACACTTTTTTTTTTTTTCAGCTGTTCCAACAAAACTGCTCTTTTTTGATCAGAATATTCATTGCATTTACGAATCTTTCCACTTACCTGAAGTTGTAGTTTTGTTTCTTTTTAAAGACGAGTTTTAGGGCAATGTTGTACTAAACTAAGCAGCAAAGTGAAGCAAAACACTGCTCTCTGGACAGGTCAGTGCCCTTAAGTGTACTGGAGTGACTAAAGAGATGAAAATTTACTCAGAACAACCTTTGAGCTATTGATTGGTTTTGTTAGGTTAGTCACAAGCAAAGCAAATATGATTCATAATGTGGAATCTGTTCAAAACATTGTTAAAAGAACCATTTCAGTACAAATGTGTAGATCAAATGCCTTTTGAGGCCTGAAGTGAAACTATTTTGTTGTTGACAGTGGTGAACTTAAAGGGTCTTTTGTTCAACGTTCAGCACCAAGTGGTTGTTGTGTAAAAGTACATGAATTTGTAAGAAACACGAGAGGAAAATGGTTTACAATCTCATTTAATCATAATCCATGCCAGAATCACTGCTGCACATAAAATACATTTCTTATTAAATAATTTTTTCAAGTTTTTTGATATCTAATTCAAAAATCCAGTTAGTAATACCCCCTGCCCTCTCAAAGAAAAGCAATTGTATTATACAAAAATGCAATCCAAAATTTCACACAGTGAATTCTTGTACAAAGAGAGAGAGAGAGAGAGAGAGAGAGAAAAAAAAGGTATTACAACTACATCCACATTGGAGAAATATTCTAAACATTCCTTAATGGAGTATAATATACAAACATTTATTTTCTTATTCAGGTTTAAGTTAAAGTGTACCTTAATTTAAGCAGTCTATCATGAGATAACATGGGAGAAATCATCAAAAACAATCATATATCCCAATGTTAGGAATCATGGTATAAAGACCACAATGCAACACCCCTATCTCAAGGAAAATAGTCAATACATGAGTGCAAGCAATGAGTTTCAGTGGGAACAAACATACAGAAATGAGGTGGACAGACAGCACTCTCTTTGGACACACCTGAACACAAACACACAATCATTCATTTCAAAACTACTTCCTACAGCTATAAGCTAAAGCACTAAAGCCTGTATTTGTGCACAACCCTTATGTTTTCAAGTAACATTATGACTTCTCATAAATCTACTACGTGTGTATGTGCATGACGCATACTTTCCCCTCGAGACCAGGGAACAATATGTACCATTAATCATTTATCTGTGGGAAAACATACTACAATCTCTGGTGTTTCAGGCACTAAATGTCAAAATTCAGATTTCAACAATTCCTACTTTCTCATTTTTATAACGTTTGACACTAATTAGTACTACATTTGTATTGAACCCTGAACACGGTCAACAATCACAATAAGAAAATGAGTTCCAGTGAGGAAACACTGAGGCTTTTTATTACACACTGATCATAAATACAAATTTTTTTTTTTTTTTGGATAAATCTCACGAATTAGTCATATTTCACCCCAAAAGAACTTTAAAAAATTTGCAGTAAAAAAAAAATAAAGCACATCTTTAAGACCATTTATTTTTAGACAATTAAGCCAATTAACCCCCCCCCCAAAAAAAAATCATTACCACAATGCAAAAAAAAAACAAACAAAAAAAAATCATTCTCATTACTGTAAAACAGTAACAAAAACAATTTTTTAAAAATAAAATCAGTATAAATTAAACTATAAATGCTACAATGATGTATCAATACTTTTAAATTTTTACAATACAAAGAATTACTTGTGCTTAATGTCATGAAAATAAAATCCACAAAGCAAAAAATAAAAGGCCGCAAAAATAGGATTCATTTAATGCAATGCATACATACATACTTTAACTTTGGGATGAAATGTGACTGTTTTATGACTGGTTTCATGAGATTCACCGTAGTAAACATTTTGGTTCCCTTTTCAAATCGATAGCGATTCCCATTGGCTCATCGGGTGATCGTGTAAATGTTGCTTTGCAACAATAGTTTAAAAGTTGGTTTTCAAATGGCTGACTTCAAATACATAATTTTAAGCCCTTCTGCAAGTGTTCATACAATCTGCGTTTCATTCAAGGAAACAATGAAAATCTGTCGAGGATTGTATCAATGGCTTTTATGAGAACAGTAAACCTTGATTTGTTTACCTGTATCAGACCTCCAATAATGTCGTTAAATATGAGCCTTGACACTCCCTCTCTGAATATCGATATCAAACTACGAGACAATTCACAGACTGTCCTTGTTTTCCTGTTCCAATTTAGACTCTTCAAAGAACCCCAACATCAAAAGACCACCATCACACCATGTAGCATGCTTAAATACTCTAGTTCACTTGCACGAAAGATACACAAAATGGCTACAACAACAAATGACCTGGCAATAAATTCCTTTATCTCAGAAAGGATAGGCAGTACTCAGTTTGGCGGTCTAAAAGCCTGCATATTCGAAGAGATCATTTAATATAAATGCTGACTTAGACTGAGAAGAGTTGAATATTATAAATAAAGATGGTTCAGCTACATCTACACACCCAATATGTGAATAACTGCAGATCTGCATAAAGGCACAGTCCTGAAGTCTTCAAGTCTCCAAACAGACAATTGCAGTCCTGAAAACAAAAAGAGTGCGCAATGGAACAAAGACGTTCACACCCAAATACACTAAAAACCGACCCTGAGATAAAGACAGGTGTTTCTTTAAAATGAAAAAAATTAAGATGACGTTACCACCCAAGTGAACCTAGAACGCGTTCTAGATGCTCAAAATTTTAATTCACCTTCGCCTTTTACTAAATGCCAATAAAGTTTGTAATCCATTTGGCTTCAAACCAACAACAACAAAAAGCTTCTGCTTTTCTGTTTCTTTACAACAAATTTTGGGTAAATTTGTGCTATCCTCAAAGTCTACACTGTGCATTCACAGTTCTGTTACCTAAACGAAGAAATATCCAATCTTGACGATTGCTTATATGTCAAAAGCTCAGACCAAAGCCACAGTAATACCGTAATAACGTAAATAAAAACAATAGAAATCAACTCCAACTTAACAGAAGTTCCACCAAAATAGGTGCTTTTAAGGTTGCGGCAGGATGTCTCAAGAGACTATTATATGGTAAAAAATAAAGCAAGCTCATTTCCAACTTAAAGCTAAATTATCGAGGCGTGACTTTTTCTTAAGTGATGAGATCTCACCACCAAGGAAGCGATCTACATGGAAGAATGCAAGTTTGAGATTTACAGTGCAAGCGTTTTGATAAACCTACAGCAGTATTGACTGCAGATAAACTAACGGAAATATGACTACGTGTTGTGTACTTTATCGATGAAACTAATTTAACAGTCACATTTTAACGCAATTGCTGTTTCTACAAACTTTGACTTTTATACCCAACAACACAATGTATAAGCCATAGGCAGTCACTCTTGATGTTTTTATGTGCCAAATGCCTTACAGTAAATACATTTTCATCATGAAAAAAAAAACAAAAAAACAGAACTGGTTAGTGGTGGGACTGACACAAAATACATTTTTGGATGGGTCGGAAAAAAATCCAAATCATGTGAAATATGGAAAGTGTCTTAATTAGTAGATTGGCTCTCTTAAAAGATAAGGAGTCCAACAGGTCACATGGTGTGATACAAATGACAGGAGCTCCTTTAATCCCCCATCAGTATTTGAATGAAGTTGAGGAGGACTGTGATGTACACAGTTGAGCCCAGCCTATAGGGGAATTCGATTGAACCGGCCCATCAAAACAATGGTCTTTAAACTTCAAAGATGTAACGGAGAATGAAGGAGAGTCTTGAGGCGGCTACAGCTGGATCAAAGTCTTTCTTTTTGCTCTGAATATATGCTACATCTTTCGAAGTGAAAAACGCCGCATACACAAAGAATGTGGCTTGTTCTGAAGATCGTAATTTCACTGACAAAGTGAAGAGAAGTACATAAGCATTCTTACAACAGAATGCATCTTTATGCATTATCGTAGCGGCTTTCTTTCCATCCTCAGGATGGAAAATGTATGTATACCCACTATGGAAAAAAACCAGGCTGACCTGGATTTTTATTCCTATCCACATCCACAAAAAAGAGGCTAAATAATGTATCCCTGAGGACATTACGGCAGAAGATGAGAATGATTACAGGCGGTTCAATCGAAATCCCCCAGGCAGTGAAGTGTACAATACAAGGGTCCCGTTAAGACTTTTGGGTTTGTTGGCATGAGTGCAATCGAGGTCAATTCAGTTAACATTTGGGTTTACGAGCATTACTATAACACACAATAATGTGCATTGTAACAATCGCACTGTAAAAGCCAAAAGGAAGCCTAATGTATGACACATGATTCATCATTTTGACCCTCATCGTAGAACAAAATGGTTTCTGTTTAGGTGAATATGCAGCAAGTCTGGGGTTATATTAAAAAATAATGAATCTGAACACTGTAAACTCAGAAAAAGACAGAAGTGTAAATGCCACACAAAGCACAAACGAGCGTAACTACCGAAAACGTAGCACATTATGATAAAAAGGAAATTTTGAAACCCAAGATAGTGGATTAATGATCATTAAACAACATAAGTGAGATCATGTTATATGTCGCCTGACAAATACTTAAGACTGAGGATATTTTGGATTCACCCTGATTTATGAGGCAATGAAAAAAGGCTTGTCTCAGGAAAAAGGATACAAAAGAAGAAAATACTCAACAGCAGATACTGCTGTAAAAAAAAGGAACTAAATCAGGGCATGATTGTGCAAGTCTCTTGAGGCACATGCACAGTGAATCCCACACAAACTCCACCCATATCTGCCTGACGGGTGTCGGAGGGTCAGCGGAGGAAGCTAACGATCAGGATTAAGCGAATGCATTGGGGTGTGTTATACAGCGATTATGGAGCATCCTGCTCCAGACCGTTTAACCTGGGACAAGAGAGCCACCTGGTTACTGAGTGCTCCGGTGGTTCGCAGAAGGGGAATCTGAGGTAGAAAGAGCCGGCTAGGAGTGGACAACTCCGTTCTTGGGCAGATCAGGGCTGCTGGCCACCTGTTCAGAGGACAAACTGAGAGATGATGTCTTGCTGGTCAGCGAGGACATGCTGCTACTGACAAGACCGCAGTCCTGGACCAAACTGATGGAGCCGTTTAAGCCCTCACTACAACCAAAGAGAGAGAGAGAGAGGCAATAAGAACTACTGTGATGGACACTATAAACCAGATATATGTATTTCAATTTCATTTAATGTAGTGGACGTAAATCATGTATTTCTGAAAGCCAATCTGTTATTGGGTGAAATCACACAAAACCGGTCATCCCCAAAATTTCACCCCAAAATCAAAAATAAAGAACAAATCAATACAACTCAAACGCCTGAAATGTTACTTGTAGAAAAAAGGGAAAAAATACAAAAACATCAAAAAAGAACACACACACACACACATACACACACATATATATATATATATATATATATATATATATATATATATATATATATATATATATATATATATATATATATATATATATATATATGTGTGTGTGTGTGTGTGTGTGTATATAAAATTTTATATGATTTTTTTTTCTTTTGAGTTTTTATTTAAATAATTTTAGTGAGATTCACTTCTATATTTCACCTAAGAGTTAGTGGATGATCCTCTCGTTGCAAAGCGTGTTCGTCTTGTCCGTTTTCGACTGAGACGCGCTTGTACTTGCCATCGTGGTTCTCCTGAAGGCAAAATACTTTAAGCTCAAGCACAGTGATGTAAATCACATGATTTTAACACTTCCTTAATGCCATTAAAGGGATAGTTCACAATATGCACAGTATACGTATAGTCATCCGCCAGAAGCTAGTTATTTGAATTTATAAAGTTTTAAAATATGGATAGTTTTCTTACAAAAACGCATGCCTTTGCTTCAAAAGGCCTTTATTAATTCTCTGGAGCAGTATGTAATACTTTGATTATGGATGGATGCAATTTTTTTTTTTTTTTTTTTTTGAACGTGACCCCCCCCCATTTACAACCATTATAAACCTTAAAAGGACATAAGGATATTTTTAAATACATCTCAGATTGTGTTTGTCTTAAAGAAGATAGTAATATACACCTAGGATGGCTTGAGGGTGAGTAAATCATGGGATAACTATCCCTCTCAGTGAACAGAAATATAGAAGTCATTTTATACTCTACAATGCCAAAATAATAATAAAAAAACACTACTTTTACAAATGACCTTGCTTAAAAATTGATTTTCTGCTCAAGAAATGCCAGTGGCCTCATGAATTATTCACAGGTAATAGAATATATTAATTATGAATAATTAATAGAAGCTCTATAAATTGCATGTCTCACTAACCATGGCCATCTCCTGTGTCCTAATGTCAATCTCTCTCTCCACCTGGTGCAGCTCGAGACTCAGCTGTTCACTGGACATACTCCCAGAGGACCAGTCCACTCGTGGTGGCTGGGACATCACTGAGCTTGGCTTCTGCCAAAGGAGAGGTTGAGATGCTGAATCATGATATTTTTACATTACACACAAACACACACAGATGTTATGGGGACAAAATGTCCTCGCAAAGATACTTTGGTGCCATTTAGTTGGCTCGAACATGTTGCGAACAGGCCTTTAAAATGACATTCATTTAGATGGATAATCTCACCTCAAGGCCGCGGCTCTGAGTCTGTTGACTGATTTGCTGGTTGACCTGCTGTAGCTCCATCCTCAGCTGTTCACGCACCTGCACGGCAGGGGATCTGCAGGATGAGAGGAAAATATTTTGCTCATTTAGGACATTTGCAGATTAAAACTAAACTGAAACTAAGCGAAGGGCGGGGCAGGGCAACATACCGCTCGTTGAAGTGCCCCTGAGACGTTTGGTGCGGCTGGTAGGAGTCGCCGCTCCACCCACTGTGGTTCACATAGGTGTAGTCAGCTTAAAAGAGAAGACAAAGGCTTTTCAAAAAACTGAAATAATCACGCCATTAGCAACGCTGAGACAAAGCATGAAGAGTTTACCGGCGTGTTTGGCAGAGTTAGGCAAAGGCAGCATCGTACTGTTTGGTGGGTAGCCTGGTTTAGACGTGCGTGAAATGGCTCCAAAACGAGACACGGTTGGCAGGGAGCCAAAGGGAATGATGGGGTCGTCGTCTTTCACGTCTGCCGCTCTGCGTTGGAGCTCCAAGTTGTGCGCTCTCAGACTTTTGCCTTTGTCTAAATTTTGCTGGGAGAAATGGTTACAATTTACCTGAAGAACTTAACTAAATTAGAATATGCTTATACTAATTTTCAGCATACTATTATTTAAATATTTTCAGCGCTATTGGTCAAATATTTAAGAATAATGTTAAACCATTTACATGGAATAAGCCTGAAACATGAACAAAACTCACTGGTCCTCTGTTAATATATATATGGCCTTTGGTTTGTCAACAGTATGATTGGTACAAACTAGACAGAATAAACACTGATAACCTTTTGTAATGGAACAGCCACTGAAAACAGCTCAAATTTGAATGTGAGGGAGAAAACTGGACAAAATCTACTTGCAATGCGAAGCTTTTCAGCTTTTAATGAACTCATTTACGTTTTCTAATGCAATTCTTGCCCATAGAAAATTCTGAATTACAATGCTATGGTGTTGTGGTTGGTTGCCAGAGAGTTGCTATGCGGTTGCTTTCAGCCTCAAGTCAAAAGAGCTTCTAAGTTTCTATAATATTCTTTTCTCTAGAAATGGCTCTGGAATGCCAATTTGGCTGTTTTATCGTCAGGCAGGTGAAAGTCGTAGAAATTTAACTGCTTGAGAATCCCTATAAACCAGCAAAACTTACTGTTTCCATGGAGTTCATGCCCTCTTTGGACTTCATATCCTTGCTGCCGATGTAGGAACCAAAGGTGTCGCATGACCAAGGGGAATATGAGGCGGTGTAGTCCGGATCCCGGAAGTGTCCAAAACCATGGGAGTTCTCCTCCATGTACTGCGAACGACACAGACATTGCAACTCATTACCAAACGCTACCTACTAGGGCTGCATGATTTTGAATTTCGAACTGGGGAAAAAAAAAAAATTCTAATAAAAATTGTGATTTAAAAAAAAAAAAAAAAGCTGATTTACTAGTTTCTAGGTCTGCAGAATTTGACTCAATTTTGTGATTATATACCAATATGACTATAAAATTAAACAACAATAATTTTCATTATTATGTCAATTATAATTAAATAAAACCATAACTACTGTAATATTTCACTGTAAAATAGAGTATTTCATATAATAATAATAATAATAATTATAATTATTGTTATTATTATTAAAAAAATATTATAATTTATTTAATTTTTAAAATTACTAATAATTATTATTATATTTTATTTTACATTACACCTGTAAAATTACAATATTAGTATTTTTTTTTGAATGTTGAAACATTGTTTTATTTAGACTAAAAGTGCATCCCTACTACCTTCTTCTTTATTATCATTATTATTTAGTGAAATATTTTTCTGGCTCACATGGCTCTGTCCCCTCATGTCCTGAGGGTAGCTGGGGTCGTACGAGTGCGAGGAGCCGAAGGGTGGCGAGGAAACAACCTTTCTCTCCTCCAGTTGGGCCATGATCTCCTGTCTGCGACGGTGCAGGTAGTCGAGGGAGGGCTGTGCTCGTGTGTAGGCATTCTGGAGACACATGATCAGGTTACGTTTTGTTTAGGTTTGAAATGGGACCAGTGCAGTTCAAATATTGTAAGCAATGGATCTTACCCTGTGGTAATTCCTGATCTGACTGGAGTGGTTATAGTTCTCTGTGGCGTATCTTTCCTGAGCTGATTCCGGCAGGTACGAGGCGGCGGCGCTTTGGGGCTGTAGTGGCGGAGGAATGTCCGGACTCCTTCGGACCATTTCCTCCCGTGAGGCGAATGTTTGGGGATGGGCGTAGGCTGAGTGGCGACGGCCATCGTGGTGTGAAGGGTATCCATAATGGGAGCTAGGGTTGGCATACTGGTGCTTTGAAGAGTAGGAGCTGGGATAAGAGTCCGGATATGGTGGCATGCCTGGATCTGGAGCGGGATGACGGGTGTAGCGTGGGTGGACGTGGTGGTGGGGATAAGGATTACCTGTTGAAATGAGAAATATGGAAATGTTTTCCATCTAAAAATGCAACATAATGTGCTTGTTAAAAAAATTAAAGTGTTTTTGTACCTGCAGGGTACTGGGAGGATTCATATTGGGCAGATGGTGGCGGCGGCGGCGCTCTAGCTTCAGAGTAATACAGTTCAGACTGGTGTGGTGAATATGGGTAAGGAACTCTAGGCACAGCAGGCATGTGCTTCTGTCCGACTGAGCCATCGCCGGCCACCCTAGAGAGAGAATTTGTAAGCATTCCTGATTTTGGGATGGATTCCAATCTGCAAATCAAGAGAGAAAGTGCAGTCACTCTGCAGTCTTTCTTTTTTTAAAAGAATACATTTTTTTTTTAACTCAAATCAATTTGTCCATTTATTTATTTATTTATTTATTTGGCAAGTAGCTGTGTAATAAGTTGAATGATGTAATGTATAACAGCGTTGTTATTGTTAACTATTATTCAGACTTATTAAAAATCAATCATTTCAATTTGTTTCTTGAAATGAAACTGAATTTTAGGATGTCAACTTATTTTAAGTTAGTTGTCAAGGCAAATTTATATTTTTTTGTTTCGAGTTTAAGTTTGTCATTTAATATATTGTCATTTTATATAAAATACAGTTATTAGATAATTTATACTCAAACGAAAATGAGAAATGTCGTCTTGGCAACTAATTGAAATAAAATAAGTTCAAGCAGTAAATTACTAAAACAAATAAAAATAAATTAAAGCTAAAAAGAAATATAAAAAAGGCAAAAAGAGTTCAAATGAAAACAAAATATAAATATAAAAGCTGATTCAAAATTTTACTAATAGTATATAATGTAAATTACATTAAAATAACACTGATGTACAATTAGTCTATGCTGAAAAACTAATAGTGTTGCTGCTACTACTACTAATTAAAAAACGAAAAAAAAAAAAAATTCTTGTGTCATAAATGACACAAGTCATTGTCATTTAATCAGTAATTTATTATTTTAAACTATTAACCATTATTAAATTTTAAAAAGTTAACATTTTACAGATAATATTTAAAGTATTGTTATTTTTCACATAGCTCTTAATACACGCAAATATACATATTCCTTTATATTTTAGGAAGGTGAATGTGATTTTACCAAGTACATCCTTGTTAACCCTGGAACAACATTCCAATCAACCAATCAGGTTTGAGAGATATCAAGTTAATATCGAGGCTTACAACAAGGGTTAAGGGATTCTACACCATTCTTATGCATCTATCATTAGGTTTAGGAGTAGGGATAGGGTTAGGATTATGTTTTTTAGACAGGAACGTTGTTCCAGGATCAACAAAAGATGTCTTACTTGGAAAAAAAATCACATAGACCGTTGTTATGAGCATGAGTCGTTGTTCATTCGTTCCATTCTGTCCTCCTGTGTATATTGTCACATACATGTTTGTGCAACAGGTGGGCAGTTTCTTGTATTAACTTGCTGGAGGCTGCGATTGGTTCTCCACACCTGACCCAGATATAAGGACCACCCCAAACCTCTGCCATTATTGTGCCATAGTTTGTGATTGAGTTATTTGCTTCGTAGTGTTGTCGTTTTGACTAGTCTAGAGTGTCGTACCAGAGAGATTGTGAGTGATTATTTGCGAGTGTGATTGTGATTTCAATTTGTTATAATTCTTGTTAACTTGACCCATGCCTGTTTGACTACGAAGTTTGCTCCGAACCAGTGTATATATATATATCTGTAAATATACTGTTATATAGTTTTTTTGGCAAATTAAAGGGATGTAGGGGGTTTAACACCATTTTATTTTGTATATCTTTTCACGCTGTTTTTGGTTTAGGGAGGTAGGTAAGTTTAAGTTGTATTTTATTTTATTTATTTTCGTTTTAGGAAACGTAGAGATTAAAAAAAGATTGTTTTGTTTGTTATTTTGTCCCTGGCATCTCTCAGGTAGAGAGACTCTCTCTTTTCCCGTTATAGCTGACCCTTAGTGGTCGTAACAACCGTGCTAAGTAACATGAATCAATAAATCAATAAACTCACGAGTCTGGAGGTGAGCCAGGGGCACTGAGGCTCCCCGAGTCCATCTTCCCTGGTTTGTGTGATGGCTCATAAGACGGGTCCGAGCCTCTAGAAACCAGGTGGGCCAGAGTGGATCCAGGTCCTGCTGCTAGGATGCCGTTGGTGATGGAAGAGGGTTTGCGTGGAAGGCCCTCCATCTGCAGCCCCTCGTCAGATAACAGACCAGCGGCAAGGTCCATCTCGTTCAGCTGGGTCAGGGACTGACTAAGCTGTCGGCGCAATCCCAAACGTTTATTCATCTTACGGTACCTGTCATCAGAGAAGAGAAGGTGAAGCTGGTGCTAAGGCTTATTCCGTAGTACTTAACGTACTTAGCATGCTGCTCACTTTTCAAGCTCTTCCTGAGAGTGAGCGAAGGTGCAACTTGCTCCACGAGGACAGCCGCCTTTTTGTTTCATGTCCCGGCACATGTAGGTCTTGTATTTGCTGTGCTGAGGTGGCTGTGGGCAGGAAATGAGATATATTTACTTTTTATTTTTGTGCAAGGTACTTGAATGAGTTGAAAATATAAAAAGAAAAGCTAATTCAAAATAATAATACTATAGTAGTATATAAATACTAAAATAACACTGACGTATAGACATTTAGTCAATAACTGTCTCCATCTACCTATTTTTATGCAAATTGTGAGATCACAAAAAAAAAAAAAAAACACAAGATAGAAAGGCCAAGATGTGGATACATTCTAAAAATGTGCATAAAAACTTTTTTTTTTAATCCGATAAGACGACATGCTCATAAACAACGATGAAAACACATTTACCGAATAAATCCCTCGATGCGCAACAAATAACTCACGTGTCTTTCCCTTTAGAGGGTGTGACTGGATAACTGAATGAACCAGCAGACCAATCGCATCACACAGAATCTCAAATGTTGGTTTAATCATTCTGAAATGCCTGAGCCAAAGTCTGTCATCAAAATGTTTTGGTATAATTACTTCCCAGTCTCACGCGATTGTGTTCCCAAACACCAGGCATCCAAACCAAAGATAAAATTACAGCATTTATTGTGTTCCTCTGCATGCTCTGGTATTTAAGTCATTTATGATGTACAAAAAAGAGCCAGAGTTTCTTCCCCGATTGCAGCCACTTCCATTTCTATTACAGATATTTTGTGCCAATTTCTCAGCATGTAACGATTTTGTTCTCTTGAACACATGGGGGTGGAAATGGTGCTTCATTCGCAAAACGTCACCTTGGAATTCAGAGATTCTATCTGCATTCTGAGCAGTTTTGAGATATTGAGCTTCAAAGTTTTTTCCTTTCATACTCTTTTGTAGATAGAACCTTTTTGTTTCCTAAAAAAAAAGTCCCAAAACGTACACAACTTAAAAAAACATCACATAATATAAATAAGATGTCACAGAATTAGAATATATGAATAACTCAATTTTGACAAAAATGTCAGATAGAACCTTATAATTGCAAGGTGACAAAGTATGTAATATTCTAATTTTGCGCACAAGTTAAATTGGTGACTTTTGATGAAAACTGCTATTGTTGCAAAATTTAGGTAAAAAAAAAAAAAAAAAAAAAAAAAAAAGTACTACTGCTAAAATAATAATAATAATAATAATAATAATAATAATAATAATAAAATATAGCTGCAAGCAGCAATTACGGGGCCAAGCACAAAAACGGCACAAGAAGCCAGCCAACATGGCTGGGAGCATCAGACCAACAGCAGCAGTGAGCAATTAGAAAAAAAAGTTATTAACGTTTTTGTCAATTTTGTTATAACTTTTGACCACAAGGTGGCGCTGGTCCGAAACTTCTCAGGCTCCTTCAGTGCATTGTCCTGATGACCCATACCAAATTTATGAATTTTGGTCAAACCCATCAGAAGTTATAAGCAAAAATAGCTATTTTTCATATCTCCACTCCAGTAGGTGGCGCTACGCCGAAACACTCTATGATGCCTCAGGTCATGCTTGTGATGACACGTACCAAGTTTGATCTGAATATGATAAAGCATTGCAGAGATACAGCTTCAAGAGTCATTTTTGCATCATATCTCAAATTGTTTGCTCTGGTATACGAAAACGGTTTGACATATCGACTTGAAATCCATAACTTTTTGTCGACATGGTCTGAAGATGACACGGTTCAATTTTGGTGAAAATCGGAGCAACGGTCTAGGAGGAGTTCGAAAAAGTAGGTTTTTAAAGAAAAACAATATGGCGGACAGGAAGTTCAGCTAACTATGGCAAACTTGATATCTATGTTCTCAGCATGACCCACAGAATCTACTGAGATCAGTTTCATTACAATCGGTTAATATAGTCAAAAGTTATTAGCATTTTTGTAAATTTTGTTATAACTTTTGACCACAAGGTGGCGCTGGTCCGAAACTTCTTAAGCTCATTCAGGACATTATGCTGATGACCCATACCGAGTTTCATAATGATACGCTAATGCGTTCGTAAAATACAGCATTTAAGCACAAAATTCAAAATGGCTGACAGCTGAAATGGCCAATATGGGAAAATTGGATATCGTTCGACTCAAGATGATGCCCCAAATCCAACGAGACCAAATTCATGATTTTTGGCCAAACCCATCAGAAGTTATAAGCAAAAATACCCATTTATCATATCTCCGCGTCACTAGGTGGCGCTGCGCCGAAACACTGCATGTTGCCTCAGGTCATGCTTGTGATGCCATGTACCAAGTTTGGTCTGAATACGATAAAGCGTTGCGGAGATACAGCCTTATGTCTATTTTCGCAAGCACTACATACAATTTGTTTGTGTGTTTTTCGAAAACGGTTTGAGGAATCGACTTGAATTCCATAACTTTCTGTCGGCATGGTCTGAAGATGATGTGGTTCAATTTTCGTGAAAATCGGAGTAGCGGCCTAGGAGGAGTTCGAAAAAGTACGTTTTTCAGAAAATTCAAAATGGCGGAAAAATTTTCATGACGGAAAATGACGTCATAGAGTGCAATCGATTCGTCTTGACCCAAGGAATCAGAGGAAAAAAGAATTTTGTTTCTAGCCCTTACGGTTCAAAAGTTATTAACATAAACATAAGTGCAACTTTAGACAGCTGGTGGCGCTAGAGGGATTGAGTTAGAGACTCCAAATTTGCTATGGGCATAGTTCAGACTGTCCTCTAACTGTGTGCCAAATTTCACAACTTTCCCGCAAGCGGTTCTATGGGTTACCATAGACTTCAAGAGCGGAAGAAGAAGAAGAAGAAGAAGAAGAAGAAGAAGAAGAATAATAAATATAGCTGCAAGCAGCAATTACGGGGCCAAGCACAAAAACGGCACAAGAAGCCAGCCAACATGGCCGTGAGCATCAGACCAACAGCAGCAGTGAGCAATTAGAAAAAAAAGTTATTAGCATTTTTGTCAAGTTTGTTATAACTTTTGAGCACGAGGTGGCGCTGGTCCGAAACTTCTCAGGCTGCTTCAGGGCATTGTCCTGATGACCCATACCAAATTAATGAATTTTGGTCAAACCCATCAGAAGTTATAAGCAAAAATAGCCATTTTTCATATCTCCACTCCAGTAGGTGGCGCTGCGCCGAAACACTGTATGATGCCTCAGGTCATGCTTGTGATGACACGTACCAAGTTTGGTCTGAATATGTCAAAGCATTGTAGAGATACAGCTTCAAGAGTAATTTTTGCATCATCTCTCAAATTCTTTGCTCCGGTATACAAAAACGGTTTGACATATCGACTTGAAATCCATAACTTTTTGTCGGCATGGTCTGAAGATGACACGGTTCAATTTTGGTGAAAATCGGAGCAATGGTCTAGGAGGAGTTCGAAAAAGTAAGTTTTTAAAGAAAAACAATACACCGGACAGGAAGTTCAGCTGACTATAGCAAATTTGATATCTATGTTCTCAGCATGACCCAAGGAATCTACAGAGACCAGTTTCATTACAATCGGTTAATATAGACAAAAGTTATTAGCATTTTTGTAAATTTTATTATAACTTTGGACCACAAGGTGGCGCTGGTCCGAAACTTCTTAGACTCCTTCAGGGCATTGTGCTGATGACCCATACCAAATTTATGAATTTTGGTCAAACCCATCAGAAGTTATAAGCAAAAACAGCCATTTTTCATATCTCCACTCCAGTAGGTGGCGCTGCGCCGAAACACTGTATGATGCCTCAGGTCATGCTTGTGAAGACACATACCAAGTTTGGTCTGAATATGTCAAAGCATTGTAGAGATACAGCTTCAAGAGTAATTTTTGCATCATATCTCAAATTCTTTGCTCCGGCATACGAAAACAGTTTGACATATCGACTTGAAATCCATAACTTTTTGTTGGCATGGTCTGAAGTTGATACGGTTCAATTTTGGTGAAAATCAGAGCAACGGTCTAGGAGGAGTTCGAAAAAGTAGGTTTTTAAAGAAAAACAATATGGCGGACAGGACGTTCAGCCGACTATGGAAAATTTGATATCTATGTTCTCAGCATGACCCACGGAATCTACTGAGACCAGTTTCATTACAATCGGTTAATATAGACAAAAGTTATTAGCATTTTTGTAAATTTTATTATAACTTTTGACCACAAGGTGGCGCTGGTCCGAAACTTCTCAGATTCCTTCAGGACATTGTGCTGATGACCCATACCGAGTTTTGTATCGATATGCTAATGCGTTCGTAAAGTACAGTGTTTTAGCACAAAATTCAAATTGGATGATGGCCAAAATGGCCGATATGGAAAAATTGGATATCATTCGACTCAACATGATGCCCCGAATCTAATAAGACCAAATTTATGATTTTTGGTCAAACCTATCAGAAGTTATAAGCAAAAATATTCATTTTTCATATCTCCACTCCAGTAGGTGGCGCTGCTCCGAAACACTGCATGATGCCTCAGGTCATGCTTGTGATGACATGTACCAAGTTTGGTCTGAATACGATAAAGCAGTGCAGAGATACAGCTTAGAGAGTGTGTTTTACATCATGCCTCAAATTCATTGCTTCGGTATACGAAAATTGTTTGACGTATCAACTTGAAATCCATAACTTTTTGTCGGCATGGTCTGAAGATGATACGGTTCAATTTTGGTGAAAATCGGAGCAACGGTCTAGGAGGAGTTCGAAAAAGTAGGTTTTTAAAGAAAAACAATATGGCGGACAGGAAGTTCAGCCGACTATGGCAAATTTGATATCTGTGTTCTCGGCATGACCCAATGAATCAACAGAGATCAGTTTCATTACAATCGGTTAATACAGTCAAAAGTTATTAGCATTTTTGAAAATTTTGTTATAACTTCTGACCACAAGGTGGCGCTGGTCCGAAACTTCTCAGGCTCCTTCAGGGCATTGTGCTGATGACCCATACCGAGTTTCGTAATGATACGCTAATGCGTTCGTAAAATACAGCATTTTAGCACAAAATTCAAAATGGTCGACGGCCAAAATGGCCGAAGTGGGAAAATTGGATATCATTCGTCTCGGCATGATGCCCCAAATCCAACGAGACCAAATTCATGATTTTTGGACAAAACCATCAGAAGTTATAAGCAAAAATAGCCATTTTTCATATCTCCGCACCACTAGGTGGCGCTGCGCCGAAACGCTGCTTGTTGCCTCAGGTCATGCTTGTGATGACAGGTACCAAGTTTGGTCTGAATACGATAAAGCGTTGCGGAGATACAGCCTTATGTCTATTTTAGCAAGCACTACGAACAATTCGTTCGCGTGTTTTTCGAAAACGGTTTGAGGAATCAACTTGAATTCCATAACTTTTTGTCGGCATGGTCTGACGATGATCTGGTTCAATTTTCGTGAAAATCGGAGTAACGGCCTAGGAGGAGTTCGAAAAAGTACGTTTTTCAGAAAATTCTAAATGGCGGAAAAATTTTCATGACGGAAAATGACGTCATAGGGTGCGTTCGATTCGTCTTGACCCAAGGAATCAGAGGAAAAAAGAATTGTGTTTCTAGCCCTTATGGTTCAAAAGTTATTAACATAAACATAAGTGCAACTTTGGACAGCTGGTGGCGCTAGAGGGATTGAGTTAGAGACTCCAAATTTGCTATGGGCATAGTTCAGACTGTCCTCTAACTGTGTGCCAAATTTCACAACTTTCCCGCAAGCGGTTCTATGGGCTGCCATAGACTTCAAGAGCGGAAGAAGAAACGGAAGAAGAATAATAATAAGCGTACGGAACGCCAACAGATACAATAGGTGCCTAAGCACCTTCGGTGCTTGGCCCCTAATAATAAAAAAAAAAATTAAAAAAAAGAACGCCAACAATAACAATAGGTGCCTCCGCACCTTCGGTGCTTGGCCCCTAATAAAAGCCATATCTTCTAAACACTGGTCGTAAATCATGAGACAATTCTGATCATTTTAATTAATTATTTAAAAATATTAAAATGTTGAAAAGTTAATATTTTGTGTTTGTGATCTGGTTACCGACCTGCTGCTGATCACCTCCCTTCTTGCTATGGTTCTGGATGAAATCCACCAGGCCGTGAACAACGGTACGCACAGCTTCCAACCCTTTGGCTAGCTGCTCCCATGTGGGCGCAGGGGCATCTATCAGTGCAAAAAAAAAAAAAAAACAGCCATAAAGATTCAGACATTTATGCAAAATGGCTGTACTGACAATTGCATGAATAGAGCAGGCCGACAGACCTGGGCTGGGGTCGATGTCAGCCAGCAGCTCCAGATGGGGTCTGAGGCGGTTGAGATTGGCTGGATCTCCGGTTCTCTGAAGGGCAATGGTGAGTTCCTGAACACTCTGAGCAAAGGATGCTGGTGTCTGCAGCTGAAACACACAAAGCCACATAAACACATACTTCACATACCATCAGACAAAATCAACGTTTTATGCACAATGTGACATTTGCTACAACCTAAATGTGCTCTCTACACAGGGAGGGGTGTTACTGGAGAATTTAAACATGTAACACTGGGTAGTACCTACAGCGCCACCTAGTGAAATCTTAAAATAATACCTGGGAAACAATATGAACTTGATATGTTTGTAAAATGTAAGGTATAATTACTTAACATGCACTTCTGCAAGTTCATACCTTGTCTATAATAGACTGCATGTGGGACTTGTGGGACTGGTCGCCATAGAGTAGAGATGACCACTGGTCAGGGGCGATACGCAGTCCACCCTCCATTGCAATCTGAACAATCTGAGAGTCGTGTTCTCTCCGAAGAGCCTCATATGTGCGAAACTCCTCCTTTAGCTGCATCAAGGAGGAATCCTCATCACGTTTAGTGACCTGAGGTTAAAACACATAAAATGTTATATAATTAATAATATTATATATATATATATATATATATATATCTGATATATGTACACACACACAATGAAACAATGAAAATGTCATTTCTAAAAAACTGTCAAATATATATATATTTTTTAAAATTTACATTAAACTACATTTGATCATATATAAATAATACATATTTTTAGATATAATAATTTTATATAGAATAGAGTTTAAAACAAAAAGGCTGTCATTTGAAATAAAATTTAATAATATAAATGAATTAAATTGTTTGATGTTGAACAATCACCACATAGCAAAATACAGTCTGATTTAGACAATCCTTTATCTGTTTCTGGTTTGAATGGCACATGCATATTCGTTTAGTGAAGTTCAAAAGAGATTCGCTTATGGAAAAAACAAACAGTATTTCGTAATGAAAATGTGTGCCTTGAATTCATTCAGTCATGTTCGACAATCACTAAACTTTTGCCTCGAAAACACTCTGCTTGTATGATAAACTTATTTTTAGAAATTTTTAATTTTATGTTTTAGAAAACAGGTGCAATAGTCTGGAAACACAAATATTTCTCCATACTGTTTTCTTTTTTCCATACTTTTCCAAGCTGCTTAGGAACCCTGAATATCTTAAAAGAAAAGTCGAGGCACCTTAAAGCAGGAGGCCCTGTAGAGGAGCTGCACCACATGTCCTATGCTGGTTTTTGAGGCCTGAGGAAAACGTGGTTCGAGTCTCTGGACCACAAACAGGACCAGAACCTTCCGTGAAAGGGCCGAACCATCTTCCAGAGCGAGAAGAACCAGCTTCAATGCTTCTTCCTGCATGGCTTTTGGACGACAACCAATTTTTTTAGTACTCACAAATGATTTCACCGGCCTGCTATAATGTTACGGTGGTAAAATCTTACCAGGGCCGAGAAACTGGCAGCCTCTGGCTCTGACGGCAGCCCACAGGTTGGAGGAGAGCTGCTGGGGGTTCTGGTGCTGGAGGATGAGCTCAGTGACAGTACGTTCACCCAGAGAACGGGCCGCCCGCATGGCCCGGATGCGGCCCTCCTCCTCCACCAGCTGGCAGTGAACCAGAGTCACCAGTTTCCGCTGCATGGGCCTGCTGAGCACGCTCTGAGTAGCGCCATTCAGCCCTGCACCTGCACACACCAAGACCAACAAAAACCAAGCGTTAACTGAGCCTTTTCACTGATTACTAAATAACACGAAGGATGATAAACATGGTGAATTGTTAGGCATCTAAACAATTAAAAAATAATAAATAAATAATAATTATAAGATAAAATAAATAAATAATTATATACATTAATTTATAATATAAAATTAATAATACAAAATTAAATAAAATATTGAATATATTTTTAAAATACAAAACCATTTTTTTCCTTTTTTGCGGTGCAATTGCAATCTAATTATATCTTGATGCTTTTGATGACATATGAGTTGATGATAAATCTCTTAAAAACCATAAAGTATACGCTAACTTGTACTGAATAAATGAACAAAAGGGGTTATGTAAAATGGCAGGGGACCTCTGGTGTTGCTCAGGGGTTTAAGATAGAGCGCCAGGTCTTCCACACATGTGCGGGACTCCTCATAGTGCTTGACGTCCTCTGCAGCTGTCAGTAAGGTGACGGGTGGAGGTTTGGGTACCTGCAGGAGAAGAGAAAAGAAAAGAAAACAACATTTATCTCTTACCATACTAAAGATAGTTCACGTCTATAAGGCATTAAAGGCATTCTTCACATAACTGACCAGCATTTAATGGGACTGTGAACATTCCTCTTTTACAGAACACGTTCACACCCACAGCTGCATCACACCGAGCAAACATGCTCAGAACAACACGTGTTTTATAATCAAAAACAGAGAAATAAGGAAAGACTGTTTTGACCATGAGGTTGGGCTGTCATGGCTATGAGGTTTAGCTGATTAATGATCATATAATTAACTGCATTTCTGAGTGTAGACTGAAGCTTGGGTCTAAAAATTTATAATGGTAGATTGATTTTGAATTATATATGATTATTACATAAGATACACTACCGTTTAAAAGTTTAGGGTTAGGAAGTGTTTTTTTTCCCCATTTCAGTAGTGTATGATTGTCTTAGTAGATAGTCAAACTTCAATCAAGCTTCATGTTTATAATAATAATTTTAAAAATTGGTAACGCTTTAGTTTAGGGTCCAATTCTCACTACTAGCATGCATATTACTAGGATATTGGTTGTTTATTAGTACTTATAAAGCACATATTAATTCTGCATGTTCATATCCTACATCCCTTAATCCTACCCAATACCTAAAGTTAACAACTACCTTACTAACTATTAATAAGCAGTAATTAGTTGTTTATTGAGGCAAAAGTCGTAGTTAATAGTGAGAATTGTGGCCTTAACTAAAGCGTGACCAAAAATTATTTTCACCATCAGAAAGTTTGTTTTGACATGAAAATGTTTGACGATTTTTATGGCTTAGTACACAAATATTGCACTGGGTATAATGGCATGAATAGTACAATTTTAAATATGAAGAAATACTTCAAAATATTTCTCTTTTGCATCCACTTTGTGATTTCCAAGTCTGATTTCCATACTCACTGTAATTTTTGGGATCCATTCCAACTGAATAATATATTAATATCTTAGTAGAAGTAATAATAATAATAATAATAATAATAGTACAAACAAATATTTTACTGCTATTTTTGGACATTTGCATGAGTTTCACAGTGTAGCTGACAGATTTTTAACAAATATTCTACTGGGTAGAATGACATGAATAATTATGATTCTAAATACTGGAATATGAAAATATTATTTAAAATATTTCTCTTTTTTCTGATTCACGCTCTAATTTTTTTTTTGGAACCCATTCCAACTGAACAATATATTAATATATTAGTAGTAGTAGTAATAATAATAATTATTATTTTCCAATAGTAACATTTTCTGTGCCAAGTTCTTTACTTTTTTCATAATTTCATTTTCTGTGTGTAGTTGACCGTTTTTAACATTCTGCTCATTTCAGATTTGAACAAACACTTTGCGTGAAAACAAACAAACCTGCAGTTTTTTCTGCAGTTACGCAAATGTGAAAGTATTTTTGTGTTTGCATAAATTCCCTTATTTAAATGCAGTGCCCAATGAAGCGCTCAATGACTGTGGTCATCTGAAATAATCGTGACTAGACAATTATGTAATAGTTGCAACAGTCATACCTGACACTGGATAGAGAAGTCTTTTTAAAGACAACACTAGGAATGACAGGCAGATGTTGATTCAACTTCCTGCTTCTCTATTGACAGTGTGAGCCAGGAACCAATGTGTTTTTCTGCATCCTGTCATGCATTCTCACGCTTCGGTATGTCGCATCAGGGCTGAAATCCAACCAGACCGGAACGACCGCGAGCTGATCTTTAGAAACCCGATGCCCTAAGCTCCACCTCTAAATGCTGCACTTGACACGTTCTGCTTGTCCTCTTGATTCAGAAATAAGTGGATGCAGTAAACACTGTGATAAACACACTTCACCTAAAATACAACTGCTGTACTATTTGCATGATCAGTGCGGTCTAGTCTTTTTGGCCCTTTGCCTTATGCTACGATTGTTATGATAATTCGAAAAGGAAAAAAAGTACAATGTCTGAGTGACAAGGAACCACTGTAGTTTTACTTCCTCATCCTCGCAGTTCAGCAGTTTAGACTGAGGCTTGGGGGCACAACTTCATGCATACAAGGCAAACAAAGTCAATAAAGTGAACGTATTGTGCACCGATGTGCACTGGGCTGGCACACAGCAGTGCATTAAGGCAGTGTTTCCCAAACCTGTTCCTGAGGGCACACTAACACTGCACATTTCTCCTTTTCCTAAGCCATAAATTTCTGGTCTTGGAGTCTCAACTAACATGCTGAATTAGGTGTGTTTGATTAAGAAAAGCGGGAAAATGTGTAGCGTTCGGTGTACCTTCATGGTTGGGAAACACTGCATTAAGTGACCGTACCATTTACCATTGTTCTGTGAATTTTTGCAGGTGAAATCCAGTAATTTCAATAGCAATCTCTGCGATTGGGAGTTTTGTGTGAAAGCAAAAGGTTTCCCTGGCATATTTCACTCAGGTTCAGTTTGGTCATGCAAATTCAGGAGTTGTGGGACTTGCACGGGCACTGTAGCTGTGCATTAAGGTGCCGTCATATTTTTCATTGTTCGGCAAATTTATGAGGGTGAAATCCAGTGATTTTAATAGGAATCCACGCAATCAATTTTGTGTGGGGGCAAAAAGTTTGCAGACTCTGCTCATGTTCAAATAGGTTGCGAATTCTCAAGTTGCAGGGCTTGCATGGGAATTGTAGCTGTGAATAAAGGTGTGGTCAAATTTACTGCTGACTGGCGGTAAATATAAAGTCAATATAAAGCAAAAAGCTTCTGTCACAGATTTTGTTTGTGTTCAATTTGGTCACGCAAATTCATGAGCTGTGGGACTAGCATGGGCATTGTAGCTGGCATTAAAGGGATAGTTCACCCAAAAATGAAAATTTGATGTTTATCTGCTTACCCCCAGCGCATCCAAGATGTTGGTGACTTTGTTTCTTCAGTAGAACACAAATGATGATTTTTAACTCCAACCGTTGCCGTCTGTCAGTCAAATAATGCGAGTGGATGGGAACTTCTACTATAAGAGTAAATAAAACTTGCATAGACAAATACAAATTAAACCCTGCAGCTCGTGACGACACATTGATGTCCTAAGACACGAAACGATCGGTTTGTGCGAGAAACCGAACAGTATTTATATCATTTTTTACCTCTAAAACACCACTATGTCCAACTGCGTTCAGCATTCGGTTAGTGTGGTCTGATCACGCTCTGACAGCGGCAGTGATGTCTCGCGCATATACTTCAATGAGAGCGAGACATCACTGCCGCTGTCAGAGCGCGATCAGACCTCACTAAGCGAATGCTGAACGCGGTTGGACATAGTGGTGTATTAGAGGTAAAAAATGATATAAATACTGTTCGGTTTCTCGCACAAACCGATCGTTTCGTGTCTTAGGACATCAATGTGTCGTCACGAGCCACAGGGTTTAATTTGGACTTGTCTAAGCAAGTTTTATTTACTCTTATAGTAGAAGTTCCCATCCACTCGCATTATTTGACTGACAGACGGCAACGGTTGGAGTTAAAAATCATCATTTGTGTTCTACTGAAGAAACAAAGACACCTACATCTTGGATGCGCTGGGGGCAAGCAGATAAACATCAAATTTTTGGGTGAACTACCCCTTTAAGGTGCGATCACACTTGTCGCTGTTCGGCAAATTTTTGCAGACGAGATCCATTCATTTTAACAGGGATCCACACAAAAATTCATGCGATGGCGTCACATTCACCATTCGCCAAATTTTTACGGATGACATCCAGTCACTGCAAATCAACGCACTCCTGAGTTTTGCGTGAAGGTGAAAAGTTTCCCCTAGCAGATTTCGGTCACGTGAATTCAGGAGTTGCATGGCTTGGAACGGATGGATTTCATTTCAATAGCAATCCACAAGATAGGAATTTTGTGTAACGGAGAAACGTATGCAGAATATGCTTATCAATTAGTTGGCAGATTATTTCTTCGATTAATTGATTAATCGGATAAAAATCCCAATTCTCTTTTTTATTTTAATGACAAAACACTCTATTCCACATCCTGCCCAATGCTGTCCATCAAACAAACGTGCAAATGAATGCTATGAAAACATATATAGTGAAAATATCTATATTTATGCTAAATGCAAAAGAGCTATAAACCAAAAGGACAGTTTAAATCCCTTCATTAAAAATGAAGACAATCAAGATAATAAAGAAAAACACAAACTCAGTGTTAACAGATAAGAGGAATGTTCTGCAGGAACACACACATTCACACTGTCATTTCTTTGTCCTGTAAAACTAAGAAACGTCTTACATTTATATTAAATTACACACTGTTATCCCTTCACAGTTACCACTCTCATAAAATACTTGAATTACATGTCAACTTTTAAACCTAAATTTAACATCCAACAACAAATATTTCAGGAAAATGAATATTTTGTGTTGGATTTTAATTGTCTCCCTCTCTAACGCATCCTGTCTGTTCGCTCCTTCATTAAAGTCTGAAGTATAATACAGACTGACCCTTAAAACAAAATGGAAATACTTGCTTGAATTTGTAACACTTACAGATAATGATATAACTGTAAAATGAAAGTTTTGCGCTGAGGAAACATAACACACATTAAACAGCACACGCATCTTTCAAAGCGCCTGACAGGGCAAGCCATGTCAAACATTACGCTATCGCATTAGCTTGAATCTTAAAATAAAGAATTCTCATGTTTTGGGCACTTGGATCACATACCTTTGCCGCAGCAGCTCATTCCTCAACTATTTTTAGATGCATTTTGTCCATAAAAATGCGTTATTCAGTGCTGCGATTTGATGCGATTGGCGGGATTTTTCTGTGCACGGTGGGCAGACCCGACTAATCGATAAGGACATTTGTTGTCAGTGATTTTAAATATTGATTTTTATCGATTAGTTGTTGCAGCCCTAATGCTTATTATGTTAAAGTTGGTCATGAGAGGTTTGAAAGTGACTTCTATGTGAGCTGTGCTTCATTCATCACTACAATGGACATTTTTGTCATGAAATTTTGCCAATGTGACTGCACATTCAGACTCACCTGGCCACTGACGAGCTGCAGCAGCGCAGTGTTGACGGGCAGCTGCTCGATGTCCGTGCTGATGGCGGTCTGGTCGAATGGGCAGGCCTTGCGGTGCAGTTTGTTCAGGCACATTTTGCACACGGTGTGTCCGCAGCCCAAGCTGATGGGCTTGCGGTGGCTCTCCTCGAAGGTTTGCGTGCAGATGGGACACAACAGAAACTCGGTCCATTGCGGGGCTTGCACGGGCATTGTAGCAAAGAGCGGTCTGTGATGCACCGGTCCCCAAGATCTTCTCTTATTGCTGCATTTGTATCAATGTGCGTTTTGTGTAAAGCAATACGGCGCTATGTTCTAGAGGTTCCACTGGAACCGATAAAGCTCTTCCAAAGATCACAGTTCTTAAATATTTCCTGGCATTGTAGGGGCGTTCAGCACATAGTGTGAAAAACATAACCTGCAAGACAAAAACAGAAAACAATGAGTTTAATATATAAAAGATGTCTAGCTCATCCCAACTTGCCAAATTAACTCAATTACGCAATGTTAACTGTGTCTGGACCCATTATTTTTTCAAATGAAACATTAAAAATGCATTTCTAATACATACCTTAATTGAGCCTCATTTATAAAACATAGCAGAACAAACTTGTGTGAATCAATGTTGTTACATTTCTTGCTTTATATGGAATATTGCAGTATTTATTATAAATGATGCATTTGTGCACATTTTTTTTATTCATGTCCCCTTGTAATGAAAAATACTTTCCCTCCCTCTTGCAGTGACATCTCTTCTCTGATAACATGTTTACTGGTGCGAGGGCGGGACAACCTGTCACTCACATGAGATTGACCAATAGCAAACCACTTCAATCCAATCAATTCCCGATGGACAAAATCAAGTCCTGCCCTACATTTTTTCTGGTTCGAGAAGCCGTTTCTCTCAGATATACATCACAATAGCGAAGAAAAGACTATCACAACTTCCATTTCATGCAGACTTTAAACTAAAATAACTTTTGTTAATGAAAATAAATACTCTTTCACAACTTCGAAACAAAACAAAATAAAATGGTCTCAAATTAATTTGAGTTTTTGATACAGAAAATAACCAAAAAGGTTAAAAATGTGATAAAGAGCCTTTAATTAAACAGAAAAATTCCAGTACATAACACTAGACAACCCTGAGAAATGTAATGCTGCTATAAAAACTGCCATTAACACAAAAAAACAAGCAAACAAAATAAACTGAAACAAAAAAAAAAGAAAATTCTAAAAGTTAGTAAAAACTAACAAAAAATAAACTAAAAAGACATATAGCAATAAAAACTAAATTCAGTTATTCTTCTTTTTGCATAAACTGTTAAACTGAATTGAAATAATATAATAATTTTAATTATTTATCAACGATATATAAAACTTTAAATTAAAAAGGCACAAAATGTAATTTTTCGCCGCTAGAGGTCACTTATTCAAAACAAAGGCGTAGCTTAATGATGCCAAGATTGAGCATAGAATCATGGGAGATGTCGTCTTCACCTCACAGCTGGTAAAAAAAATCTGACGGGACTCAGGCAGAAATCACATTGATGGATGAGATTATTAACGTTAATGTAGTTAATATAAAATGATGTTACCACGTTACTCAGTGTGTTCGCTCAGCGGCTGCTATGAGACACTTGTTGCACACTGCAGTAAGCTAGATTGATATTAGAGTATCATATTAATATAATCAAGAACACGAGATTAAAACAATAAGACTAAATGTGTTGAGCTGTATAACAATAATTTGTTTTCTGTCTATAAATGTAACCAAACAGTTGTTCCCTTGTCATGGTTTCTACAAAATAAAACCGGAAATCGAGGGTAATGCAGGTATGATGTCATTAAATTTGCTTATTTCTCTGGATTTAAACATTCTTGGAAACATCTGGGATAATCTAAGTACACAATTCAACAAAATACAAAAAAAAAAAAAAAAAAAAAACCCACTATTCTGGTGGTTTTTGGATATTTGAATCCAAAAATCTTACATATTGTGTCTTTAAATGGCATCATAAACTGCATCAGGAAAACTTCATGGTATTCAAAACTTTCCATTTGGAAAAATAAGTTTAAATAAGTTTAAGTGAAAATTGTTAAAGCTGCAGTCCGTGATTTTTGGCCCTCTAGCGGTTAATAAACAGAACTGCACGCATCTTGTGGAAGAACATTGTAGCCGGAACTACTTTTCTCCGTGTATGTCTATGGCGAGTCACGCAGTTACTGTGATACTCTGCGGCGAGTCCTACTAGTCCGGTCTGAAATAGTCCGAATATAAACACTAATTATAAGTGTACCATAATGATTCAGGATAAGACAAAAACACGGTTTGGAAAATGGATTCATGTTGTACATTCTCATTATATAATTTTTGTCAATTTTGAACACAAAAAAAGTTACGGACAGCGTTTTTTTTTTTAAGTTAATAATCAGGAATTGTATTTATATCAATTCCTTTGTTGAAAAGAAGATCAAAGATCACAATCACTAGTGCATAAAAACATATGACTTTATGAAAAGGAAAAGATTTTTCCTTTTCGTCATCTTAGACATTCTTATCACTGACCCGAGTACAGTAGGTTTATTTTGGTATCAAAGAATAGCAACCAAGCAAGATCTTCAAGCTATCATCACATTTAAACCTTTTGGCTTCAGCCTGACAACGCCTCTCCAGCTTGACAACATGAGCTCTACGAAACATTCAGTCTTGGGAAGTCCAGAACAGCAGCAATAACCTGACTCATCATTTATTACAGCTTAGTCTGCGTACCGTACCTTAGTGCTGCCCAATATAGCCATTATATAACCAAAACAACACCTCCACAACACAAAACCGAGGGGATTTCAAATGACTAATAGTGAGTAAAGTGCAATTGCTTTGACCGCTCCAGCGGGAGACAACACAAGGAAGTGTTTAAACTCAAATCAGGTTATGTGCCCCGCGCTGTGACTCATCTGACAAACATCAAATCTGCGTGAACATGTTTTTAGGAGCAAGGCGGCAGGAATTCTGACCTATAGGGAACAGAAACATGAGCCATAACAAAGATCACAGTTTCTATCACATGCACGGCAATTGCACACTCATGCTTCTGTGACAAAAGGAAGCCGAAAATAAAATTATAGGATACTGAACACCGGTTTCCTTTCTGAATGTTGGAAAAGGTGTACACACCAACACTGAAACTATTCAGAAATCCACCTAATTGCAATGACGCCATCAAGAATGCTATTTTAACTTTCGCAAGGATTCCTGCAGGTATTTTTAAGTGTGCAAACTGAACCCGTAAAAAAAAAAAATGTATAAATAAAAATAATCAAGTAATATATAAACACTATATATGAACAATAATAATAGTATAAATATATATAAACATGCATTGTCTTACCTAATGGGTGCATGTATATATATATATATATATAACATTCAAATATGTGCTGTTATCTACAGCAGCCACCCATGCGACTAGGGTACTTCCTCTTGTGGCAGCCATCAAAAGCACCATTTTAGGTGGCCACACCCACACATTTCTGTTGTAAAATCATTGGTACCAGGATTTCCTAAGAACTATAATTAAATTTGGTGGGTGATTGAGGAAATGGGATCACTTCGCTCTCTCTATATATAAATATTCAATGGGAACACTTCGCTCTCTCTCTCTCTATATATATATTTGACAGTGCTTAAATTTATTAGACCATCTGTCATAATAAAGACAAAAAGATTTTAGGAAATTGTCAAACTTGTTTAAAACTAAAAATTGTACTGTCATTTATTAGGCAAATAACAAACTGAAGCAACTAAATAGTCTTTATTCACACATAATAACCAAAAATATATTTTATTTTTTTATTTTGTATGGCCTTCTTTGGCCTTGATGACGGCTTGCTTTCTTGCTGACATTGTTTTTATGTACTTTTCCACAGGCTCTTTTGTTATTGACTTCCAAATAGTTTCTAGTTGTTCTCAAAGTCTTGCTTTTGAGGAAACTTTTGTAGGCTATATCTTTTGAATTCTTTAAATCACAACAATAGCCTATATTTTAGTGTTAGAAACACTACTGTGAAATACTAAAAATGATTTTGGTAATGACCAATACTGTTAGTTTAGGGCAGCTGAGGCACAAACCTTGGGTTGTGGTCTAATAAATTTGTTAAGCACTGTGTGAACATACATAAACATATACATATATATATACATATATATATATATATATATATATAAAATTATCTCCCAGCATCTCCAAACAAGGAATTGATGCTGAAAATGCAGAGTAATCATGACAATGAGACCTGTTTGTCAACTAGATGTGATTAAAGCTAAATGTATTTAATATGAATCAGAAAGGTGATTTACATGCCTGACACTCATGTGTGTGATTCGAAAAGAAAAATATGTTCAGATGCCAGTGCAGTCATGGAAAAAATTACCTCAGTTCAAAGCATGTTGAGACTTATCTCTTGCCATTTGTCTATTGGAAACCCCCTAAAGCACGTTAAAAAGATTTTAAGCTTCACTTATCATTATTATCAAGAATTTATTTATACAATTCAAAGTGATTTAACAATATATAAAAACTACATCCATCCTACACACTGTGCTAAAAAAAGAGAC